>NC_061518.1:20505000-20812500 GCF_022379125.1 Scophthalmus maximus | reverse complement strand
GTACTTTTTTGTTTCGTTAATTTGTCCGCATACAGTGTTGTTTTTTTATCTTTATCCTTATTCTGAGCAAGAGGTGTTGCAAAATCATATAGGATAAAAAAATAGGATCACACACGAAAATATTAAATGAAATATTGGGAAGCGGAAGTTCAATAGACTGCTGTCTGACCGCATTGGACAACCGATGTGTTTATCCCTGAGAGCGTGGAGACACAGTACTGTTTCAAAAAGGGGGGAAAACTTTCAGACAGTCTCCTCTGGAAGACATTCGTTGTGTTGCATGTGTAAAAAGTGACACAAGAAGTTCTGTAATGAATGAAAAACAAAGGAAGTTCATTTTTCTCACCTCCACAGAGCAGGCCAATCATGGCATGAAGTGTGTGAACGTCAGATTCAACGCTACTCGACCTGGTCAAACACAATCTATAAGAATAATAATACATAATATTTGTATAGCGCTTTTCAAAGAACTTCGCCAAACATAGCTTAATAGCAACGGCATGATGAAGAAACTAATTCTGCAATGATGAGGAATATCCCTTTAAGAACATTGGATGATGAGACAGCGACGCAGGTTCCCATTATGAAGATATGGAAAGCTTGCTTTTACTGATATCCGGGAATCTTCAGATAAAGACATCCTATTACTCCTTGACAGGATATGATGCGCTGGCCTATTCTTCTCCTACCTTATCTAAATGATCCTTCATTAGAAACCTGATCAATACGCCCTCTTGATTAAGTGAGAGGAGAGACACTCATTTCATTTTCAGGCATTTTTTACGAATCAATGGCGAGATAATTGTCCAACAAACGACAGGGATGCAAGGAAGGCATTCTGAAGGCAGGCCAATAACATCATCTTTCACCATCTTGTTTTTCTCGAGAACATGCACAGACACACACACACACACACACACACACACAAACACACACAGAGTTGCGAATACGTTCTCACACAGCGATTCACCACTTAAATGCATACAGTGAATTATCATGGGCACACGCGATAAACACGTAAACACGCGCGCGCAGACACGCCGACCGCACCGCCGCAGAGTAATTCATGGAACTTGGTAATCACTGGCCCTAATATAATTGCAGACGGCGCTTTTAATCGGGAATGGTAGGACATTAAGTAAATTAGTTTTTAAAGATTTAAGATGTTTAAAGATTTCATTTGCAGATACCTCCGATTCAGTGTAGCAAGGGGAATCGCTGTTGATTGAAACTGATGGATGGCGGAGCGGCGCAAAATGTGTCGACGCTGCAAAGCCAGGCTTCATTATGGAAAAGTATTTACCTCACATTTTCTCTGTGTGCGGCTTTCACCTTTATTTTATCCAGTGACGTGTTTCACTGGGCACACTCAGAGTTTTCTGGCTTCACTTCTATATCTGTGTGTGCTCTTGTAGCCTGTCTTATGGAAGGCATTGTCTTCCAGCTTTGCGAACTCTAGCTGCATACGTTGCTCACTAGCAGCTTGATTGTAGTTCTTAAAAAGAGTTTGGGAAATATGATATTTTGCCTTGTAGTTATTGTCACAACTTTGCATTAAAGATCTAATCTTTAGTCCGATATCTGTGGTTTATGTCCATAGGATCTCCTGAAAATGTGGACGTATCCCAGTGAAGTTTCATTTTAAAAGTATTTAGCATTCCTCACAAGCTACTTCTCCAGCTCTCAAGTGAGCACCCTCCACTTGGCCTTATTACGAAGAAAGATGCTTGTGGTAACGGCCAAAAAAGCACAGGAAACAAGAGGCAGGCATGCAATTATCAGCCAAAGCCTTTTGGAGATGTTTCTTTTGTTATTCATGTCCAGGAAGTTAAGTGTTTTTAAGCCTGGCCACATCCAAGTCCCCCTCTCAAGGACTAGAATGATGAGAAAAAAAAGGCTGCATGAGAGGATACATTTTTCCCCATTGCTGCTCAGAAATACAACATTATATGGGTTGACCCATTAAAGAGAGGGCACTTGAGTCACTCAAGGGACTTCAATTAACCCCGGGGGCAGTTTGGTCTGCCGCTCGGTGACTCCGGGCACAGGCTCTCCAGGGTTTGCCTCGTGTTCCACCCATGGCTGACAAGTGAGCTAACCAGACCCAATCGATGCCTGTAAAAAGGGAGTCAAGCAAGGTGGTGTGTTTGTCACCCAGCGCTCTATGCCGTTCCTCCTTCTGGTGCCCTTCAGCGTTAATTTTTCAAGGATTCAAATCACATTTTTGATATTTGCTTTATATGATAGAAAAATCTTCAGGGAAGATTTAATGGCGGTGTGCTGGCCTCAAGGGTACAGGTCTGGGGCTCAACTTAATTTGGAAAAATAGAAAGGTCCTGCTGTGTTATTATCATTTGTGCTGGTGCATTTGATACTGGGCTGCCTCTGGAGGCTGAGCAAACAGACGCCAGTGGTGAGAGGCGACATCTTAAAGCGATATTTCACTTTTGTGGACTGTTTTCACTTAACAGAAGTTGAGGAGCATCCAATCTCCAGCATGAGCCGCCCAGGGGATGCACTGACTGTAGCCCCCTCCATTGCACGCACACACACGCCCCCGCACACACACACACACACACACACACACACACACACAAACACACACACATACACACACACACACACACACACACACAGACACACGCACACACACACAAACACACACACATACACACACACACACACACACACACACACAGACACACGCACACACACACACACACACACACACACACACACACACACACACACGCACTCTCACGCACTCACAAGCACTCACACGCACATGTACACTGAAGGACCATCACAGAAACTGTTGTAGCAGATAGCTACTTGTGGAGTAAGCAGCGAGGCCTCTGTGAACATCACAGTGTGCAGTCAACTTTCATCTTTAGGGTTTTAATGATATTTCTGACTCACAAAGTTTAAGAAGATTTTCACATTGTCATCTTGATTCGCAGCGAAAGGGGACGGGGTATAATCTTGAACTGGGTCAGATCAGTGTGGGAAAAAATCAGCCCTCAGTTCAATAAATTCAAACAGCTCCATGTTATGAGACGTGGGATAGTGCAGCTTGCACACACTGTCTTGGCCCCTGTGAGGATAATTCATTAACTTCCCTAATCCTCTCATGTGGTGTTGCAGCAGAAAAAAAAAAAGATGAAAAGCTCACTGAATATCAAAAACAACGATTTCTGAGCTCCTCGCTGGGGCGTCCATACTCTTTCACAAGTGTCTCTGAAAAAAAGAAGATGCTACATGTTCCAAGCATGCACGTCCTCTGTTAATGAGCTTTGAAATACATTTTCGGCAGCTTATGGCGGCCGCGCGTCGCTGTGGGATGAGAACAGCTCAATAAAATATACACAGGAGGTCGAAACGGTAGGGAAATAAAAACCCCTTTTTGACAATGTTAAGCCTCACAGCTGCTTTGAGGCAACCGAAGGGTTTTTATCAGCTCTTCAGATGTTGGATCATAGGGCGCAGAAAGCTTTCCAAGGGTAAGCAAAGTCAGAGGAGTCAGTACTGTACCAGCACATGCCTCTATCCACATGATTAACACACATGCCATGGAGCTTTCCTGCACTATGCATGTGCGCTATATATGAGGTTTTGCTGTCTTTATACCTGGTAGGGAGCATTAATGTGTACTGTGAGAATATATGTCAAAATGACTCTTTGCAATCACTCTGCAAACATTTCCTGATCTATGAACCAATCAGAATTTGACCTGAGATTGACTTTTGTTAAGCAATAGTTCTCTTCATATTTACTGAATCACACAGACCGAGACAGATCCTTAATTCTAAGGAAAAGTAAAACTAATCCAAACATTTTCAGCTTATACATCAGTAGATAAACTCATACTTTTGCTCTTGGTCTTTTTGAAATCTTTACAAAAAACAACATCCTGTGTCCAAAACTTTTTAGATAACGAGTAACGCTCATACTGCACGGCCAGGCACATTATGGTATGTACAGAAATCCAATAGGCAGGCCTGATGTGTGTAGTTCCAGTTGCTTAGTTATGATTGGAGAGTCACTATGGGGCAGGGGGTTAGTGACCTGACAACTGTTATTAAGTACAGAATAATAGCAAATTTTGATCATTACAGTAGATAAGTTGGAAGTAAATTTGGTAGATTTTTATATGAATGAAAACGTGCCATGTCATCTGATCGTATGCTGCAAAGCTAAGTGAATTACAGTCAAATATCAGTCGCATTTATCAGTCGTCCATCGTACAAGTTCCTATTTTAATCAGTCCAGCTGTCCACACGGGGCACGTAAAGACTTGTATTTCATTTGTGACATAGATCCATTAATAAGTCCTTAAAGTATTTTGTTATGCTTCAAGTCTTTTTCTAGCGTTTTACGCGTGTAACTGCAGTCACCGTGTACAGTGCCCAGAGCCCTTCCACAACGTGAACACCTCCTCTGGTAATACACGGAGCTGCAGCTCTGTAAACATGCTGCTCACACTACATCGTCGGTGTAGACACAGCGTTATTCTTGGGCTTTTATACTTTCTGTGTCTTGCGCTGGAAGAATGAACTCGTGAATGACTACTGCATGCAAACAGCTTTGGCACAATAAAAAATGGCGAAATCAAAAAGCAACAGCAGGAAGTCAATTCAATTAACTGTTAGAGAGGCAGGACTCTGACATGAGATGGGTTATAGCTCAGAGCTGCACAGGAGAGGAGGAAATGAGTTTATTGATGCATATATCTGTCGGAGTAGATAGGTTTATGAAGGAGAGGTCACGTGACAAAAGCCTCTCACAGACAAACGTTGCAGGATCGTTCCATAATGACCTTGCTCTCAAACTGCAGCATAGGTTAATGACTCTGCACCTGGCCTGGGGTGCTCACGGTGATTTTTCACAGCCCGTCATGTGATGTATGATACAGTGTTTGTTTGGGGTGTGTGTGTTACTTAAAGGAATGCAGTCTCTTTGACAGTCTGGATGATGGAATAAGAGGCACTTTAGGTAATTCCTCTGATAAAGCAGCCCGACCCCATGGCGGACGATAGAATCAAAAGCATTTGCACGGGTCGCTGTCAGGATCATCCGTCTAGTCAGTCCATTAAGGCTTAGCACCACAGTGTCGACTCCCTGCCAAGACAGCATGAAGGCCCACCATCCCGAGTGGAAACATCCACCTACATGAAGACAACATGGTCTTAGCAGAACGCCTTACATTGATGGAGAAGATTAGGAGTCTGTGTTTTCTATGCAGGCGACTGAACTCCAGGCCCTTTTTTTCATTATTTTGGTCCGCCACGTCTCCTAGTGTAATAATGCTTCCTAAACCTCAACCCTTAAATGTACAGTCAAGTTATATGCATCTTTTTGTCCAGGACAACCTAGGCTATCAGAATATGTATGCTTCAGTGATATCACATGAATGTATAAATAGTTGTATGACCATAAAGACAAAAGAAAAAAACAAAACAGAAATTGAATCTCACAGAAATCTATTATAATGACACACCAAAACAGCAATAATGAAGATTTTTCCCTTTTGAAAGCTGTTCTTCCAAGTCTTGGTTATAAGATGAAAAAATCCAAAATATTCTTACTATTTCAAATCAAAAGTTATGTAAATTTTTCTACAAATAAGTCCTTTGGTTTTTCAACCCAAAAAGTCACGTGCCATTCTGCAAAGCAGTTCCTGTCTGCAGTGACACAGATGAGTGTCAATAGTAGTAGTAGTAGTAGAGGAAAAACAGAAGGAGTGAGAGGTCCTGTTCTCATTCTAAAATCTTTGTCTTTCTTCAAAATTTTCAACCAGTCGACAACACAGCGTCTGATTGGTCAAAGACGATTCAAAATGGCCGGCTAGAAACTGCTAACAACAACAGTAGAATTTCCCGTCTTGGAAAACGGGATAAAATGATCTTAAAAGTCATTCAATGTTGGATTTATCATCATGGACACTTTGTACAAAGTCTCGGAAAACACACTGAAGTTCTTGGCCGCACTACAAATCTACTGAAAGGGCCACGATCGCACAAACGGTAAGTTGCTGGCATAAACTGATCAAATGTTTTGAGAACTTTTATAACCTGACGCATGTGCTGTCGTACACGACAGGTCTGAGCTCAGACTTAAGTACTGACCTGTTGACATCTTGGTTATATGATGACCCCTCAAACCACAGGGTCTCATGTCTCATGATCATGGCAAAAAACCCCAACTCTTACCTTTCTCAAAACAACAAATTCACAGAGTGTCACTTTTATTTATCACGGTGCAGTTTCAGAGCTTATGACTGGCTTCTCAAATGTAACCTAATTTCGACTCACCAAGTGCAATATCCTGTCTGTATCCATGTCCGGTCCCCTGAAGAAAAGAGTCTGTGTTTGCTGGGAGTGGAGGGTGTTTAACATTAAAAATGATGATATTGCATCAAGACTATAAATAAGTGAGTAAATATGTGGACAGGAAGCAGGATGACAGATAGCTGCACTCGCTGCAGCCCATTAGTTGTTGACAGCTTCTGCAAGGGAAGCAGGCCGGAATCTGTGGCCTGTAATTCTGACTCATTACCACGCCAGTCGGCACTTCCTCCCTCAGACCTTTAATTCATCTCTTATGGTTTGCCTGTCGCTGGCCTTTGTTTTATGGCGAACTAACTCATGTGCTATGATGCCTGATTTATGGCAGTCATTGAATGCCTACAAATCAGAGAATATTTTCATTGATTACCTCAAATTGTCTAATCTCTTCTATGTTCTTGGCCGCTGATTGGGTGGTACTTACTGATTGCCTCTCCCTAACTTAAAAATCAATCAGTGGCTACAATCAGAGTATCTGGATGACTCCAGGCCAGGGCGGTTGCTCCTCCTCCATCAAATAATCTCTGAGGCATCAAATGAATTCTAATTCTTGATGATGTTTATATATGCAGCACTTATCTCCCATACAAAGACTCAAATTTATTTAATGCACTGGGTCCTCATTTTGAAATTAAGCATATTCAGGTCGATGCAATCCTTACAGCCCGGCTGAAGTAAAATTGCCTCTCACTAGAGATCCTTGGGCCTCGGTCTATAAAAAAATGTCTTCATACATCATGGTTGCTCGTTTTCCCACCTGTACGTTTCAAGGCACAAGTGGATTTTTCAATGATGTTACATCACATGATTTCAGTGATGGTTTGTTGATCTCAATAATTATTTGTTAGATTTCCATTTCATTTTGGACATTTATTCTTGTTCCCCAGAGGATGAATCCCAATTACTTTGGTGATCCCACGACTTTTCATATAGTGCCACCATGGCACCATTTGTGGTTTTGAATGAAATGTCTCCACAACTATTGTGCAATGAAACATGCTAACATGGTAAACTAAGATGATGAATATGGTAAACATTACACCTGTTAGTGTTGTTATCATGAACTTGTTCGCAAGCTGACGTTAGTGCCTCTGTGTCTCTGCTAGAATGGACGTAGACTTTTAGTTTTGTCAATTTGTAACATCATGTTAGGGCCTGTTGGTGTCTTGTCTTTGAAGGGAAGATCTCAGAATCAGTATCCCCTATGAAATGACATAGTGGCAGTCCTGATACAGAGTAGACAGGACATCACAGACAATGCCGGGCAAAAACATTGCATTTCCACATTCAGTTGCTGAGATGAGAGTCAGACGGCAGCACAATCTAAATCTTATTTCACTCCTCTGCAGGTGCTTCAAACCTTTGTCACTATCAGACAGCGACCCCAGCTTTCACTTGCACTTTTGACATGAGCCGACTTCCTGATACAAGGTGTGGCGGATAATTATAGAATGCATTCAGGGCAGCAGAGGTGTGCTGCTGTCTGGGCTGAATCTAATGCAGTCACATCTGTTTAACTTCACCGTGTGGGAGCACCTACAGGTCCAGGAGGGAGAAAACAAAGCGACACAGGACAGGGAGTCACTGCCGGTGAAGCTGGACAGGTTTTAATGCTCTGCCCACTGGCGTCTCGCATGATATCGAACAACAAGGAGGAATCTGCACGTTTGCGGAGGGGACGTGGGATCAGAGCGTGTGATATGAGTCTGTGATGACAAGTGCTGATTTATATTGAGTTGGACGTGGATGTACAGAGCCCTGAGGGCGGCTCACCTACTCACACATTACCGTCACTGTCAGGAAGGGACAATAAGAGAGCGGGAGAGAGAGTTTCCTCCATCCAAGGTAACCACAAGGAGCAAGACCCTCAACACCTGGAGTACAGACTAAAATCAGTGTATTACATTGAACGAATACTAAATATCTCCAATGTCTTCCTATTTTATTGAGCTTTTCTCTGTTACTGATTTAATTTACAGGCGCGAATGATCTTGGATCATTGCAGCGCCGAGGCTTCCCTCCGAGGACAAATGACAGTATCAGCCATTTCAGCAATGGCTCAACACGACTTAGAGTCTATGGCTGTCCTTGCAGCCCTGTCAGGTTTAATGTTCACCATCTTGGTTTAGCGTGGTATCATGGAAACATTTTGTAATTAGCATCAAACTAGCAATCGACCCAAACGCCATTGCAATAATTTTGTACTGGACAATTTGAGGCAAATACAAGTTGGGTAATAATATAGTGACTGTCATCATATGGAGAGAGACAAACTCATCAACCCCCCCAAAAATGTGGCCCAGCGCTGGTCTCTCTGTTTACCTGTCCATCATCTAAAGCTTTTCAGATTAAATAACTCAGATGTGGTAACTCGAACTTCTGATGTCAAGCGATACCTTTTAAATGTCAATATGCCTCACATTGAAAAAAGAAGGAGACTGTTTTACAGTTTCTTTGAGGCATTGAACTGTCAAGCAGCAAAGTTTGAAGAAAGACAACAACAAAGCAGAGTGATACAGGATTATTGGCAGAGACAGGGAGTGAGGTGTGCGCGTGCTGAGAAAGAGAGCGAGGCAGGCAATGGCGTGAGAGCCCTCTGTAATTTCATCTGCTGACATACAGGTTGTGGGATCATTTCAAACTGCTGGTCTGAAATGGGAATTTTTAAGCCCAGCCATTAAAATCTAAGAATTCAAATAACTTTCTTCATTGAAAATTTTATAGATTCCACATTACGGATGACCTTGAACAGAGAGAGTGAAAAAAAACTGCTTGTGAAAAGGGTTCTCGCTGGGATTGAGTTACAGAAGAGGTTAACATGGTTTAAAACGGTTGACAAAGGTTCAAAGTGAGAACCGGTCTGACTGAGTAAATGAGTGAGGTTCAGTGCAGCACTTAGTGGTGTACATTAGACAACATTATTAGGCAATATGGGCTTACTTAGACTCATCACATGGCAGGGATAATACTGTCATTATGTAGGACTGCAATTACAACAATCAAAAGATTCCTGTATCATGTTATCAGAGGAATATTTCTTCTTTTTTTTTTTTACCATTTTTCTTTGATGATATCACAGCCTGTGATCTTACAAAGGAAAAAACATTTTGATGCAAAACTGTTCCACTGCAATCAGCCCCTGATGAGTAAGCCATCTTTGACTGATTAAAAACTCCATCATACATTTTTGAGTGGCTTCCTGTTTGGTCTGTCTCACATCCCTGCCTGAGAACAGCAGCCCGTCTGTTGAGTGTTTTGCTGTTCGCTTCATTTAAGTCCTCTCAAATATTTACAGAGCGCCTTTTAATAACTGCATTTCCTTCATCCTTCTTTTCAGTCCCTCCGCTCATAAGCATCTTTGCGGCTGATTTTTGTTCTCCACGAGAGATTACAGTGATAAGAAAATCTAAACATCCGCCAGGTTTATCTTTCACGGACTGTGTTTTCAGTGGCGTGCATTGTCTCTGATAATTAACCCCGAGAAACGGAGTCCTCGGTCACAGGCCTCGCCTTTATTGTATGCTGACAGACAATTCCCTTTGGGGTCACAACTCTGCAGCCGCACAGAGACAATGGAGAGACGACAGAAAACACAGACCACAGAAATGAGCTATGAGGAAGAGCATGGCTTTAAACTCCTTTGGGGATATAACTCCCCAAACAAGTAAAGGCAGGTAACATCAAGCTCATCCACTGTCCGACCTCGCCTGAGTGGCTATCTGCTGTTTTCTCCTCATATCGCCTCACCCGCACCCCTTCAACTCCTCTCCCACCAACTCAACCCCCACCTCCGTCCCCGTCAATAAATCCATCAGGGAGATCAATGCTGCCGCGGATCACTAAAAGTTATCAGCCGAAGCCCTGCAAAATCAGCAAACACAATCACTATGTAAATCCATCTTTACTCCTCCTCCACATAGACGGGCTTTCTTTAAATGTGTAAAAGGAGCATGAGCAGCTTTCTCCGAGAGCCAAATGTGCGATAGAAATGGACAATATTGGCAAAGCCGGCTGGCTGCTGAACCTCAGCACATTAAAGTATATGGTTCAGAACACAGTGTTGAGAGTTTTTTCTCAGAGGAGCTTCCTATTCTCCCACACTGACAGCGCGAAGTAGCTCAATAATACAGACAAATGGACAGGAAATATGGTTGATTCTTAATGTGCAGCGTCACATAATGAGTAGCTTGCGAGCTCTCAGATGGTTTATGATATCAACTATAACAACAGCTACCGTGTATGTTTTCATGTTTACTAGAAAGGTGCCATGGGCTGATCATTTATATGCTTAGATTGAGCTCTGATGGTGACATCTGTGCTTCTGTCAGTCATGATGCTGCTGCAGCGCCCACCCTCCCCACCGCCGTGGGCAAACACCCCTCTCCTGCTCCTGTCCCCCTCTCGCTCTCTTTCAGTCAGTCTCTCTGTCTCTCTCTCTCTCTCCCCTGGACAGCTTGGTCACCCGAGCCTGCAGGAGAGGGACTCGCCGTGATGAAATAGAGGTAGGCAGTTGTTCCTTCAGCCCCAGGGTCATTATTTAAAAAGTGACAGAGACTCCACTGAGTGAACGTGAGAGAGGTGAGTAAGGAGGGGGGGGGAGTGAGAACGGCACTCAGGAAAGAAGGGAGGTGGAGAGACAGTGAGTGGGGGGTGGGGGGCTCGGTTGTGCAGGTGTATTGTCCAGTGGAGGGAGAGGGTGCTGGGAGACAAATGAATCCAGCAGGCATTTGGTACACACCGGAGATTGCTTATCGATCCAGATCGCAGTATTCAGGCCGGCCTGAGAGAGGGCTGAGAATTTTCTGAGGGAGTTAATAACCTGGCAGCTCAGCTGTCTTGTCCAATTCACCAAAGGCAGAGGCCTAATCAGGGCTGGATTCCTTTTTCTGTCTGAGGAGGGGGCTCTAGCCCCTCCACCCTCTCTTTCAGCTTTGGCCTCTCTCTCTGTGTCTTTCCATCTCTGTTGCCCTTCCCTTGTCTCTCCCTCTCTCCACAGCCCCTCACTTCCACTCCATCGGAGCTCTGAAAGTGATTGAAATGACAGCCTATAGAAAGAGGCTAATCAAATTGTTTATTATCAGTCTGAATCAATATGTATGGATTGTTAAAACATCAAAGTCAGCCCCTGGAAAAGTAATAGTCGCCGGTTGGCAGCAGCTGCTCAGCCAAGGCCGGGCTCCCCGGAGCCTTGCTCCATTTAAAGGGACTTTCACTCTTACTTAAGTCCTGATGACCCGACGAGGTCAGTTGGCTGAAGGGGATGTACATGGCTGTACTACAGCAGCGCAGCATGAAACCCCTCTGAACTTCCCTCCAGCCACTTGGACGCATTGTCTGTTGACACTCCACAAGAGCCTCCCCGGTACTGGGACCATCGCTCAACCGCTGTGCTCCGAGCAATATTTGGCACGACTGGTCATTGGTCAAATTCAATATTTTGCACCCATCCTCTCCTTTGAATCCAACTCTGCGCTCTCCAGGAAACCAGTCCGGATTGCAAATGAGGTCAGGCTGATGAATGAGTCGGCTGAGGGGATCAAATTGCTTTGAGATGAGCATTGTAGTTGGTTTCAGGCCATGAGACAAGCGGGCATGGAAGATTGATGGATAGCCATTGTCCATTCATTGGTGCAGTGTGTGACACCTGATGTTTGGCCGGGGTCTCCCTCCACCTCTGACACCCCACTAACACAAGGCACTGCGCGGCTTGATAGAATGATTAGACACTAAATGATATCTTCTTCTGCAGCTCTCAATCTTGACCACTTTAAGGCTAGCAAACATTGAGATGGATCGTGGTGCCAAAAGCCACCAGGTCAAACGTGACCGGATGTAGGTTGCATTTATAATACGCGTATTATGTAATTTGTTGCTTCATGTTTGTCACTGAGAAATGCTCACATCCCTGGATTTAATTAGAACATCAGGTCAGCTACAATCAGGCCAAGGTTCAGTGTCAGTGTTGGCAGAGAAACCCCATGTCATCCCATTGACTTCCAAATTCTCTGTCACCCTGTTCAGTAGTCATGTTGCCATTTCAATGAAGCCAGATCACCATTTCAAACAATACCCCGATCCATATCACAACAGAAGAGGCTTCCTAATTGGAAGTCCATTCAACTTCTTATCATCAGCTCCATTACATGAGCCACATAAAGGCGCCATCATCCATCATACTCCAAATGTGTTCTGTCATTTTTCTTTAGGATGGAAGATAAGGGCCAGGGGGGCATATTGATTTTATAAAAAACATGAAGCTGAGACTCCAGAAGTGGAATGTTTGCCTGTTATCGATAATTGCTTTAATAACCATGACAGACAAGGGTGGGGGGAAATGCACATCTGGGTCTTAAACATTTTCATTTCATCTTCACTATTTTTATCTTCACCGCAAATTTGTATATTTTACCGCGCTGCACTTTTATAGTTTAATGTTCTTAGTTTATCATGGTTTAT
Organism: Scophthalmus maximus; assembly: GCF_022379125.1. Classification (NCBI taxonomy): domain Eukaryota; kingdom Metazoa; phylum Chordata; class Actinopteri; order Pleuronectiformes; family Scophthalmidae; genus Scophthalmus; species Scophthalmus maximus. Next base: position 20,799,700 of record NC_061518.1, on the reverse strand, counting down.
TACTGGTCAAAGACGCTGAAGAGCCGAGACAAAAGTATATGATGAGTTTTCTTTCATCTTTATTCCCCAACAATTCAGGTCTTTGCTTCTTTGTTTCTTTGATTTATTTGTATTTATTCATAGTTCCATGTTGCTATTCATGCATAATCAGATGCATCAGATTTCCCGCTTAACATTATGACAGAGGTGGGAGTTAGTCACAAGCAAGTTTCAAGTCTTATGTCTTGATGTTATCTACGGCCCTTGAATCAACAACGCCGTGACGATGACATGTATTCACCCCTTCACTGCCCCTACCATTTATGCGTGTATTGCACTTTGTGGATGCGTAGCATAAATTTCCAGTATTAGTTAGCTGGGCTAACAACAGTAAACACACTTTTTCAAGAAAACTAATCTATCTGCAACAGTCCATGTGAACTGTTCATTTAACTGACTGTTTTTGTAATAGTAGTGTTACATTGCATTATAGCAGTAGAGTTTGTCACTGCAAACTCCATTGCCCCATCAATGAATAATTAATCACCTGTCTGTGTTGCCTTTTGTAGAATACTTTGAATTTAGAATGTAGAAAAGTTTGACTTTCAACTTTTCAACTACAATCATTGCAAGAAGCATCATATGATATTTTAAGAAGAATTAATGGATGTAATTAGGGCTGCAACTAACAATTATTTCCTTAATCAATTAATCTGACAATTATTTTCTCGATTAATCGATTAGTTGTTGGTCCATAAAATGTCATAAAATGTAGATACTTAGTTTACTGTGATAGAGGATCAAAGAAACTACAAAATATTCACTTTTAAGATGCTGAAATCAGAGAATTCAGACTTTTTCCCGCCATAAAAATTACTTGAACTATTAATCGATTATCAAAATAGTCAGCGATTCATTTAGCAATCGATAACTAATCGATTAGTTGATTAACTGTTGCAGCTCTAGATCTGATGTTCCAGGTGCAAATAATAGCTTTAGTTGCTGCAAAAGGTTCCAAAGGTACAGTGACAAATATGTTCCACAAATATATATACAGTACATATAAAGTCAATTCATAGGTAAAACTTATTAACTGTAGCAAACACATATACATATTTTAATCTTTAGTCTTAATCTCGCTATGTCCCTCCACCCTTTCCTCCGTCTCTATGTCTCTCTCCCCCTCCCCACCTCACTGGGGCTATCAAGCAGAGCCAGCTATGAGCAGTAGCTGATGGCAGGGCTACAGTATGGCTCTTGCCAAAGTAGTGCTTGGCAAGTTGCTGCATAGTAAACACCCTGGGCTTCTGCTCTTGATATGACGGGGGTCTCTAATTAAAGAGCGCAACAAGACACCCCCCTTAGCCAAGGCTCTCCCTATCGTTCCTACACCCACAATTAAACCCTCCTTGGGATCCATGGTGCTGCATTATTGATGGAGCAGAACGTTTGATTAGAAACTCTTAACACAGCTCCGGAACAGAACAGCCAGTCCATTGTCATTAAACACCACTTAAACCGAGTCAAAACATACCAGTTGGACATGCTTCTTAAACATCCGGGTTATGATGGAGTTGGGGACAAAGGAGGGAGCGGTGCAACTGGATTGAATATCAATGATTTGGGCAATACCCCCTGCCAACATATGCTAGAAGGGCTTTGGCCATACAGGACAAGAAGGCAAACAGTATACCTGCAGGCCAGTCGACAGAGGTTTTCTTGATGACTTGCAGGGAAGAGGAAAAATAGTGGATTTCACATCCAGGAAACACATGTAAGAGATAAAATAGAGCAAGTGAACCGCAACAATGTCAGCGCTCCATATGATGAGTAAGTGAGTGTTTGAAATTATAACAACCCCTTCACCAGGAAATATGTACTTACATCAAAGCCAGGTTGCTCTAAGTGGGGCTAAACTGTATTACCGGCCCACAGTCAATCAAGTGTTGCCTGGTGCGTAGATAATGCATCACTTCATATCAAAAGCTCTGCTAATGAGAACAGGATGATGTATACAATACCTAAACATGCGTACAGATGTGTGGATGTAAAATGTAGATGGCGATGTAATGGGGTGTAGAATTAAAGCGCGTAGCATCCTGGAACATGTAGACCGAGGTGTGGGCCTCACATTAAACACATATTCATTTTCTCTTTACAAAAATAAACTGCGCGGAAAAGAAGACTTGTGTTTGTGTGGGAGTTTTTCCGCTTGTGTGTCTGCAGGAGAGTTGCGGGAATACGACAGAAATCGTCCGCTTCGCCTCTGCATTAGGCCTAATTAATACACACTCAAGGGTTGATAACATTGTGGACTGAAAGTAGATCTCCTTAAGAGATACTTAATCCAGCTAAAGATTGCACCGCTCCCCTCTTTTCCATGGCATCACAATCAAAGGTATTGGGCGGGTCTCTAGTGGACTCATTAGTAGAATGCTCAGTGGTGGGGGTCTGGGCTAAGGCGCAACCCCCCCCACCCCCACACACACCCCCTGCTCCCTCAACCCCCAAATGCACACACATAAACCTCACCCTTCCTGTATATCCCTCCCACATACACACACACTGCTTGCTGACCTGCGCAATCAGAGATGCTCGTGTTATTATGACATGCTTTCAGCATCACTGATGGAAGCCCTACACATGCTTCTCAGCCCTGTGATTAATCACCATCTTATTGGCAAGTGTGTGTGTGTGTGTGTGTGTGTGTGTGTGTTCGGGTCTCTTCTTACTGGGGCAGGGGTCAGGTATCAGGGACAGCAGTGATCAGTGGCTACTCAGTGAACATCATCCAGGTTAATGAATGTTCTGGCATCACCTTTACGCAAGTGTTGCCACCTCGATGTATGCCACAGCAATGAATAAAACACCCCGCCTGACCAATGGGAAATTTAAGATGTAATGTGTACATTGACTTGAAAAGAAAAAGAGAGATTGAAGGAGAACTACATTTAACCTATACCGTGCAATAACACATATTCTATGTGTAAAAGTCATGGCCTCAGTATGGAAAGTCATGGTGCTTTTATCGGGAAAAATCTGTATATCTATCCGTGTACCTGATCTGAATTCATAATACAACAGGTTAGTAAGTGGGATCAGGTTAAAGAGTGCTGAGCCATGTTAAACCACCGCAACACAGGAGCATGCATCATGTCCACGCATTAATAAAAGGCAACTATGCTATCATTATAAGCGCCATACGTGCCTGGGCTCCACTTCCTGGCTGCTCTAATGGCTAACTGGTCAAGGGTGATTTATCTGATAAACTGCTTTTGTGTTCCACAAGCTTGAGAGATGGTTTAGTTTAGCCGAGTCTGCCATAATGTGCTTTATAAATACAAAAACAAATGGTTGCCTAGGGAGGAGGAAAGATGTAGCTTGTATATTTGTGTTGGGTGGGGTGGGTGTAGGTCAAATTGTATCCTCTTGTGCCTTGGGGGGAGACAGGAAAAGCCTGAGTTATAACTCTTCCATCACCTGCCGTCTGCCTCCCATGCATTACTCAGGATATAGTGCAAATTGCGGCCGGCATCCATTAGTTCTTTTCAGGGTTAATATTGATGTAGATATCATTCCTATCTGCTGTGTCATTTATTTGAAATACTATGTGTGAGGAGTAGCTCCGGCAGTGAATCAAATCAATTGATAGAGCAGTTAGCCTTGCAGCCCGGGCTGCCGGGGAGCTGCCGAGCGAGCATGAAATATTATGGAGATTGTTCTTTAAAGTGATCTCTTCATCATCATTTGTCTGCAGCCTGGGCGATCCTATCCCCCACTGCCGCGTTCCTCTTGGGCACCAGCTGTCATAACTAAATCAGCCGGATAATGCAGTCGTGCGCACACTTCTTCCGCATGCCCCTGCAACACCCGCCTCTGCCCCCCTCTGCCCCCCTCCCCCCACCGCTACACCCGCTCCCTGCCTCCTCTGCTCCTCCCTGCAACCCCTCACTGCCACAGCCACACATGTCAAGGAGCATCCAGAGAGTCGCTCATCATCGCCACTGATGGCCCTCCTCTCTGGGGCCTGCTTGTTTATGTCACTTCCTATGCACAGGGCTGCTAGTTCATGTCACCCTGCGTAGCAGGGGCGGGCGCGCCGGCTGTTTTACTTCATGTTTGGCTGCTCATGATGGGCAGAGAGGTCCACCACGGAGCTCAGTGACAGTCCTCCTGGATGTTATGACAGCCCGTTGAGCGGCCGGTCTGCACTATGCTGTAAGTGAATATGACGGAGAAACCATTTTTATGGCGCTCTTCACAGTCTGTTAGCATGCGGCTGGATGGCTGTTTTTACTGCCCATAAATGGAGCGGCGTGCATATTGTCTGAGTCATTAGGAGGACAGTCAGGAGACGTACTCAGGAGGAGACGCACGCCACTTAGGCCAGGCCGTTTGCCATTGTAAAAACCTAATCACTGAGCCTCTCAGGCTGATGTAAACTTGGAGAACATTTCCATGTGTCAGTGAGAGATGAGATGAGAGGGCATCTTCAATGACAGGGCCCAGAGGAAACCAGAGGAAAAAGCTGCATTATTCAGTGCCAAGGCATCAAGATCCGGTGGCGAACCATGCCGTCCTGATCAGTGCTTCATGGCCTACTGATATTATAGTCAACAGGCAGCAAAAGTCAAACCTCTGCAACTTTCCAAATGAATGCTGGGAGGCTGTAATATTTGTGCATGTGAAACAGAATCACCAAGGCATTTTATTTTACGTGACCTAATTGGACCCACAGCAGAAAAAAAACCCACACACACACACTTACACCAGCATCCCCAGAACGAAACAGAGCCCGGATATTATTCTCTGGCAAAATAGTATCAAGTCATACATTTATACCAATTATCCGTTGACAAAATAGGCATCTATATTGTTGAGACAATGATGTCAGACTACAGCCCGTTTCATTTATATTTTCTAAACAAGTCACTCTCGGCACCCTGGCCGAGGCGGTGACATCTGCATGACGCTTAGTCAGGGGAACAATGAGAGCTCTTAGCAGAGAACAGAACTGCTATTTGTCACTGTACACTGATAAAATTCATACAGGGGCATTGTATGGGTCTGAAAATGGATGTTAAATCCATTCATCAAAGCCAGATGGATTAAGTGCTCCACGGGTTATGTCCTATTTCTTACACGAGGAGATACAGAGGTTTAAAAGGCCATGGTGTGCATGTATGTATGTATGTGTGTGGGTGTGTGTGTGTGTGTGTACTTAAATACACATGCACTTGTGTGTGTGAGTTCCCAATGAGTGATGATGACCACTGGCTCACCATATTGATCAGGAGAGCCAGAGGAGCGGTGTGAGATAGATAGCCACACACCAACTAGCACAGCACACACATATGTGCACAGAGTACATCACAGCATGAGAAAGGCATCATTTAAGCTTGGTTATCATTTATTATTTTTCCGTATTAAAATAATTACAAGCAGAAAAAAAGCTGGTATGCAAAAGGAAAAATTAAGTAGGAAAGTAGGATCTAGCAGGATGCAGAGAACGCCAGGGTTAATAAAAATAATGGTTCAAAATACCACGGAGACCACCCGTCCTAAAAATGTAAGCTATGCACTCACGCCACCGTAAGACACCATTGGCATATGTGATGCAGATGTAACCGTCGCTGAAGACCTGCGTCTAAGAGAATTTACAGGGAGCAGAAGGCGCAAAAAAAAAATTGCTTGCCAGCTTCCTGCTTGCCTCCAAAGTTTTGCGTTAGGCTAATGCAGGTCGAGTGAAAATGACTGTGTGTGTGTGTGTGTGTGTGTGTGTGTGTGTGTGTGTGTGTGTGTGTGTCTGTGTGTGTGTCTGTGTGTGTGTGTGATGTGGCGAGGATCCATTTTCACTTCCTGAGAACTATTCATTTCAACCGAATTCTTGAACATGTTTTATTTGTCCTGCAAGAAAGGGTCTGGATGTATGTAATAACACAAAGTGAGCATGTTGGACAACCACCAGACTGTGCTGGTTTCCTGACTCACTCGGCAGCTGGATGCCATCCCCGACCAGTTTCCCACCGCTGATTGGACAGGTAAACGCAACGAGCGTGTTGCTTCTCCCCACAAGTTTCCACAGATTCAGCAGAAAGTATTTTATTGTGCGCTTTTTTTTTTGTTGTTTTGGGTTTGTTTTTTTGTCTCACCAATCCAAACAATGCGTGTGCGCTCGGTACTCTTACACATGGCTCTGGTTTGGCTTGGCAAAGGGATTTCTCTCTCTGTGTGTCTTCCTGTGGTTATTAATTACCCAGATATTGCTCTGGCACAGAGTGTTAGGGGGCTGCTAGATAGATCTGGAGGTTCATCTAAGTCAGACTCTTTAGTTTCATTTAAGCGCTGGACTTTAATATCCCCTCGCAATGGTCCAAGCGGTGATCTGTTCCGTCTCTGTCGGCCGAGCAGCGCTGGGACATGCAGGGCCCTGGCAGTGGGGGAACAGGCCGGCGTAGGACAACCTCTTACGGCTCCCTGGGGGCAGATCTGTGCAAACTACACTACAAATTACACAGTGGGTTGCTGTGCACCCTGAGCCAGTATAAACAACAACACCGTTTCCCCTCTTACACTATGAATCAAACTGAACTTATATGACCCACGTCCGAGTCCACACCCATACTTTGTACGCCCCCAAAACCCTTTTAATGACACACCTACATGGTAGTGTACAGCCCCGGGCTAGCTTCCTCTCCCCTCCCCTTCCCGCTGACTTCATTCATGAAAACTCCTCCTCCTCCCCATCGCTCTCAGTGTGTCGCACTGTGCAGCTGTTTCATTTTAGGAACCGGGGACTCCAGAAGTTTTGCCTCGCAGCCACCAGACTGCTCTCAGAGCCAATTGGAAACCTCAGCCAGTGCTTGTCCGGAGTGCTCTGGCAAAGTTAAATATAGAGCCCCTCAGTTGTTGTAAGAGATTTAATAAATTCCTCCTTCAAAGTTTGCATAATGCTCTCTGGTTTAAAAGACCAAAGTCCTCTCACTTGGTATTTCACAGGCCTATTTGTTGATCTCTCATTGCTGGAATATAGTGTTTCAGTACTGGTCTGCTGCAAACCAGCTGATGTGTTTAATAAACTTTACTGGGCCTCAGTCCGGGAGTCACCTCCCACTACAGACACAGAGGCAGGCAGTGGGCCATAGCAGTGGAGAATGATTCATTAACACAGTTAATCCAGCAATTAAAAAGTCATACTATGTAACTTATTACCTAATAAGTAAGGATCTGAAATGAAACATGATTCATTTTCGGATATCATAAGTACAGTGTAAGTTCAAAAAATAGCTGTAACACAGTGTACATGAAAAGCGTTATGCTACTATTCGAACTTAGTTATACTAAGAGCCAAACTAAATATGCTATTCACCCAGGACTGTGTGTATGTGTGTGTGTGTCTAAACTGTGCTGTAATGCCTGACATATGTTTTACGAGGACTATTCAAAATAGTCTCACAAAACCAAGTCTGACTTGGTCGAAGACGTGTTGAGCTTTTTATGTATTGGTTGCCATGCCGACTCCCGTAATAAACGGGAAAATGTGGCAAACGCTGTTGTGTTTTATTTACCAACAAAGCAAAACATTGGCAAAAACAACTGCGACGGGTACGTTTAACCAAAAAGCGCATAATTTCCTTACCGTCAGTCGGAATGTGTTTGTTACTCATTATGTTGTTATTATGTAATCTATTCAGACAAGATGACAAATAGAAATGTTAATAAAAACACTTTAACCTTCATTTCTGGTATGCCATTATGAGTAACATATAATAAATAACTTTTACTGAATATTGACCATCGGCTGGGAAACTAAAGTCATATCATGAGGGAAAACAGATGTGATTAATGCTTTTGAAAATATATGTTTTTTGGTTTATTTAGGTGCACGTTTGCATTGTGGCGATCGCCGACAGAAGGTCGCAGTTCACTGAACTTGTAAGCCCTGCCACGTCTGCACAAGTTTTTTTTCTTCTTTTCTGCCCACGTAAAATAAAGTTGCTCAACAATCACAGCTCATGGAACCTGCGAACGGTGCCGGTACACGCGCACACACCCCCCAGTTGTCAGCAGGAGTAGGCAGGCTGGCAGAGTCCTCCACCAGTATGCGTACCAGCTGGGGGCCCCGGCCTGGCAGTGTGCTCTGCGTCAGACAGAGGGGGCTCTGTGGTGGAGGCCTGTGTCACGCCATCAGAATGTGTGGCAGTGTGCGTGTGGGTCCTGAGAAAAAGGGCCCGGAGCTGTGCATTATCAGCTGGGTTGATAACAGCATGGAAACACTGAGGCCAACAGGAAAGACACACAGGGATCCTTCCCAGACCTGGCCACTGTTCCCTTTTCACTGCCAGCAACCCTTGACGCGCGCGGCTGGTGTCGAGAAAGTCTCTTGCTTGGATCACAGCGTGGTTTGCGCGAATGCAGGCGAAGCAAATGCGAAAAAAATTAATTAATTAAATGAAAGGATGATTATGAAGACATGTGTTGAGATCCTTTTTAACATTGTTCATATTCAAATAAACCACTGGCTTAAGTAAACTTAAAAAAAAATATGTATTTTCTTTAATTTAAATGAACAGTTTGACCACTGTAGATTACACTTCTGCTAATGTATATTTTGATTATTTATATACAGTATTTTTTGATAACTTCTTTTTATTGAATATATTACCAGGCACCATTAAAAAATAATAATTATCTTAATGAAAGGAACCTAAAAAAACAAAAACTAAAGTGTAATCAGATTATTCTCACTGGGGATCGAGCAGCTTGATGTGGACGTCTGCGAATCGATGTGTTCACTCGCCATGTGGAAAAACACCTACATCCCGCTGACCCTCTTCATGTTGTGCACACATGACGTTACTTCCATGCATAAACACATAGCGGGAGCGGCCATGTGAACACATAGCTGTAATTAATACCATGTACAATTCCCCCCCCCCGCACACACACACACACACACAGACATCCCCGAGCCCCACATTAACTTGTGGAGAGGAGCCCAACGAAACGCCCCTGTGCATCTCGCTCCTCTCCCATCTCTTCCTTCTCAGGGGGGAAGAGTGCAGATGTGAGGAGGGTCAAATAAATAGCCGCGATTCAGCCACAATTCCACTTTGACATCCACTTAGCCTCAGGTTCCCTCTGCCAGCAGCCACCTGTTGCTCTTCTTTAAACACTGCCTGGTGAGGAGGAAGTCCTCTCATGTGGAACTGAGCCCCCACCGGTGCGCTCCCAGGAACTGTAATGGCTTAAATAAAATTGTACCTCGGCGACGTCATTCAGGTCTTTTACGTGCTGAAAGGGGGAAAGAGAAAGAGAAGGGCTGAGAGAGATATAGGGAGATTCAGCCATGTGGCCAGATGCTTAGGCCATCAGGTCTGTGTGTGAACAGAGAGACAAGAGGGATCCACTGTTCAGGGCTGGATATAAAGTAGCAGGATACAGACATCTGGTGTGATTTTCGCACTGTGAGGCAAAGTGAAATATGAAAGGAGAGAAGCCCGCACATGGTTTACTTTGCGTCGTTAAAAATCAGAATCACTGTGCAGATTGTCATCGTAGTATTTTGCATAAAGGCACAAAAACCCCTGAAAAAAGAAATATATCCATGGCTAGACAGTGGGTAAGATTAAACATGTGACCCACCAACGTTCTCTAACACTCCTTAACCTCCCTGCAACAAAATGCAAAACATTGAGTTTTAAGGTTATTTTTCATGTCAAGGCTTCTTTAGATGTGACTTGACTTTGGGGAAACTTTGCACCGGTAACTTTGAATTACTTGAAACGCTCTTTTGATCAAACCTAATTAAACGCAAGCAATTACCCAAGTGAAATTAGCAACATTTAAATGCATCCATTTACTTGATTAAAGTCTGATGATGAAAGTGAGATAAGTGAAGACCAATACTCGAGGAGATGAGAGCAATAGGTCTAGATATTGGGTGTCAGGCAAAGCTCACACACAGACTACGAGCGTTGGCAAAAAAAAAAAGAAAAAAAGAAGAAAGAAGCCACAGGTAAATAAATGAAGAGAGATGGCCGTGTAACATCCTCCCGGTCGAGCTCGATTGAGTATCGTGTAATGCTCCGCCCCAGAGTGTCGTGTGCTCCTACACGGGCCCTGCCACAGATGCACAGGAGGGCCTCTGGTTACAATGCAGAGAAATCCTGCCTGCTCAGGCCCGGCTCCATTACTGAGGCCGGAAAACAAAGATGGAAGAGGTAGCTGCCTACCTGCTGCAAAGGTGGAAGCATCCAGATTTATGCAGCTCAAACGTGTCGGAGGAGTGCTCTCCTGTGTGCGCTGCGGGACGGACGGGGGTCATCATGATCCCATTAGCAGGGCTGTTGTTGTTGCTGCTACTTCTTTGCGAACCTGGTGAACCAGGTAGTTCACCAAGCATCCTCATGTAAACCAGTAGCAGGACACAGAAGTAGCACCCAGCAGGGAGAAAGTAGTCCGGGGGAGGGCCTATTGTGTTACCCTGCAGAGCCTCGCCTTGCCTGGCCTTGCTGCCGTGGATGATTGTGTGGGCCACTGCTACCACTAGCTGGGGAACAGTAAAGCATCTGTCACCCCCTTTCAAATCCCCAAAGGAGAGGGAAGCAGGTCCAGAGTTACACTGGCCTTACTTACAGCAGATGTCATAAAAAAAGCCCCAGGACATCCATCCAATCAGTAGCATTTAGAGGGGCAACTCCGTCTCACCAATAATTAGCTCGCATTGACCCGTTTCTTCCTTTCTCCCCTCGCCCCGCTCCTTCTCACTCTTTTCAGGCACCGATATGAATAATGAGGCGAGGGGTTAACTGCAGGTCACTCAAAGCTCCCTATCTGCCATGTTATTTATTCAGTGGAATGAGAAATTGATCACATTATTGTGTTAAGAGGGACCTGATTCGTTATAATCAGCCCGGTATTGGCAGGCCAGGCCCGCGGGCCTGGCTATTGCATTAGGCATGCTCAGGCAGCCATAGGTCAGCCCCGCTCTGGCCATTTTACAACTTCACATCACCTCCCTGACCTTTTGATGACCACCGACAAAGACAAAAGAAAGGCAATATATGACAACGCAATATTAGCTGCTGGTTGAACACGATGCTCCGTCACCGCAGGAGGTGAAGTGTCAAGGGACGCGGGGACGGTCGTGTCTCCTACAACTGATCATGTGTGAATATGTGTGTGTGTAAGAACCGGTAGGCCATGACCTGTGAGCTATATTTCTGTCACAAAGACGGACATTTATTGAGAAGGCCGTGCCGACACGGGCAGAAACACAATCATTCAGCTATTGTAAACATTCATAATTCCGACCGGTGGTTGGTTTTAACACACCCTCTCTGACCGTTTGCTCCCTCAACGCAGCGTTCTTTCCAAATGAATGAAAAACAGTGTAAGTGACCAGGTGCACCAACCTATTTCCCCCCGTGGTTACATCACGCCAGCTCATTAATCAAATGAGTCTGCTGCTCTGTTTGCACTATAGGCCAGAAACGCATTGGTTAGTGCTTGTTGATTTAACCATAACACCTCAGCACATTAAAAAAAGGCCTTGGATCTGAGTTTAATCTTCAACAAGACCGCATCATTTTTCATTTCATTAGCAGCAACCAGCCTGTTTTTCTCAGCTACTGTCCTTCACCTGATCTAATCAAAGGTTTACACAGTGTGCATGGGTGTGACAGAGGTGCACAAACACAGAACCTAGCACGGCGAAGTTGTAACAGTCTTTATCAACAGTGCCAATAAAGCGTATTCAAAACAGATCTAATGAGCACGAGGTATCACACTCTTCCAACTGATAAAGAAAGTGAGACGTTTGCGTCTTGGCGCCTTCAGTTCAACTGATGTTTTACAAGCAGTTACCTTGCTTTTGATTCGTGGCCAGAGGTGAGGACGCAGTGGATAAAAGAATGATGTGTACAGTCAGTACGAGCTCAAGAGCCATTCACCGACCGTGGCCTGTCAGCGAGCCGACATACTGTTGGGATGGGGGTCACACCTCAATGCAGGCTTGAATGAATGCGATGGATTCTATTTCAGTCTACAAAGTTCTTAATCAGGACAATTATCTTTTACTCGAGCCAATTTGCGGATAAGCTGACTTTTGTTTTAATTCAAATTTAAAAGGAAGCAACACCACTGACGCTTGAGCAAAATATTTCAGTATGCTCTTTTCTCCAGTTCTGGAAAACACTCCTCACTCCGCCTGACTTTCATCCTCTGACTCCCCCCAGATCGCTACGCCTGTTTACAGTGAAAAACATCTGCATTGAAATTATTCCACTTCCTGGGGCTTGAATAAAATCAGGTCTCCACAAAACAACAACAGGAAGAGGGCCATTTTCCTTTTTTCTTCTTCTTTTTTATTTTTTTTATTTTTTTACAATAGATGTGTTTTAATATGTGCAAGAATTCGGTGACGCCTGTGAGCACATACTGTGTCAGCAGGGACTGTTGCCAAATAGCAAAGTTTACACCTTTATACAATTTACACATTAGCAGACACCGGGAGAAATGTCAACCTCACAAACAATGTCTGTCTTTGGCCCTTTTCGTTTCCTCCACACCCGGCTGAGGTTGTGCTCGTTGTCGTCTTCTAACCTTCGACAAATCCGAAAAAACACAAAAGCATTTTGTCGTAAGTCACTGAATATTAAATTCTGCATGACCGCAGCCTCTGCTCTGTGACTTGCATCATTACATTTTATGCTACATTTGGAGAATTTCCTCAGACTAACCTGCGCTTCAAAGTATATTTTTGTCTTTTGGTGACTGTTTTATATTTCTTCTTTGTTTCGACTGCAAGTCTGTCAGTCAGTGAGTCAACTTGCACGCAGAAGGAGCTAACTAGTTAATTATTAGCCAATAGCAGCCCCTGTCTTACCACAGGCACTTTAACACACGGGTCCCCCCCCCCCCCTCTGCACACACTGAGCCATGGAGGGAAAAGAAAACAACAAATACACTGTATTTTACCTCTACTCCAAAGTCTTTCGTCCACAAAGGTGATGGATGCGTATCTCAGGATTATTTTGAAGATGAAAAACAATATTTTAAAGAGCTTCACAGCTTCATGTCGAAACTGACCAATGTACAAAAGAAAGAGAAGGCATTTCTATTGGTTCTTTACTATTTAATTCACAGCTTGTTGAAGGTGTGTCCACCAGCCACTAAGCAGTTTATAAAAGGAAGTGTTACAATTAAATACTCCTAAATTTTTCCTTCGGTAATTCATTTTGTCCTTCCAACATTTTCCCTTTTTCCCTTCTAATTAACTAAGGTGGCCTCGGGACGTTCGGCTGCAGCGACAAAACCGTGGCGGCGAAAAAAGCTGCAGGTACGTGTGTAAACAATCTCCGTCACTCTACACGCCGCTTGAAACTTGTTTAAAAAATGTCTCAGCATCACCCTGAAACGTTTACACAAGCAATTGTGCACGCAGAATTAATCTTAGGGGTTTACAATTAAGACATTGAGGAATTTCCATCGACACAAGATGAGGCTGGCAACCTCATTCTCTCCCCTAACAGTAGCCTTGAGAAAACGTGTGTGTACATAAACCTCCTGTGGTTACTCAAATGTTGTAAACTGTATAACTAAAGCTTAGGCCCCATTCATAAGCTGTTTACCTTGTCGATAAATCACAGCATCCCTCAAGCGACAGGCGCTGACAGGAGACTAGCGAGAAGAAGGGTGGATTTGAATTTTAAAACCTGGGCCAAAGTAAACGCGAATGGATAGAAGTCAGTTACTTCTGAAAGTTTTCTGTTTGGATTGTATTAGCTGTAAACGGAGACCTGGATACTTTAAGTCAGGGACAACAAATATAATTTATCTGTTCAAATAATTACTTTGAAATCCAGGTGTTTGTACAATGAGGCTGTGAAGCATAAAAAATACAACTTCCCCTGCGACGGCTGCAGTCCGCGCTGTACGACTGCATGTGTGTGTTTGTGTGTGTGTGTGTGTGTGTGTGTGTGTGTGTGTGTGTGTGTGTGTGTGTGTGTGTGTGTGTGTGTGTGTGTGTGTGTGTGTGTGTGTGTGTGTGTGTGTGTGTGTGTGTGTGTGTGTGTGTGTGTTCTCCTCTGATTCTACTGTTCAGAGGATAATTAGCTCAGATTATGCAGTATCATATGCCATAGCATTCTTACAGTATGCAGATGAAACGATAATATTTTCTTTTTTAAATCATTCCAATTGCAAAAAATTGTTGGATGGAAGTGATGGATATCTAAGTTCTAATTTAATATCTTTCTTCTCTGTAATTCTTGGAGACGACAAAAAAAAAGGAGTTTTAATCTACTTATTTTTATTTCTTTTATGTATTTATGGATCTACAGAAACCCTTGCAAATAACAGGTTCAAGTTAAAACACGTATTTCCAACATGGTCACAAGATGTTAAAAGGGCGACATAAAACATGTAACAGTGGATCTTAAAACCAAAACCCACATCCGTTCAGACTGAATCCAAAAACAAACAGCAACGTAAGAAGTATTCAGATGTTGTTTTATAGCAGTATAGTAGTAGCAGTATAGTGTAAGGAAAGTTGTAAGTTAGAGTCCTGAATTAAAGTTTTTTACTTAAATAAAAGTATATAACTATCGGGCATCAACATATGGTCAAAGTACCCTGGGTAAAGTTATTCATTATGCAGATTCATTTCAGAATCATATACAATAGTCTTCAAAAGTTATAGAACACACCACAATTTTCCAATTTTTTCCAATTTTGAAATGTTTCAATTTCAACAAAATTGAAACAGTTCAAGTCCAGTGAGTAACTTGAAATAGTAAAAAGGCTAGCGATGAAGTGCCCAAAACAGAAAAAAATCAGTAAACATCTACTCTTATAAAACAAGACAGAAAACATTTTTTTTATGGATTTAAACAGCTTGCCTGCAGCAGCGGCAGTAAATGAAGCCTTGCATGATATTGCAAACTACACTACTGACCGTCTGTCTGTGCAAAGGCAGTGTTGAACAAACTACACATCAACAATGTTGCAGTACAGGGTGTAACGCTGTACGTTTCAAAAGGCATGAAGACATACTGGTTGATCAGGGGTTGATCCGACATCCAACGATGATACTGACGCAAAACAAAACAAAAGAACCAGTCGGCTTCACGTGATGGAAGCAGCACAGCCCCCGGACTCAAACCTTGACAAGTGCAACACATTAGTGGGAAGCTCAGCAACAGCGTTGAGATGAAGTTTATGAACAATATTTCATATCCAGAGTAGAAATGAAGTGTGGTAATTTGTTGGATAAGTAAAAAAAAAGTAATCACGATCGATGGTGCAAAAAAACCCCTCTGTTGTCTATTTCATTTGTTCCTGAAACATCACTCTGTAGATTTCAGTAACAGCTGGGAGAACGGAGCAGTTCTAAGAGGTTTGGGTTGTAGAAGCCTTTTTCACAGCGGACACTTTGACGTTCCATACAACATTAACTATAATATTTCATTATTTAAACCTGTGCTTTTTCTACTGTAACATCACCAAAATGTCTGTTGTGAAAAGGCGACCGTGTGTATCATATCACTGGATTTTAACTATGGATGCATTTAGCATCATTTGGATGTTGCAGCTGGTAAACGTGCAGCAAAATTTGTAATAATACATCCTGATGTATTTTTTGGTTTCCAATTTTTAAAAAAAAAAAGCCAAGTAATGCAGCTGTCAGATAAGTGTAGTGGAGGGAAATCAACAATGTAAATCAGTAGAATTATAAAACAGTAGTAAATTACTCAAGAACCTCAGAATTGTACAGCAAGTACAACACTTGGGTGAATGCAATAACTTTATACGGCTGAAAATAAATGCGACAACTACAGATGAATAGCTCGAGCAATATCACATCAACAACCTGCCACCTTATTTTAAAAAAATAAGCTCCAACCTCAGCTCTCAAAGTTCCTCTTCCAAAGCAACTTCATATTGAATATCAGGCAGCTCCTCACTAGTGTACAATAGCAGCTGGCTACATTATGTCCTCAAATGGCTGCACATGAACAGATATCGAGAAGCATTTCCATCTCTGATAATACAACATTTAATGCAGTTTCTGTTTGGTTGCCACAACAGATTCTTTGAATGGTGAATGAACAAAAGGTGGTATTTATTTCTCCTTGTTAACAGAGGCACCTTCCTGTGGTTGCTGGTGCTGCAGCTTTTATTGCAGCATCACTGCGGCGTTACTCACACTCTAATGGACGTGTTTTTTCGCTCGTCCCAAACACATTTCGGTTCCATTGTTGTACCGTAAAAAAGCGCGCGTGGAGCTCAGACAAAAGCTAGGGACAGATCTACGGCCAGGCCCGAGCTGTGTTTACAAGCTGGCGAAAAAAAAAGGCCTAACAGGTTCCCTCAGTGGGGAAAATGTCCCCGCCGACGGAGAAGGGAAGATTTTACTCTGGCACATTCCTCGAGACTCTGCAGTCTGGTGAACACCACAGCGCCACATTCCTCATAGTTGCAAGTAAGTGTTCACTTGATACCCTCTTCAAAAGGCGAGCACGGCAGACCTGTGCCACGTGTCATACATGGAGGTGATGGATGATCTCCAGCGGTTCAACTGGGTTTCATATGCCGAGCGATATAGCCTCGAATTGAATCGAATCTTCTATTTATCTCTTTGCCATGAGTGTCAAGTGTGTGCCCTATGAAACTGTCAGTTAACACAAACGCACACGTGTCCAATTATTGACGCACAACAGTATCATATCGCTTTGCCTCGTGCAGTGGCTCAAACACGCCTCCGAGGAGAAGCACCTGCTGTGACAGAAGCCCCCGGGGTCGTGACACTGAAATCCTAGGCTACAGAGGGTGTTGCGGGTCAATCTGTTTCTCCGAGCGTTATCCTGGCTCACCTCCGATAACCCCACCTCGGATCGATGATGCTTGACCCAACTCCACTGAAAGTCGGTCAAGTACGCAACCAGGATGCAATGAGCAAGGAAAAAAAATAATAAATCTCCGGCTTTAAAATATCACATCTCTCCCAAAATCCCCACCGGTAAATACTTTGGGAAGATCTTCCAGTACGTCATACCCTATAAATGGCACAAATTAATGTTTTTGAAGATGTTCATCATTCTTTCTGCATGTGTGCTTCTGTGTCTGTTGTGTGTGACTGGGTGTGTTTTGCTGTTCTACAACTGAAGTTATAAAAACAGCTGAGATAAATAATATTTAAAATATAAATGATACACAATAATGATAAGTCTCTGGTGATGACGATGATGATGTGATTTATTCTATGAATAAGAATTATTAAAAAAAAACATCACACTGTCACTGTACAGCAGCATTGACAGCAATAATAGAAATGCAATTGTAATTAAATCTTAATTTATTTTATTCATTTATCTGTTCCAATTTAATAATATCAAGGAAGATATTGAAGACCAATGACCACTCACTGAAGTGAATAGTGGTGTTTGATTCTTGTAATGAATATCACATTTTGCCCTCCAGACCCGAGAAATGGACACCAGACACCACCGCGCAGCGGGCCGGCCGCTGTGTGTCTTTCACCCCGGCAGTAATGCTGTTTCCTACCTAAGGTCACCTCTGCAGCCCACAACCAGTCTGCCAGGGCCGAGGCAGCGTCTGAGAGAAAAGACATCCAGTCCCATTTACGACGGGCCGGCCCAGTAAAGCTGGAGTCAGTCTGCAAGTGAAGGGTGGAATAAAGGAGCGTCTCAGGTTAAGAAGGCCCGACAGAGCACCGAGGCCCCATCCCACCGAGAGCTGTGCCCCTGTAAGTTACACTCACTCTGCTCCATTAATCTATGAACTACGTGATAACTATACAACCCGCAACTGTTTCATCAGCTGTGAAAACGTATACCTCGTCTCTCACCATAAAGGAATTGATTTAAGGTGGATGATCACACGTTAGGAAGTTAAAGAATAAAAAAAGAGCACTTTTTCAAATAATAACGTCCTAACTCGAACAATGTGCAAAAACAAGTTGAATTCCAGTAAGTGTTTGCCCCTAAATGCCTGTTATTGCAACATATGGGATTACAGGAATTACTAAACAAGCAAAAGTGCTTACAAACACTTTCATTATGTATGATATCACTGAGAAAGTATGTAAGTGGAAACGTCTAGTTTTACATTTTTGGTCATGCAACTCTGTGGCGGCACATGGCCCCTTTGTCAGAGTGGGATTATCAGGAGCGAGCGCTCACAAAAGGAAATGCTTGTGGAGCTACAGTAACAGAAGGATAAAATCAGCCGTGTGATGATTGGGGTGACACATTTGTTTGGCTGTAATGAAAATAAGCCCATTGGTGGTGCATTCAGTCATAGGCCCAAGCCCCCCCACTCCACATCCTGTCTCTTTATCCTTCATACAAGTGGCAGACAGTGGCTTGGGGGATATTGCAACAGCCAGTGGGTGAGAGGGACTCACACAATGTGTGTGTGTGTGTGTGTGTGTGTGTGTGTGTGTGTGTGTGTGTGTGTGTGTGTGTGTGTGTGTGTGTGTGTGTGTGTGTGTGTGTGTGTGTGTGTGAGAGAGTCTCTGTGTGTGTGTGTGTGTGTGTGTGTGTGTGTGTGTGTGAGAGAGAGTCTCTCTGTGTGTGTGTGTGTGTGTGTGTGTGTGTGTGTGTGTGTGTGTGTGTGTGTGTGAGAGAGAGAGTCTCTGTGTGTGTGTGTGTGTGTGTGTGTGTGTGTGTGTGTGTGTGTGTGTGTGTGTGTGTGTGTGTGTGTGTGTGTGTTGCGTGTGTGCGTGTGTGAGAGAGAGTCTGTGTGTGTGTGTGTGTGTGTGTGTGTGTGTGTGTGTGTGTGTGTGTGTGTTGCGTGTGTGCGTGTGTGAGAGAGAGTCTGTGTGTGTGTGTGTGTGTGTGTGTGTGTGTGTGTGTGTGTGTTGCGTGCGTGCGTGCGTGTTCAGACTTGTCAGCCTGTCACTTTGCATATACTGCTGATACGTATGATGGAGCTGTCTCCTCTACCCACCAGATAATCAATTTATGTTAATCTGCAAACCCGTGGTAGATCAAAATACCACACAGTGACACAGATAACATAAGAAACACAGGCTAATAGAGTTATGTATTTCAATATACTACATAGTTTCTTTCAAAATTAACAGAAACTTCAAATGATAGAAATACAAGAACCCATAACGATATAACTATTCTCTACAGTTAAATAAAATATAACAATAAGTTGTGAATTGTTCAGAATCACTATTTTAAACATTTTTGAAAATGTCTTGAAACTCCAAATAGATCAAACTATCATATAATACACGGATTGCAGGATTATGGTCTAAATACTTCAGATTCATTTATAAAAGTTAATACAGTCTTTGAATATAAGAATAAACAAACCAAAAGGGGGGGGGGGGGGGGGGGGGGGGGGGGGGGGATCCACAAAATGTCAACTCTAACATGTGAGACACTAAAGGGGTAAAAGTTTAAATGTGTCAGTGATGTCAGTGATGTCAGTGATGTCAGTGACCGTCCATATCACTGTTTTGTCTCTGAGCCGTGGCAGAGGACCAAGCTGCTGATAGAACGTCAGGCCTGATGGTAAAGCCAGAGCCCGCTTGAAGTGTTTGATCCTGGGATGGTAGCTGTGACTCACCCCTGTGTGTGTGTTTCAGCCACCACACACACACACACACACACACACACACACACATACTGAGAACATCTCTACCGGAAACCTTCCTTAACTGGGCGACTGGATAACTTCACTGTGTCCGTCAGAAATACAGCCGTGCCCTCAGCCGTCTGCCCCACCAAAGCCCTGGGCTCAGGCGTGCCACACACACAGGACTTGGATCAGTGTTCGCCATGCACATGTTCACACCGCCACATGTCTCGGTAGCTGGATGCAGCTGTTGCATGAGGACTACTGAAGTGGCAGGCGGGGAAAGATGATAAAGTGAGCAGCAGGCCCCCAACCACAGGATTCTGATCTGGTCTGGGGAAGGGTTGTTGAGCAAGATACTGTAGTCACTACTACTGCGCTCAACCAGATCCTTCTGCAGGCTCTTCCACTCCTTCAAGGCCGTACAGCAAACGCTCGCATGAATCACAGTCCCTTTTCTCCCCGCAGCCACAAACAGCCAATCAGCGGGGACTGTTCGTTTACAAGCTCCTGGTCATTCTAATATAAAGTAAAAATAATGTTTTTTACGTCAAGGGAAAATGTGCAAAATATTCCACTGTGTAATGTGACCAAGAAGAGGACAAAGGCCACACGAGCCTGCAATTTGATGAACAAGCCTACTGCTAAAATGAGCAAATATTTGAGTTTTTAATTAATTCCTGGGAAAATAAACTCAGGGGTTCTTTGTTCACACTCTAACCTGTGTGTGTGGCCAGAGGTGTGTACCGTAGGTCCCGTAGGCCCCGCTCAAGTGAATACCAGAAAAATAACAGCATCGTTTGTTCACCTTGTATACTATCATGGTTATTCCGAAGGGAAACTTCTTGTAGTTGTGTGAGTGATGTCGTCTCCACAAAACTCTACGGAAAATGTTGTCGGTGAAGAAAGTGTACCTGACGCCAATTCACATTAATTAAGTCGTTTCGGTGCCTAAACAAAACAAAAACAAAAAACATTGTATGAATCATTTTTGCACCAGTCATATGGTCAGCCATTCAAATGGCTTTTCTGCGCTTCAGCACCTACCCCAACCCCCCCCCCCCCCCCCCCCCCCCCCCCCCCCCCCCCGGCCCCCTCCCCCTCCCCCCCTCCTCTCCACCCCGCAAAATGTCTGCGAGCGCTCTGACACCATGTTGGTGGTATTAGGTGTTACACAGGGGTCCATTTTTCCCTCAGTTGTCTGAGTGGAACACACCCGCAGCGGCGGGGCTCCCCCTCGGCTCCATGTGTGACAGTAATTTTACACAGCCGGGGCCCTTGGTCCCGGAGGTGGGCCATTAAAGTTCAGGTGAGGTTAATTACAGAGAATTGTTAAGCCTGCTGCTGTGCGCCGGACGGGTGGGAGGGATTTGACGCCTCCAATGCGGATTTCTGTGTGACACGGCTCCGCTGGCGCCACGGGTGTTCAGCGTCAGATTTACACACACCACCTACAAACGCCAATCTTTCACTGCAACAGCTCGAAATTAAACCCCGCAACACGGCCACGCGAAACCAGCGCAGCTTGTTATTCCCCTCGAAGCATAAATTACCGCTCGCAACGTGCAATTCTCCACATGAAGTACACCGAAAATGAGTGTAACTACCTTTGAATAAACAGCCAGATTTAGGGGAAAATGATTTTTTCCATACCGGATGCGATCTTTAATTTCTACCGAGGGGTTATATTATTAGCCCAGAGACGAGTCAAAGGCAGGAGCTGGAAAACAAACAGGAAGAGGGTGACTCAAAGATGCAGCCTGCTGTGTTTGAGTAAGGATGAGATTATATTGGATTAAAGGGGATTTTTGCAATGCAAATGAATGCACCTCAAATCAATAAGGCCTGTTCTACTCAATATACAAACTAATTAAGAGGTAATACAATCAAACCAGAATAAAATAGATTGTGCTGCTTCCTCAGAAAGAAATCCAATCAAACCTTTTTATGTGAAAAGATAAAATCTCAAGCGATCTTTCTTTGTACGAATAATGACCTGGGCTTTGTGTCCATTTAATAAGGAAAACTTGTCTGAAGAGGTTACGCTCAATGTGCATATTCTAATCAATATGAATTACATAGGGTTTTATCTATGTTATCTGCTCCAGACTGCTAAGCTAATTAATGTTTTATCGAGTGTTTTAACTCAATTATTTCGCAAAGTCAAAGAGGTTCAACACAATTTTCCACGAGCGGCCGGAACAGCTTCGGTGGAGAGGAAGTAGTTGGGCTCTGCAGCCTTTTAAAATACACACAACCACCGCAAGACCGGTGTTTAACTTAGGAATGTATTCAGTTCAAAACGTTTGGATTTAAAAGAAACACGGTGGTGTAGGGTATTATTCATATCGTTTTTAGTAGTTCGGAAGGTGGCGAGCAAGATGCCTCTCTGACATGGTGTGACATTTTGCGGCGTATCCACGGGGTACCGCCACCAAAGTTCGGACGAGTCCCCCCCCCCCCCCCCCCCCCCCCCCTTGCGCTTCATTCCAGCTGATTGCTCATTTTCTAATGCTAATGGCGCTAGGCCGGGGCTAGGGTTTCTCCCCTGTCAGCTGGCCACTGGGGCTGTGGGACGGACCTAATGGGCTCTGACAGGAGGGAACTGATCTCATTCAAAGGGGATTTGATATGTGGCATGAATGTGGTGAACCTCAATGGACATATTAATGACCGTTATCATTCACAGACTTTGTGCCATTCATAAAGCCCCTTTTTTTTCTGTGGGACGCACCAGTGCTGCGCCAAAAAACGCCATGACTTATGGATGAGCTGGCCATATATTGTTTTCACTGCCTTTTAGGTAACACGTCAAAGTGACTCAGAGCGCTGCTCCGGTGGCAGAGGCGGGCGGCTGGTCCAACGGTGTCGAGCAGCATAGCGCAGTAAATAATAACATGGTGGGTGTTGTTTACAATTCAATTACGGCCACACGCTGGCAGAGAGGAAGACAAAGACCAACAGCCACAGGAGACATCACTATGGAGTCACACAGTCAATATTTTGCTTCGCCCCACTGCTATTTATGACTGAGGTGTCTCCTCATGCATTGCAAAGTATTATTTCCCAAGGTTAGAAAAGATAAGTCAAATGGTAGATAGATGCAGGAGGAATATTGTTTGACAAACTAGATCCAATTCAGCAGCAAATGCTTTAAAAAAAAAAAAAACTACTGGCAAAAGTTATACACAATGTCAATTCATTACTGTTTGTGAAATACATTATTGAGTCAATAATAGATGGATAATGTCCACCAGAATTCTCATCTCCTCCCATCAGAATCTACTTCAGTTCATAAATTCATTGAAAACATGACTGGTCCAAAGGAACGGGGAAAAAAATTAAATAAAATAAGGTTACAATCAACATGTGGACGCTTTTGAATAAACAAGTCTTAAAAAGGCAGAGGATTGCTTGTGCACAAAATGGAGCAGCCACAATTAAACGTCTCGGGCAGGATGTTCATCAGAGTGCGGTTTTCCCCCCAAAAAATAAAAAAAATCCCGACCAAATCCAGCCTGTCTATAAATGGGAGAAGTAGCGGGAGAAAGTCATATTCAGCCATACATGCATCCGTTGGGAAGTGAGGGGGACCGATTCCTCATTACACAAGGGCAACCAGTGCAAACACGTGTGGCGGAGAGGCTGCAACTTGAGCTATTCTCCCCGGTGTCTGGCTAAGATATCTGTCGACAACCCTCCCGAAGAACAACAAACACATGATGCAACATTCAAAGGTCCGTGCACCCGGTACAATCAACAATCACAGAAAATATATTCATCATCTGTCACATGAATCATTTTTAATGTCTCGTTTTTATATATATATATATATATATATATACATAAAAAAAGGAAAGTCTGCCCCGAAATCAAAGAGATGTGTGTTTATTCAGAAAAAATGTAAATTGTACCGTACAAGTGGTTACTATTACAAATGTATCATTAGCCTCTGATTTTAGGGTCACTCTGACTAATTATGATTCATTATAATCCAAGTGTTTTCCATTTCCCCCAGTTTTCATTCACTGCACGCTCTATTAGCAGATCGGAGGTTTCGGCAGCAGCAGCAGCAGCAGCAGCAGCAGCAGCAGCCGCCGTCTGGGAGGTGCTGGGAAGTGTCTCTTGACAGCTGCACAGGAAGTTACTTCCCTCCACACGTCGAGGTGTCACCAGCAGTTTTTTAAACATTTCTAATGTTAATCTCAGATTCCTGCCATGTGTCAACTTCAGAATAAAGTTTCCTCGCTGCCTGCTAATAACAATCTGTTTGCTGTCACGCGATGCCAAAAAGATGCCTGGCCCCACTCACTGTCTTTGTTCTGCACCCTTTTTTTTTTGTTTAAATTGAGCTCAAGATTTTTCTGACGGAGAAACTGGAAACAGGATTGATCACGCGTTTAGTATGAGAGAGGAATGAAATATGATCGATAAAGTAATAATAGTAAGTTCCATTTGGCAGTGGCGGAGGGTCTATATTGTCAAGCAAGTACAGTCGTGAGGTTCTTTCAATTGATGTAATTGTTTTCTTCTTCTATGCTACAAAATCAGCAAAAAAAAACTTTTGACCTACATTCATTTAAATTTGGGTATTTTTTACTTTTTATTTTAGTAAAAGTAAAAGTTGTAAGTACTTATTTCGCCAATGATGAGTTTTTAGAACGGAGGACAATATATAAAAATAAGCACATCTGATGTACAGGTGTGTGGTGTTTTACACTGAGCCTTCGATGAACAACACGCCCGGCTTAAACCTGCTAAATCAGACCGGGAACAAAAGAACCAGGCCAGCAACAGCAACATCGCCAAAGTGCTGTTCATCGCTCTGAGGCCGAGGCAGCGGGACATTTTTGCCTGGCTTCCTCCACAGCCTGGAAAATCCTCCACACATTACCGCCATTGTGAGAGCTGCTTTGCTTTCACAGTCCAAAGATCAAACCAGCAGCCATGTTTCCAGGGAACAAATGTCTTACCAGCTGGGCTGGTGTGAACACAGATATAATGCTGACAGGAAGCCGAGGCAGTCACTTGCAGAGCCAATTATGGGCAGAGCCGTGGGGGCAGGTTTACAAACACCGCTTTTCTTGTGCGCTGCTCTGAGGTATATGATTAACTTCCTCACCAAAAGTACCCAGGCAGCCCGGAGTCGGCCCTCGCTGTAGGTGGCAAAGCTGGTGAGTCGTGGCACAGCCCGGCTCGCACCAGACCGCCAGAGAAAAACAAGAAAAGTGGGCCGTGACTGGAAGGGCTCGTTTTGTTGTTTTTATCACTGACTGTACTTCCACATTCTTCGACTTTTAATGCTTCTTCTTTTGGACTTTCTTTGGCCTGAAGCCGCTCTGCGTTCTCCATCGGGAGTCAGGAGGAATCCAAAGGAACCCAGAACACACCTTTGCGTTTTCGGAGGGGCTACGTGCAGGCCTTTCCCAATGAATGGAGGCTGAATGAGCAACTTGATTGACCAGTCTCTTGGTTAACTTTAACATTATTCCACTGCTTGCATCCCTCCAACCAAAATCATTTTTTAACAGTTGCACTGAAAATACAATTGGGGGAAAGAAAAAAAAAAGAAGTAATTCCCTGGTGTTCAATCTTGTCCGAATCCAAATAAGGAGCGTCCATAGTGAGTGCCTCCTCCCATGTGGCATTGTCATGGTGGCAGAGCAGGGTTACCAGCAAGCAGCAGTCTTTTAACTACCCATGGTCTAGCAGCCCTCCCTCAAAGTCGAATTTAAAAAGTTCCTTTCACCACATCTGCCCTATTTGTGCAGCCTTTTCTTCACCTGACTTGCTCAGGAGATTTGCTTTATCTTAAAGGTCATTTCATTCAACTGGGCAACAAACAGAAGTGAATATAACTGTCCCCAATCTTTCCCTCGCAGAATTCATGCTCGAGTTGCCTCAAAGAAAGGACGTCCCCTCCCAGCTCGAAGAAGGAGCTCACAATCTGGGCAGCCCTATAGAAAAGACTGCCTGTATCATACAGTCCCCCTTCACAACTCTACATTTCCATTTAATGACACCCTACATATTAACCCTGGTCAGCATCTAATTACACAGAATAAATGAATTATTTGTGCCAGCGTGCAATTTGAAAATGTTTTTCATGTAATTCAGGGATAGAGGGGAGCAGCGGAGCCCCCTTTTCATCAAGCCAGCGTTCATTAAAGTGCGAGCTTGTGACTTATTTTCGAAGACCATGACGTCTAAATATAGGCGATTGCGAGCCCCTTTCTCACACAGGACCACCGAGATTCCCTGTCACGGAGTGTTACAGGGGTGTAGAATGACACCGACACAACTGATTTGATGAGCTCTCCTCCCTGGGCCAGCGCTCGGCCAGACAAACAGGCCGCGCTAACCAACAGCGCTCCATTCATATTTAATTACGGCCTGCTAACGTTGCCCGCGGATAACATTACACCTGGCAAAAAAAATGTAAAGAAAATGGAGGGAAGAAGTGCTACGAAAAACAAGACAAAAATGCAACATGTAGGTTGACCTGATACAAATTGTGATCTTTTATATTTTGATTTTTTGAAGTTAGAACGAACAGAGGATCCCTGATGATTTTATCCACATCAGATAAACAAGAGAGTCAGTGAGGGCAGCATCCACCCCTCCTTTAATGGCATGTAAATAATACCAGGTGGTGAATATTAAGTATCAAACGTGGAACACAGCAGTCACATGACCCACCTCTGTGGGTGTAAAGTCCCTGCTGGCCTCCACGGCGACGTGTGTGTGTGTGTGTGTGTGTGTGTGTGTGTGTGTGTGTGTGTGTGTGTGTGTGTGTGTGTGTGTGTGTGTGTGTGTGTGTGTGTGTGTGTGTGTGTGTGTGTGTGTGTGTGTGTGTGTGTGTGTGTGTGTGTGTGTGCGCGTGTGCGTGTGCGTGCGTGCGTAGGCAGGGGGGTTGAGTTAGCGGAGATGGCCAGATGAGAGGTGGCTGAGTCGAGCCAAGCCATGTCAAGTTACTGAGTGCTGCTCCGACAGAGTGCAAGCTCATGGCTGAGCTGTGGACACAAATCAGCGGCCAGGTCTGTGCTCAGCGGGCTCCGCCGACCTGTTACATATGAGCAGGCCCTCCATATGAATTATGGCGTCTGGAGCTAAAAAAGCTTAACGGTCAAAAACCCGTTGTTGTTGTTTGGTCGCATGTTTTCATGTAACCGTGGACTGGAGCGATGGAGTGAAAGCATCAAGAGTAAATATCGGGTTTGGGTGTGGATATGATCGGTGCAATCTGCCATTTGGCACTGATGATTTGCAATCACTCAGGTTGAGCCCACCATAGAGAAAAAAACAGATACAGATGCCCTCCTTATTTCCCAGGGACATTGTCCAGCCCCTCTCCCACCTTTCTTTACACAGAAGAGACAGAATTTTTCGTCTCATATTTTGATCAAATTGGTTTATTTCCCTTAAAAAAACAGGCTGTATAACATGTATTATATACAGGAGATTACAGACCCAAGTGAATATAGATGAGGTAGGTTCAAGGAAACAAAAAAAAGCTAACAATAGTATTTGATCACAAAATAATTCCCGGGATGCATCATAGACTGAACAATTTAAATAGTATCCGATGGTGAGAAAGACGCCACCTTTCATTTCCTTACTGATCCAAGCGTGAGCCCTCTTTCTTCCCTGTATCACATTCAATTGCCACGACTCTTTGTGACACACGGAAGACTCAAATATACAGTTGATAGCTAACTGATACATCACCAGTCTAGTTTTATCTGCCTAGGATAGACTGTCATCAAGTGTTAGGCTACATCCACATTACTTTGTTTTTTTGTTTTAAAAACATAACTGCGGCTACGTTCACGCCTGCCGTCCACACTACTCTGTAGGTTTCGAAGCGCCTACAAACAGAGAAGTTCGGAAACGCTGCTCGCCCCAGGGCTGCGTTGTAGTATGGACGGGCAAAAACTGAGACGTTTGGAAACGTCCTCCTGATTGGCTCTTATCGGTCACGACTTCACTACCAGCGATGAAGGCTTTCAGTTCCAAGTTCCAGCTCGTCATCGGTTCCAGCTCAAATGTTTCAGCCTTGTTGTTTCTAGTTTATATTATTAACCGTTATTAAGAAACCAAGTGCAGATTAGACAATCTGCTTCCCGTTTACACCGGGAAAAGCACATGCTCAGTGTACGTGAATGATGACGTGATATACGTTTTCAGGTGTGTTAGCATAGACGGGGTTTGATACTCATTTAAATAGGGTTTAAACGAAAATGTATTAGTATGGATGTAGCCTCAGCGTCACTCACACACACACACACACACACACACACAGATCGTCATTGTCTCCTGCTGCGCTGGCGCCTGTCACTCAGCGGGGTCCAAGAATATGCACCGGGGCCATCGACAGGCGTCTGTGTCAATGCCTGACAAACCTCAAGGCACCGGGCTGTAATTGGAACGACTGGCTTAATCCTCAGATCAAGACAGACTCATTGACAACCTAAGCGGGCAGCAATCCCAACAGCGCCTTATTAGTGGAGCTGGCCTCTGGAGCACTGATGTCAGAACCCTGCGCGCCAAAAGATGATTCCCTGGAAACTCGCGACGATGGTTGGTTTTGCAACATGGACACGTCATGTGGCCTTTTGCCACTTAACTGTGTGTTTTGAAGTTCACTATGCAAGAGAAGGTTTGTCTCCATGTTCGCGCACATTCACACCTGGAAACTGTAAGAAACGAGCAGGATGGAGACTGATCCTTACTGTTCTGGTGTAAATGTTGGGCCAGCCCCTGCATAAGAATCATGACTTTGTGGTCTTTGACTTCCCATTTTATTTTACATCATCCCAGTCTCAGTATAGTATAATTTAAGGTATATCTAAAACGTACAAACATACACACTGCAATTACATCGGCAGCCTGAACCCCACATCATGAGCTCATTACAAGGCTGGGCTCTGTCTGGTGTGGAAGGTCTGTGTGTGCAGTGTTGTTTACCAATTCAAGTTCCAGTGTGCACGTTCCCCCTTCTCGGATCTCTTTGGAGAGCTCTTGAAGAGTTTTCAGGAATTGTTCCAGTGGGAAAATAGAAATAATATGACTTGGATTTACAGGCGAGGTTGTTTGTTTGTGCCGCGGCTGTTTTGACAGCAGTTATAGCTGCTTCAGTTGGAGAATTAATTAGCTGAAAAGTCCTGGGAAACGCTGACATTCCTCTTAGACTTTAACTAGATTTTGTAAAATTCCCACATTGGACTGAGAATATTGCCTTATCGTCCGCACGGCGCTCACTTTGCTGGCTTGCCTGTTCCTAACTCACCTGTCCCAGGTGAGCGTGTGAGGCTCATACAGCTCTCGGAGGTTTAATGCGCTTTACATTGACGGCAGCTTTTTTGAAACATAGCTGAGAAGTGTAAAAGTGGTGGAACACCCCAAATGCTAAAGCATTTAAAGAGAAACGTCGGCTGCGGAAGATTCACCGGACCAGACAAGCCTCTTGCCCGATCCCAGTGCAGCGCATGTAAGGAATCACTCAGACTAACTCAGCTTGTATCGCTTGGCGCAGACATCCAGCAGATAGGCTCTTACACCGCCCTCGGTTTCGGTAGAAATAGCCACCGTGCTCGCTTGAAATTGCCCCCGTGTCCTCTCTCTCTCTCACCTCCCAGATGGGTAATCTGCTCTCTGATGGAGGGGAGCATGTAGCAGAGGTCGGCTCTGACACCTTCTTGGCAGAGCCGCGGAGCCTGGCTCCCAGTCCCATTGTCAGAAGCCAAGATGGCCAAAACCCCTCGACACAGGGTTTGGTCCGCGGCCACTGCTGAGAGCCCGGGATCTCGTGTCAGCGAGCATATCGGGGAGGGTTGGACATGAACAGATGCATCCAGTGAGTACGCTGAAGCTATTACATGTTTTTGGACTGAATATCTTGCAGATAAGGTGTCACAACTCTGCGAATGCAGCTCTAACAGACGAGTACAGGGGAAAGCAGGAGGAATGCCCACGTAGAGATTATTTACCCCCATAGAACTATTGTGTTTCAAATCATAATATGCTGCTCAGGCTGAAACGGTCATGTGATATTGCAGTTTGCTCATGCAACTCGGCACAAAGCACACAAAGTGTACTTTTGTTTCAATGTGCTCAGTAGTCCTTGGCAAAACCTAAGAGCCATCAACTTCATAATGATATGAGCGTTTTCTATGTCTATGCGTGTGTGTGTGTGTGTGTGTGTGTGTGTGTGTGTGTGTGTGTGTTTGTAGTTCCTGGCCTTTGTAAACGCACCGGGAAGTTTCGAGCCGTTCACCCAGGCATGCCTGTGCAGTGTAACCAAGGCCGACTGGCTGACCTCAGACTGTGTGGGCCCTTCAGCAGAAGATGAAGGAGCGTTTTCAGTGACTCAGGATCAGGAGGTATCGCCTTCCCTTTGCAGCAGCACTCATTCATGCCAGACACAATGCGTTATTATTGGTTTTGAATTGAAATGTTAATTTTGGGAACTGGGCAAGTGGGCCTGAGAGCTTGCCCTCATTTCTCATTTTTCACTTGGCTGAGGTGGTCTGTCGGGGTGATGATGGGGAGAGTTAACCCTCAACTCTCCTCCTGTTACATCACCTCAGCTCAGCTGGGTAAGGACCGGGGGCCTACGTGGACTTGGCCACACATGCCAGGGCTTTCGACATTTGAACTTCGACTGGAAGTTGAACTGTGCTCCATCATCTCCTCCGTACAGGAGCTGGAAGACCCTGCTCCACACCCCACAGAGCTGTCACAGAAAGAGAAAACCAGCTGTTTCATGGCTGGTGGTGTGAGGTAGGCAGGTCAGCACGCTGCTGTACAGCCTCAGCGAAACGAGCGCATCAGCAGGCGCAGCAGATCTATATGACGGGAATTAAACAGCATAATCAAATTGTTTGCGCAACCATTTAGCATCTCATTCCCCCGCTGCCCTGGGCCAAACTGACCACTGGAGACGGGCCATCCACAGCGGTAACAAAGTGGGGCAATAACTAACGGCGATTAAGGGAATATTGATGGCCTGTGACACACAGCATCCTGAAAAATGCTATTTGGTCAAATAGCTGCAATAATTAAGTATATGAGGGTCAGTCAATTTTATCTGCTGCTTTTATTTAGATCGATTATTTCGTAAACGGGCCAGGCCTCAGAGAGCATTATTGCTGAGTGGGGTGTTGATTTCATAGAGCATGTGCTTCAGCCAAGTCCCACAGTAGCAGCTCGCAGGGAGCAGCAAACAGTAGTGTTACAGATATTACCCTTTTAAGTACAGAAGATGTACCCGGGGATGGAGGGAATGACGCACAACACAACCGCTCACACTGTGAAAACATTTCTGATACGAGCCGAAAAATCACCTGTCACCTACTGTACACGACTGACCTTGTCCTGAAATACAGGAGCCCTCAAACTTCTTTCTGTCCTTCCATTTCAAAAAAACATTATGTTCCTGATAGATGAAACCTCTCCCACTTTTTTTTCCAGGCTGCAAAACAAGCACGTATACTGTGGGAGTGGTGTGAAATATTCTCACGCACCGACTGATAAACATTAGCTGAAAGCCAAAAATAATGAGTTTTGGCAGCGTTAAAAACCGTGGTGCATTTAATGTGATGCAATGGTTAAAAATAAACTAGGCCACTTAGACTCTCTGACTCTCTGCGAGTTGATTGATTAAACATTAACCTGCTGGATATGGGATATTTCTTATTAATCACAGGTGGCACAGACTTAACTGAGCATGAGGGAACACACACACACACACACACACACACCCTTTTACATGTGCATGACATTGTGTAATCATAACATATGCCATTTAGTACACGCTCTAATGCGATGCGTGGTGCAGTTTTGAGCGGTTGTGGACCCAGTGGGAGTCAAACGTATGCCTGGTGGTGCATTGAGTACACACACACACACACACACACACACACACACACACACACACACACACACATGCGCACGGTCACACACATCTCCGTATCAAATAGCACATTGTGGGAATTGCCATGACCTAATGCAGTTCTTATCTCACATTTGATTACACATTTCAGTGAGGAAACCATTTTCCTCCTGCCTACAACGACACGTGCAATGGGGAAAACCAACCTCGACCAAAGGAGCGAGGAGTCTTTAAAGGAGTGGGTGGCAGATCTGTAATCGCGAGTACCCGCTAGATAGGCCGTGCAACGGCGCAAAAATCCCATAAAGACAGTAGACCAGAGCAAACGCTCTATCAGTCCGTCTTTATTTTCCCACAGTCCGTGACTGAGGAGGAGAAACCTATCACACTCCAGTAACGTCACTGAATATTCAGCCTCTGTAGCAGGCCATTGCTTTGATCTAACACTGATGTGGGTGGCCAGTATCCACAGCCACAACCGTCTTCAATTTGACAGAGCACAGAACCTGCCTCTCAAATAGCTGCGTTCTTCCTGCCGTAACCCCGGGTGACTTCTTTGTGCTTTTATGAGAAAATTGACAAAGTAAATTTCCTTTCAGCCGTTTCCCCGATGCCTGATGAATAATGTACGCAGAGGCTGATGGACTGCATAGAGGAAGAAAAAACTAAATAAAAAAACTAAAGAGCTTCAGGGTTGTCCCTGCACGTCATCTGTCATTGCGTGATGAGAGTGGCGGGCCTGGCGCGGGGGCTTACGGCAGCACACAGGTGCCCTTTTCACTCCCAGGCCGAAAATGACAAATTCAATAAACTCAAGACACATCTCTCTGGAGCACCTATGGAATCACCCACACCTGACAAGGGGCTGAAGGGCTGCTTCCTAGTCACTCTGACATCCCATCTTGATGCCCAATATCAATATCTCTGTCCGCAGCCACCGTAGCGGAATATCTTTCCGTCTCACTAGCGCGCTTCGACACTGTGAGACGGAATAAGAATAAGTGTCAGGGGTTGTGGGACTGGAGGTAAGACCGCGACGAGGAAACTGTATCTGTGAGATGACATTAACAGAGAGTGTCCCCAACTGTGTGTGTGTTTAAGCCCCTGAGCAGACAGGCCTGGCTAGGGTTACCAACCGTAATTCTGACGGTGAAAGGGCTACAATCAGCCTACTTAATCTCAGAGCTGTTCTTTAAAACCAAAAGAAAGACGATCCGTCTCCATTCTACTGTACAAAACAAGGAAACATGTGATTCATCTGAAAATGGAAATGCACATTAAATTAAATTTGCCTTTTGGGGGTAATGAGGACAACCCGTGACTACAGGTCTTTCCGTGATAACAGAAAAGGTGCTTGTACTCAAAAGACCCGGTCTCATAAACCTATTCTGACCTGAAAGAGCAAACCCCAGACATCAAATTTGAAAGAATTAGCATCACAATGGGCTAAATGTCTCCCCTGTTGTAAAGGCCCAGTAAAAGGGCCCTGCAATTTCAGTGGTGATGATAAACTGGGGGGACGCTGATAGCGGGAGCACTGTGCGTGAGACAAACCCGTACTGTACGTTCATTAGCATCCCTGAAGGTTTCCCATCTGACGATGGAGGAAACAGGGCACTGTGGCCGTTCTGCAAGCATGAGTGCCTTATTAAAGAACGGGCCGGGGAGCCTGAAGTTTGGTGAGTCTGGTCCACAAGGAGCTCACATTAGGGCTCCCACCTGTTTGTC
The DNA here is from genome assembly GCF_022379125.1 of Scophthalmus maximus. Classification (NCBI taxonomy): domain Eukaryota; kingdom Metazoa; phylum Chordata; class Actinopteri; order Pleuronectiformes; family Scophthalmidae; genus Scophthalmus; species Scophthalmus maximus. Next base: position 20,766,483 of record NC_061518.1, on the reverse strand, counting down.
TGGGTACTCCTTGGACACAATAGGTCATGAAATGCAATATGGGCCTGTGCCTCTCTTTCTCACCACACAAAAGGGAAGGAGCGGATGAACTGCAAGATAAATGACCCTGACATTTGGATGGTCTCCAGATTGCTGCGCCATAAAAATAAACCATGCAAAGACTATCTCCAAAACCCTCATAAGACCAAAGCATAACTTAAAAGGAGAACAAACAGGAGCCAAGTTATGGTGAGAAAAAAAAAAAGTGTTGGGTTTTGGGCAGGATGACTATTTCCGAGAAGACTTTGATTACTCGCCTGTGATAACTGTGAGAGTGTACAGGCCAGAAAATCCTACTCCATGTTTGTTCTTACAATCTGGAGGTCTTGTCTTCCATCCAGCTGTGTACATGCTGCAGACAGGCTCCGTTTTCCACAGGAAGCACAACGAGAACCACAGGAAGATAAAACCAGCATGAAATGGCTGGAGGAAAATGACAACGCAAATTAGAGTGAGGCTCATGGAAACATAAAATAAAACCAATAATCACTTTTCTATTCAATAAAGTACAATTTCAGGCCCTAATGAAGGACAATTAAAGGCAGCACATGCCAGTTAACATTCACGGATATAAAACACATTAAACAATGAGAAGCAAATGACTGAAGGGTTCCAAAAAAAAAAATCTGCATTTCATTGGGCATCACGACTAAAGAGGAGGAGATAACTCCTGGACGTGTTTTCAATTTATATTAGAAAAAATATGTGACTGCACCGGAGACGAATGTTCCCACAGAGAGAGGGGCCTCTGAGCGGGTCCATCACCTGAGCATGACTGTCAGTGTGGGCAGGTGTGGCGGCGCTTTCAGGGAAAGTGAACGGCGGCCGCCTAAATGAGGCTCACCATTGTTCTCGGCGGGTCTTTGATCTCCCAGCGGTGGGCCGGGGCCTCAGTGGGGAGTCCGGGCCAGGCCCCGGGCTACAGTTTGTATCGACTCAGGAGGGCTGACAGCACCAGGCAGAGGATGTGGGAGGGGGCTCCAGCTTCCCAAGATCGCCTCCGCGTGCAGCTTCATCTCAACTTGACCTGCCCGCTTGAAGACCTGCGGAAGGTAGAAAAGAACAGACAATAAACAGCTTTCACTCCTGATTTTAAAACTCCCCCTGTTGCGGCTGCTGAAGAGTCAGGGAGGAGATTACCAGTTTGTTTCTTTCTTACTGCTTTTAGCTCCTGACAACACACACACACACGCACACACACACACACACACACACCTAAACTTGCTACCTGTTGTAGAGATCATAAATTGCTTGTCAGTTAATTTATTCTAGAGTAAACAAAATGTTATTTCCATAAAGGCATTTAGCTTCATTCATATTCAGACACTTTAAAACCATTGTACAACAAAACAATACTACAAATTTCATGACAAAACAAAGCTGGAGGAAGCTTGTCCCCCTCATGTACTAACATGAATGGAAAGATGTTGTACAAAATAATGCCAAACTCACGTTAGTGAAAACAAATGGTCTTATTTTTGCCGTGTGGCAGCTGTGCATACAGCCCTTATACTTAAGGCCAGGACTGTAATGAACCTTCAAGTGTACAGTAAGTGGACAGGAGTGGCTCACAGCTAGAGAGAGTAATGTCTCTTTGCTGATGATTCCCATCCTCCCCTAGACGCTGCAGCAGGAGGCAATGAAGCCATTCAGTTCAGACAAGAGGAACACAATAACTTGAACACTCAAATAAAAACACATTGGATTAAAAAAAAGTCAAGAATTAAGTGTGTGTGTGTGTGTGTGTGTGTGTGTGGAGCCGTATTTGCATCTTGCCAATGAGTGTGTTTGTATTACAATATAGTGTGCAGAATCTCTGTATGCCCTGAAAAAAAAGGAAAGAAGCATGCTCAGAGCTGCAGAGCCGTGGATGAGACTCACGGCACCACCGTGGGTCGTGACAGTGAGCAGGGGCAGACTGGGACAGCCCCCCTCAGTCTGCAGCGATTGTGTTTCAGGGCGCTTTCGCCCCGGCTCTTCCTGTGGTGCTCTGTGTTGTGGGGCAAGAAAAAAAAGAGCCACTGCTGGGAGCCACAGTGGAAGAGATCAATTGTACACATTCCTGCCACCTGAGATTCGAGTGTTTCTGTAATACTGCACAGCTCAATCGATACTCAAGCGAGGAGCCGGCCCAGTGCTCGGTGGTGGGACCACTCACACAAAGATAAAGCTTGTATTTGTTCCTGTATATCTATGATTTACAGCTGTTAATATATAACCATATATATATATATATATATATATACAGTATATGTATATATATATATATATTATACCACTTCAGACAAGGCTTTAATTATTTTTACAACACACAAATAATGTAATTAGTTATATTTCATGTCAAATGTATTTATTTATTTTCTTAAAAAATATTAATTCTAATATTATATACTAGCCTTAGTATACATAATAAAATGAAAGAGCACATTTACATATTTTAATGATCATTCTATGAAATATATTTTAGATTTTAAATAAAGGAAACATGAATAATCATAATCATAAGCATAATAATAACAACAATAATAATAATCATCATCATCATGAAAACAATAAAAACACGTGGACTTTTGAGGTTGTAAATATGAATATGGGGTGTTTTCCATCACTATAGCTGTGCAGCAGTTTCTCTCCGTGTCTCTCTGAAGGAATCTCTCAGGAAGCCGACGAGCCGCACGAACGCAGCCCAGGAGAACAGATGTGACTGTTAAAAAGAAAACAGGCACTGTGGGCAAGGATCATTTAGCTCCGATGTCCTGAAATATAAAACGTAAATATTGGGGCATTTCGGCTGCGCGCGGAGGAGAGAGGGGGGGAGGAGGGGGAGGGGGGGGGCGCCCGGGACGCAGGACAGAAATGAACAGATCCTGTACGGCAGGATGTGCAACGATGTGTTAAATTAAATGCAGCTGTTGAAATACAACAGGGGACATTTTTTAGGTTTGAATCAAAAGAAGAAAAAAAAAAAAGAGAGAGAGAGAGAGAGAGAGAGAGAGAGAGATGCTTTCAAAGGTGTGATCCGCGTCAAGCGTGATGATCTTTTTGACAACTTCTTTTGGGGCTTTGTGGCGAAATGAATGAGATCGAAACGTTCGTCGATGGGACAAATCCAAATATGCAAAATGCAGATTACACCACTGCTACTGCTTAATGCTGGCAACACTGAATTGTGTCTGCTTAACCTCTATCCTGTCTGGGAAAAAAATATGAAAATAAATAAATAGATGAATTATGTTCCCTGCAGAGACTTTTTTTTAAATTTTTGTCATAATCTGGTATATATGAATGATGACAAAGAGGGACCGGAGCATTGAGCCACGAGGTTCCCTCCCGATTCACAGGATCGGCGATTAAGCTGCGATCGGGGGGGAATGTATGAGTTTGCAGATGATTGTGAATGAAGGCGCCTCCTCAACGCACCGGTCGTGTCTGCGGCGCGTCTGCGCAGAGGCCCGACGCACAAATCATTCACAGGCCACAACGTTGTTTCACTCCCACTTCCTCTTCTTTAAAAATGATCGATGCTTGATGAGAGGAAGTGTGTGTTGTTTTTTTTTCATATTTCAATAAGTGTAAATCATACGACAAATAAGGAGGGAATAAAAGCACACAGACACAACCATGTTTCTTTTGGAAAACTGATGTATTTGATTATTAGAGTAAAGAATTACAGTATCTTAGTTGTTAGTAGGTATTAAAGTGTAGAGAAACTGGACCCATAAAGATCTTCCAACTTTCCAAGAAAGTGCATGTAACAGTCCGAAGGTTTTCAAACCCAATATATATTTATATTTATAAAAACACTATCATTTCGTCCCCAGGCCGTGATGGACTTTCTCTTGTGTGACTTATATGTACATTTTCTTACGAGGGAGTTTGCATTTCCACATCTGAATGGATTAACAGAAGCTTCAACGCATTACTTTGCACTTGATGTCATTGAGGATGCTGGGACATAGCAGCAATGTGGAAATCCAGCTGAGAAAACTAAAGGAGAATCCTGCTCATTTGATTGGCTGTCTCAGTTCCAAAAACCAGGAAATAGGCCAGACCGCATGTTCCCCTTTTAGCAACTGTCTTATGCTTTCAACAACACCAAAATACCAGCCACAAAGAAAAGAGAGAGAGGGTGATAGATTGAGGGGAAAATGGGAAGTAAACAAAAAAGTAGAAAGTACAATACACAGAAACAGGTAACAGCAAAACAAGTTAACACTAAAGAAACCCTGGAAATATGCAAACTTCAATGTTTTGTCTTCCTTAAATAAAATACAGGTAAATTAGATTTGGAAAGAAAGGACCTACAGCATCATTGAGTCCCTTGCCTGAATTTCATTGTTTTGTTTTGATGAGGGGAGGGGGGAGCATAACCACACAGATGTTAGACCATCTATAGAAGATCAGTGTACATTATTTACAGCAAAATTGTTTGCTTATTACAGGGCTAATGCATCACATGAACATCGACAGTTCGGTTATAGCTACTACAGACAGAAAATAACTTAATGCCAAGGTAAGGTTATCTACCCAGATATTCTAAGTTTCAAAAGCACATTTTTTTTAAGCAACCACACATACCCATTCTGGCTTTAAAACAAACAAAAACCTAACTGTTAATGCTTCCACTTGGTTTCAAGCAAGGTTATAATCACTAATAAATAAGCTCCTTAAAACTATAACATGTACATTGTACAAAAAAGCAACTCGTCTTCACACTTGTGTTCGTAAAGATTCAATGGTGAGCAAAGCAGTTCAATTGATTTCGTCCCTGTCTTGTTCTCTTTCTTCTTTTCTTCTCTGTGTGTCTACATATGTGTACAGTATGCCTTTAGGCATCTTCATGTCTCTGTGTGCAGCTCAGCACAAACACTCTAACTGGTGACAATTTCTTTATTGTCCTCCATGAACCGTGTGAAACGGAAGTGGGCCCCGTTCTCTGTGTTGGCCATTTTCTCCAGACCAGCGAGAGCCGCGTTGGGCTCCATGCTGTGTAGTTTGCCTAGGCTGCCTGTCAGGCCACCGATGGGAGAGCTACCCCCATTTCCCACACCACCTGACATCGGTGGGATGCCTCCATTCTGGATGACAGAGATTTCATTTGTCTTCATCGCAAGGCCGTTGGAGAAGGCCGCAGCGTACTGGTTCCAGAAACTGGCCGGGTCCCCGTTGCTTGCCCTTGATGCCATGTCCTTCTGGAAGATCTCAGGAAACTTGACAGGGTTGGTACCCAGGAAGGCCATTGGCCCATCCACAGAGAGCCTGCGGCCTCGTCTGGCAGGAGCGCTGTTCCACATGTGTGTGCCCATGTGAACCTAACCAGAGAGAGACGGAGAGCGAGGGGGAATAAAAGGGAGGGAGGAGAGAGACAGAGCAATGAGAGGGATGAAATTAGTGATGTTTACAAACTTGGCCACAAGAGCTGCACATGAGATGATGCAATGGAAAAAATAATAATAATGCTCGGCTCCGAGTTAAAACAGCTTCACACCCTGTGTGCAGCAGACCAGAGAGGTACCGGAATGGTATAAAGATCTTATTTTGGCAAGACTGATACATGCAGTTTAATCTGAGCCTTAATTTGCTCATCTCACAAAGGAATCACAGAGCTTGAGGTAAAATTGCACATTGACATTTCGCCACTGCCAATATCTGTTCCATGACTGTTTTTTCTCCTTCTTATTCCTTGAACGACACATTCAAATAAGTATATTTTAATGTAACACTACAACAAAAAAGTGTAGAGAGGGTTTCTAAGTTTATAGTAGTGGAGCAACTTTAACTCAAACCACAAATATCTCTATGTAAGACCAACTGCCAGAGCTGGATTTACTAACACATTGAAAAATTGAAAAATTACATGTATCCCAAATTCCTGACTTGGGTTAAGGATCGTACATTTTTTATTTAGTCCAAATCATTTTTTCACGTTTCTGTAGATCATTGAGCAGATCCTTTTCTAAAAGATTTAAGCCTGTGACCTTTTACACAGAATCTGATATGGATAAAATACAGATGCTCAAAGTGATTGCCTCTGATAATCCATTCTGAGCAGTTAATCATTCTCAGCCAACTGCATTCTGGAGTTTCTACGCCACAATCATATTAGCTGTGTGATTCAGCCTTTCCACTCAGGTAATTTTTCTCACAGGGCTGTTCCTGTAATTCATTTAATAACATTACACACCGTATAAAACTAAATAGCTGCTCTGAGACAAATTTTTCACAAACATTCTCACGCACAAACTTCTAGGAGACCAACAATTTTCCAAATGTTTCGACATTTACCTTGAGGTTTCCTTTGGTGGTAAAAGCCCGACCACAGATACTGCAAGCGAAGGGTTTCTCCCCTGTGTGAGTTCTCTCGTGGATCTGTAGAGCACTGGAGGAGGAGAAACACTTCCCACAGGTGTTGCAAAAGTGTTGCTTGGGTGTCCTGCGTGGCGGAGCATTGGAAAGAACTGGGGAAGAGGAGGCAGATGATGTGACCAAACCTGGGGGCATTTCCTTGTCAGGGTGTAGAATATGGAGGAAGCCGTTGACCTCAGGTTTGTTAAGAGAGCCTACAGAGAGGAGGGAAGGGGTTGGGCTAGAGGACAGGCTGGTGTTTGACGGCTCAAAGAGCTGGGAGGGCAGGTCTCTCATTTGATGGGTTAGCATGTGCTGCTTGAGGTTGCCCTTGGTGGAAAAACCCCTGTTACAGGCCGTGCAAATAAATGGTCGTTCTTTGGTATGGCTTCGATAGTGAATGTCCAAGGCACTCTGACAAGCAAAGGTCTTCCCACAGATGTCACAAGATGTGTTCCTAATGGTGTTACGGTCACGAAAGGGGAATATCATGCCCATGGGGTCTTTTGAGGGATTGACAGATGTCAGGTCCAGGGCTCCGATGTTGGAGGGGTGAGAGTGCAAGAAGCTTGCACTGGTGTGCTCGAAGGATAAGGCCCTCTGCTGCCTTTCTTCAAGGCTGGGGGATTTACGTGGTTGTGGCTGCATGTTAGTGGGGGATGGCGCCTGCATGGAGGAGGTAGATTCTGACACAGCTGGACTCCCGGCGCTTTGGCTTTCAATATCCCCTCCCAGTGACGAGGAATCATTGGTGAGGCAGTCTCCCTCAACTAAGCCATTTACCATAGCCTTCATGTGGCTGACTTGTAGCTCCTCTGTTTCGGTATTGTGAGCATTATGTTGGCCATTTTTTTCTCCCCCCTCCTGGCCAACCATTTCAGGGGGAGCTGGGGAGTTACACATACTGTCATGGGAGGCATCAGCTGACCTGGGTGTGTCTGGCACGCTGCTATCTGGGCCCTCCTCTATTCCTTCAATGTTGTCATCAGAGAAGTTGTCCAGATCATCAAAGTTTCTCTCCTCAAATGAACCAGTGTCAGAGGCCATGGACTCTGGGTAACTCTCTGGCAGAGGGGTGTTGGGGATATGTCCCCCCATGTGCATGCGAATATGCTGCTGTAGAACCACAGCATTTGTGAACTTCTTCTGACAGATAGGGCAGGAGTGTTGGACTCTAAGAGGAGGCATGGCCCTGTGGACACTGTAGTGGGTCTTAAGATTCCCCTTGGTGGTAAATGCCCTGCCACAGAATTTACACTTAAAGGGTCTTTCCCCAGTATGAGTGCGATAGTGCATTTTCAGAGCACTTTGGCAGCTCAGCACCCGGTGACAGATGACGCATTCGTTTGGATCTGTCACCTTTCTGTCAATGTTCTCCACAAGCTGCTGTAGCTTGGAGGTCTCTGACCCCTGGAGAGGCTCCAGAATTCCTCCAAAGGGGAACTTAGCCTTGAACTGATCAGACATAAGTGGCATGAGAGGGTTGGTCATCATGGGTGGGCTGTTAGATGTTGTGTACTCAGCTGTACTCTCTGAAGCAGAGCTCACATTTGTCATGAAGCCTGAGGAGTGGCTGCCTTCTTCAGTTTTCTCATTTGAGGTAGGCAGAGTTGCACCTTCACCCTCTTCAGGCACTCCATCATTACCTTTAGCTGAAGGCTCAGCAGCACCTGAGTCACTCTTTGCAGTAACAGAAGGGCTTGTTATGGCTATCGAATGATCTTCCTTTTTGATGAAATGTGGAAGGCTCGGCATGGTTGGTGGCAGCAGCATGCCGACTGAGGACGTCAGAGTGGGCAAAACGGGTTTACTGTCCAGCCAGCTGGTGACAGGTTTCTCAGGGGGCATAGACATGCCGTATGGAATGCCAGTACTGGTTGGTATGTTGTCTAAATGCTCAGGAACAGGGTAGGGGTTCATCTGGATGTGTGGGTATTTTTCTTTATGACGCTGGAAATGTACCTTCAGATTACCACGGGTGGAGAAGCGGTTGCCACATATATTACACTTGTATGGTCTCTCGCCAGTGTGGGAGCGCAGGTGGATTTGCAAGGCACTGTCACTCCCAAACACCTTGCCACAAAACCTGCACTTATGCTTGAAAAAAGCCTCGTCAGAACTGCTCTTGTGTTCAAATGAAGTGACATTTGGTGGCTTGCCTTTCCTCTGCTGGGCCAAAGCTGCTAAAGAGTTGAGGTCCTCTACAGTGGTGCCTACACTCGGCAGAGAACTGGAGAACATGGGGTTTCCAGGTGGGGGCTGAGGTAGAAGGGGATTGACTGCAGAGCTTAACAAGCTACCTATTCCAAATGCTGGTGTGGATGACTTAGCTAGTGAGGAGTTGCTGAGCTGAGAGTGGAGGCTACTCATATGACTTGGCCTCTTGTCAGAGGACGGGGCATTGACTGTTGATGGCCCCAGTGTGCTAATGCTTTGAGATGTCTCACTGGTGCTTGGGTTGGACTGAGGTAGCTGTGCCGCTGCAGCCAGCTGCTTTAGGCTGCTAATACTTGCTGACTGACTAGCCAGGTTCTGCGCTAGGCCTGCGGCAGCAGCCAGCTGTTGCGAGAGATGTGAGCTGAGTGTGGTCAGTGGGCTGGCAGCAGGCCCCATTGTGCCTGGAGCAGAAGTTGGGGGCACCTGCATTTCTGGGGACTGAGAGGCCAGTAGCAGTATCTGATGGCGAATCTGCTCGATAAGCTGCAGCTGGTGAATCTGTTGCTGTTGTAGGCCAAGGAGTTGCTCCATCAGAGCTGGCACTGCCACCCTGGGGCCTCCAGTGGAACGGCCCTCTTGGGAGAATTGGGCCACAGCCACTTTGGTGCTCTGAAGATTTTCAATTATGACATTGCTGTTGATCATGGAGAAGTTACCCAGTTCAGTCAGGTTTCTGAGCTGAGGTAGAGGGGCAGAGATAGCTGAAGTACCTACTGCAGGGCCAGAGGTGGCCCTGCCAGCATTGCTGCCGACTGTGTTGATGGGACTTCCACTCTCTGTATGACTGCCTTCCTCTTCATGACCACTGCTCATTCCGGAAATGTCCACGTCCATGGATTCGTCTTTTTCAAGAGGGTTCCGCTCCAAAAGGTCGCTGCCCTCTGTTTGATCAGTGTTATTAGCCGTGTCATTCATCTGGTCATCGGGATTATGGGGAGGCGACCCAGGCGAGAAGGTTCCGGTGGGGGAGGCAGGGTTTTCATTCACTATCAGAACTAACTGATTCTTAGTGCAATTCTTCTGGTGTTCTTCAAGATCCGATAGTTCAAAGAACTCAGCACAACATCTGCCACAGACATGGGCGTCTGACTCCTTGCAGGGGGGGTCCTCTGAGCAAAGTTCGGTGTCCCCTGAAAAAGAGGAAACAGAGGATTAGTGATTAGAAATGTTATGCAGCTGAAGAAGCAGCTTTATCTCCTCAAATTCCATTGTTGTTAATCTTAAGTTAATCAGTTTTACACTTATCCCCTTGATGCGTTCACAAAAACAACGATCGAAAGGCAACAATAAGCCAAAAGAAATGTGAAAAGGCCTTCAATGCAGTGGCATCTTAAATACGATAAGAAGGGATACAAAATCAATGGGAACTACTCAAATATTGCTTGAAAGTGATCTTTGAAGGTGTACATCTGGGTCTCATCAGCCCAACCAAAGGTAATCATTTTCTCCAGATAATCCATCAAAATATAGAATAGAGTGAAGTGAGGACATTGGCTTTAATGAAATTTCATAGAAAGGCATTGATTTCCTATATTCCATGCCCTTCAAAGTCTACTTGTCCACTCGGCGTAAATCAAGCATTTGAAGAACTTATTAGACTTTCAATTTGCTGTCAACTTTGCTCATTTTCAGCCAACTATGGACATCTTGGACAGGTTATCTATGTCACTAAACTAATTTGTATCCACTCAGGCTGCAATCACAGTGAGGCATGAACAACAGAGCCTGTGGCATCCAGACTGCTAACGTGCACACACTAAACACAACACAAGTAAAAAACAAAAGAAGAAAACAAATGTTACAAAATAAATAGCAACTCGTTTAGTATTTGTGATATAGAATTTTTTCGTCATCGTTAAAATATCTGCCATCTAATAAAATACAACAACATTATTTTGTGAAAAAATTGTGAATAAACTTTGACCCCAAAACCATTATCAACTACAAAAAGCACTCATCAGTAAATTCTTCTAGTTAAACAGCGATGGAAAAAAAACAATAATCTATTTGAAAATTGACTTGATCAACTGCAAAGAGTAGGGCAGATCATCAGAATGCATGCAACACAAACTTGCCAAAACTGATAAACTGGACATACCAGCTCACAGAACACGCAGTACAGACACAGCGACTTCTGTGGTCACCGAGATGAAAATTCGAAAGTAAGGAACGTCTTTCAAATGCACATAGAAACAGTTTTTAGAATTTTCCATTTTCATACACAGGACGAGTTAGGGAGTGAAAGGCGAGATGACACCCTGCCCCCAGAGCCACTGCTGTGCTCCAGAGTTTCCTTATTCTTTTCCCTCTTTGTCAAACTAAAATCTCGCTGTTTAACATACAAGTTGATTTACAAATTGCATTTCTCTATGAATCCCTTTCATTGTGGCACTGGCCCCTCAACACTTTCATCAGAGCCAAGAATTCATTTGCAAATGAAACCCAGAGAAGTGCAGCCCTGCCCCACAGAGAGACAGGATGCCTTCCCATTGTTTGCGCAGCATGGGAGCGGCGGGGATCGTCGGCACAGCCTGGCCCTGCTCATCTCAGTCGACTCAAAGCAGATCCTGTTTAATTCAGGGATTATCTCCCTCAATGTTTCTCTACTCAGAGACATCAGATAACGCAAAGTTGCCATGACAGTAAACCCTGGCCCTCACACCACCAAACCATGCAAACAGGGAAGACTCAACTTTAATGATAACTTTTTATGTTAAATCCCCCCTACCAACCACCCACCGACCTACACCCCAAGCCCTAAATTTGAAAAAAACCTGGTTGATTCCAAGTGTGAGAAATCTGAGGATTAAATTTACATTTTTCCTCTTTTGTCAAGGCTGACTGTACAAAAACTAGTGTGGAGAAAATCCAAAGGACAGTGAGTTGGTGAAAAAAGGAGCCATACAAAAAAAGAAAAGAAAAACTTTTGTCTAACAAACTTGCAGAATTAATAAATGAATAAAATACACGTGTGTGTGTGTGTGTGTGTGTGTCTAAAGTCTTTGTAAGGCTTGAGAAAAATATTAAAAACATGATGCATATACACTTTAAGAAACAATAGTAAACACTGATATTAAATAAAATCACAATTTCATTCATACACTACAGGGCCTAAGTGTGTTGCTTTAGTTTAAAACGCTTCTAAACAGAAATGACAATATTTTATGTGACGCACATTTTCATAAATCCTACAAATTAAATGATTTTCAATAATACCATATTTAAAATGCAAGTGCAGAAACATACGAAATTAAAACTAAATTATAATGTATAATTGCAGAAAAAATTTATGAGAAAAAATATTATCACACACTAACAAAATATTTTGCGTGTTTCTATTTCAGTAATTATGGAAATGGAGAAATCATTTTCATCAAAATTGCGTAATGCAGGTGGACAGTCTCCTTTGTCACCAGCCCAATGTTTAATTTGAAAAGAGAAAGAAGAAAGTCATAATAATTCTCTAATAGCTGCAAAACATGAAAATGCCTGAGAAGGACATCTCACTCATGACTTTAATGTTTTCGTGGCAACTGATTTGCTCTTGAAACTGTGCAATGCAATTTTTTACTTTACTTCACCACAAATACGGATCAAAATTAAATAAATGCATGTCTGGAAATCCACTGTCCACATAAGACTCGTTTAGCAAAGAGCACAGATGCTGGCATTAGGCTTAATTCCCAAAATAGCACGGATTAACTTTGAATTAAAATTAAGTTAAAGTCAAGGCTGGTATGAAGATGGAGTCTGTAAAACTTCCATAGGATCTCTATCAAAAACACAATGTAAGCAGTGCACAGGGCTGAAGGGCTTCAGGAGAGACAAAGAGCAGAGGACGGAGCCTCGAAAAAAGATTGACCAAAGTTTGAATATGAGAGGCAAGAAAGCGAGGATTAGATATTTTAAAAAGTTGACGGAGAGCTTTGAGAGTTCCTACATTATTTTTTCGCGGGGGGCCTCTGTGAGCCTCTTGACACTTGTAACTTCAGGAGGATTTCTGCTCACATCGTCTCCAGCCCTCAGGACTCATCCCACTGAACTCTAGATGGGCTTCCACTAAGCTGCCGCGGTCCAGGACAAGACTCCAATCTCAGAAGCTCTGCCCGGTGACACGCCTGAAGCTTAAGGGGAGGGAAAAAAAGGCACGGCAAGTCCTCCAGGCTACACCTGAACCCACCGCACATAAACACTGGCGTAATGACGAGCAACCGCACTCTGTTTGCAGGGAACAACACTGCCAAAGGGGGCCTGCCCTGCCAATCTCCCCTCTAGGGGGGCCATTCTGATAGGGTGAAAGGGGATGGCCACAACATTGATAAGGCCCCACACTCGCACACACACACGCACACACACACACACACACGCACACACTTGAATAAAATGCCGAGGCCTTGCTGTGCCGCCTGCAGCTCCGATCAGCAGGGTCAATGTCGTGGTTGCGAGCAGCACACTGGGCCCTGAACTCTCATCACCTCCGCACAGGGACACTGGCAAAGGTTAAAACAGCTCAACATCCCACCCTCTGTGGCTCACGCTCCGGCTTCCCAACTACGGCCCTCAGCATCACCGACGTTCACCCACTAATACAATGACTTTCTGTTTTTCATTTCCGGCCAGCACAACTCTCCAGAAGGCACACAGAGCACTGTCTCAGCTAAATACCCCGAAACCAAAGGACAACATGTCCCTACCTTTGTAATTACACACACACACACACACACACACACACACACACACACACACACACACACACACACACGACACTTGCAACATTTTTCAAAATGTGGACACAATTTATAATTCTGCAGTCTGCCAGGGTTAGTAACTCTTCATTAACTGTATTAGATTTAGATTTAAGATTTAAAGGAAAATGCAGGGGGGGGGGGGGGAAACAGCAACTGTCGGGAATAAACTAGGTTTTGCATTAATCATCAAGTTCCCAAAAAAACACGTGAAATGGGCTAAAAGAAATACCTTGTCTATGCATGACTCTCTCCTGAAAGAAACAAGTGTTTATTTTAAATGACCTGCACATGCTTTTCAGGCACTGCTGAACACAATGTGGCTTTACGGATATTCACATCACACATATTACATTAATAGGCCTTCTCCAAAAGGTCTGTAAGACCAAAACTATTTCCAACTTCATCTGGATTTAAAAAAAAAAATGTATGGCAGGTCTCATTATTAATTTGTCTGTGTGTGGAAATGTGTTCCTGACACATTTTTAAAAAATAATAATAATTTGGGAATATAATTCGATGTCACTGCATGGCGATTAGTCAAAGAACATTTCATTTCCATACAGAACCCTGACATGTATTTGCATGGGTAGACAAGTCAGTCGACTCGAACGCAAAAACCTTTGGCGAAACGTAAACCGTATGAATCGGATCCTTCCGGTCCGGTCGTGCCCGCGTTGCGTTGAGGGTTTTTTCTTTCTTTTTTTTTCTGTTTTGGAGTTGTCATTTTTCTCACTTTCAACAAAGATGTGGTCATCGACTGTCAACTGGAACTTGACTGGCGTTTTGCGTGACAGTCTCTGAGAGAGAGAGAGAGCCCTGGTCCCTGCTCTGAATGGCACTTTGTATCAACTCAGTTCACATGTGAGGCACAACAGCACCGGTAAAAAGAGAGGATTGTTCACTTCACCAACAACACAACAACAACAACACAACAACAACAACAGCAGCAGCAGCAGCAGCCCGCACAGTATTGGATTTCGCAGCAGGCGATGGCTCACGTTTGGGTGTCGACGTTTCTTTAAGGTGAAAAAGGAACAAAGTTTATTTTAATCTCTGCTGATTTGTATCTCTGTCGAAGACAAAACGAGCCACTCGCGACATTTTGGAGTGAAACAGAAACCGTGTGTGTGTGTGTGTGTGTGTGTGTGTGTGACTGACTGAGACTTGACTTCTCCAAGCTGCAATTCGGACAGAGCTGAGCAGAAGACGAGCACACCGACGGGATATTTTCAGGTTGTGGAAATAAAAGAAAGGCAGTGTGTTCATTTTCTGGCTCCTCTCATCCAACTTACAGCACGACGGCTCACCGGCGCGCGCGCGTGTGTGTGTGTGTGTGTGGAAACAGGCAAACGACTTTTCTGGGAACCATTACTTATAAAAGAGGGAAAGCGACTTTCTACACGCCATGGAAAAAAACACAAAAAAACAACAACAACAACAACAAAACAAAACAAAACCAAAAAAACGCGGATGCGTCATTTCTGCGTGTGGGACCCGGGAGGAGTTGGTGAGTCCCGGCAGGGAGAGGCACGGTGGTCCGCCCCGCCGGGGGGAAGCCTCGGACAGGAGCCGGCCACAGATTATTGGACCGTTTTTTAATTTTTTTGATGTCACTTTGAAAATAAACACAATTTGCAACTAAAGTGGAGAATGAAAAGTTTTGAGAAAAACTTTTCAGAACGCACACACCCGTAATCCAGAAGAAAAGACAAAAACGCGCCCCGTATATGTTGGTTATTAATCTTTTACGAATCCCTATTTTATCGTCACGTTTGTGTAATATCGAAGATGGGCGCAAATAAATTGCCTCCAATCCACATTGGAACTGGGAGACGGTAAAACTATCGAGGGACATCACTCGCGTAAAGTTGGAACTTTTGCTCACGCAGACGAGAGAACGAGAGAAAAACAAATGAGCCCAAAGAGCCAAGTTAAAGTAGGAACTTTAACGGACACGTTAGTCCTTCAAACACGATCAAACTCCGAAAGAAGAAAAGGAGAAAGAAAAAGTGTGTGCGCGAAATTCGCGGTGCTGGTAGAGAAGGGAGCGATGGGCTACTTGGACTCACCATTGTGTTCCGATAAAGGCAGACGGGGGTCGGATTGGAAGTGTTGCGGCTTCGCTTGTTTCCTCCGCGACATGCTGGCTGGCACATCAGCAAGCAAAGAATAGAAAAAAAAATGACTACAAAACCTTCTCAAAAAATTACGTAAATCGAGCCCATCCACCGCGCATGTGCCCCGTTATGATTATCAATAATGCTCTGCGATTAATCATACGGGGGGCTTCTTTGAAAGGGGATTGGCACCTCGCCAGCCCCCCTCCTATTCAAATGAAGTCTCTTTAATCAATTAGCTCCTGATTTGCTGGGGACTCTTGTCTCTCTCTCAGCTCCCACCCAATGAGTTGATCCGGATGGGGAAGAAAGGCTGGGTCTTCCAAACTCCCTTTGGATACGGTTTAACCCCTTCTGTTAGCCAAGGCAACGCTTATCTCGACTACTACAGGGGAATGTCAGCATCTCGAGTCCATGCCTGCGACAGTATCTCTCAATCTCTCACATTAATCAAGCGGCGATCACAGTGTTTCTTGTCTTTCTTTTTTCTCCTC
This sequence comes from Scophthalmus maximus, assembly GCF_022379125.1. Lineage (NCBI taxonomy): Eukaryota > Metazoa > Chordata > Actinopteri > Pleuronectiformes > Scophthalmidae > Scophthalmus > Scophthalmus maximus. The sequence continues at coordinate 20,750,523 of NC_061518.1, read as the reverse complement.
CACCCCTTCCTTCCGCCTGCCGAAGATGTCCACCGGCCGGACGCTCGCAACTCGAGCCTCCGCGGTCCGCAGCCAACTTTCTTCTCCCCGCAACTCGGCGCTCCGTCCTCCGCCCTCGCATCAAGCTCGCTGCGATTCAGCTCTCGTCGTGCTGCGCGCGGACACCTACTCTCTGAAGTTTCGAGCGGAGGTCTCGGTGCGCCGAAACGCGGCGCCGCGCGAGCATGTTCCGTGCGTAAATGGCACCGCGGTACGCGCTCCCCAAAAAGTCCACAGCGCGATCCGACGTCCCAATCAGTTTCATTTGATTATTATTAGTAGAGAGGGAGGGGTGGGGGGGTCACTCACTAACACGTTTTCATCGCGCACTGCATTCCGCGAATAAACAAACTTTGCGGGCCCGTGCAGCCCTGGGACGAACGCGGAGCCCGGCCCATCGAGGGTCTGATTGGTCACCGGGCTATTCAGTCGTGCTGCCATTCACCTCCACCTCCCCCCTCCCTCCCTCTCTCTCTCTCTCTTTCTGATTACGCACAGCGGATCCAAACGCTTTGTGCACACCAGGATGATCAGTGGTAAAGGCAGGGGAGAGAAGTCTGTTCATCTGAGTAGGGATAAATAAAGCTTTTTTCTTCCTTAAACATTTTTTTTGTTGCGAATTGCAAGCCTCACACTTAAAACGAGTGATCTCCTCACACCACCCATTTAACTGTCGTCGTCGCCATCCAGTGGGTTGTTTGTGGAGTAAAATCAGCTGGAATTACTGCATCATCTATGCATCAGGGTTATTATTTCCGTATGAAAAGTTGGTCGTTCTGCGGGCCCGGGTCAAACATTTCAATTTCCACACATGCCAGTTTTTTAAAGGCAGTGATAACTTCGCAATACAATGCTGTATATATCTGCAAAGCAACCCCCCCCCCCCCCTCCATGTCTTAAGCACACATTATTTATTATTATTATTATTATTAATTATTATTGTTATAATTATTATTATTATTGTTGTCATCTCCTCAAATGATGCGCCGTCAGTGGGGATGTTTGAAGAGGGCAAGGTGTCCCGCAGGAGCTCCGTGCGAGTCGAGTAGATTTATTAGGTGAAAAAAGATAAACGAAGCTCTCAGTCGGGCTGATTTTGAGAAATGAAGATAATAATGTTACTATAGGTGATGCCTCGGATGCCATTATTTTTCACTGAATATTTAAAGAGCAGCTGCGGGCTAGATGGATCTGGTCCTCTCTCTCGTGTCAGCTATCTTTTAGTTTCGACTGGCCCTATACTATTTACTTATTCATGAAAAAAAGGCAAAGGGGGGGGGGAATCAAATACTTCTGATGGCTCTGAGTGATCTGCTTTATCAATGCGTTCTGCCAAAAATAATTTAAGAACACACACACACATATATATATATACACACATATATATATATATATATACATACACATATGTATATGTATGTGTGTATATATATACATACACATATGTATATGTATGTGTATATATATATAAATATACACACAATTGATGTGTTTTCAAATGTGATAAATCGAAACGTGGGCTTGGACAAACAAAATCTAACAGCAAGTGATCATTAATAGGGGAAAACGTGTAGGCTACGCGTGTATGTGTGTGTGTGTGTGTGTGTGTGTGCTGTTAAAAAGCCCCTGCAATTATATGCACCAAACTTGAAGCTGCTGGGAGAGAGAAAAAGGGGGTCTGCAATATTGTAATGTCCCGGGCGGGAAAATCAATGGGCAGTTAATTGATGTGAGTGTTGGTGTGAGATTGTAAACAGGGTGATTTGCAGCCCAGCCGAGCGGGAGACATTTTAAATGGGATTCACTCGGGACGGTGCAGGATACAGTGTTAACAATCAAGGGCTGAATGACGCAGACGGACACACGCATAGTTTTGGAGACCCAACAGACATAACTCAGAACCAGCGTCTGGGGAGAAAAACAAAATTAAGTTTTCAGGCTGAGAGGAATGTTTTAGGCGTTTTAAATTAATTTTAGCTGTATCACATTAATTAATGATGACATATTATTCATAATATCCAGCGCAGAATAAACAGTGACTTTGGACAGGTTTGTGGTTTGAAAGAGGGACGAGATGGATAAAAGGAACAGTTTCAGCAAGATATTTCTGATTTAAATATCATCATCTGATATTAATGTTTATTTTTATAGTAATACAAAAAAATGTGTTTTTGTCTTTTAAATGAATCAGAATAATATGAGTTAATTAAATCCAAATAAGATCCAATATATTAACAGTTGTTTTATGGCAGTAACATTTTTCAAAGCTCATCAGATGATGGTGAAAGAAGCCACTGGCGCACACGGAGCGCGCATTTGCCTGTTACGCGCAATCGCTGCTGTCGCGCAGCACATCGCACACGGTCCGGCCCGCGTGCCTTCATTCATTCATGATCGTCGCTGACATGACATCACACGACTGGATCATATAGCGCAGGGAAAACTGCGCACGATGTGATAGTTACCCAGCGGGAACTCTCCAAAAGAGCCGAGCGGTTAGTGACCCCCACTCTGTTCCTCCACTGTGTGACACCGAGCGGATTCAACACGTGGTGGGTTTCTGCTCCCTGATCGACGCGATGCTCCAAGAATTACAACTAGCTGCAGCAGGCCTTCATCTGGGTCAGCTGCACGCGTACGCGTGTGCATGTGTGTGTGCGTGTGTGCATGTGTGTGTTTGTGTGTGTGTGAGATAAGGGGAGCCCGAGTGGCAAGAGGACAAAAAGAGCAAAACTTGTTGGTTCAGGGTTTACAAGGATGCAAAGTCTTCAGACTAATGTGGAGTTAACAGAAGTCGAAGACCACTTGACCAGACTGCTGCTGTGTTATTATTACACTCCATAATTATTTGATAGGTTTTTTATTTATTTACATGCCATCAGTTAAAAAAATATATATATTTAAGGCCCTTTTGGTAAACATGTAACAGTATGGCTTCAGAAGTAAAAGAGGCCCTTACATTTTAATTAAAATAAACCATGTTAAAATATGTCAACTCACATGGACAACAGTGCCACGATTACATAACACATACTTAATTAATATAAAATAATGTTTGTTAAGGAAGACTAAAAGTACATCACTGGCTGCTGTACTTGAGCTCGAGCCTTTATTTTTTAAAAACAGTAAATGGCGAAGCCTTTGACCTCCATGCCCCCAACACATATCAAGAAGTGCATGGCCTTATTCATGGCATGCTGACGTCTTGCAGGATTAGGAGCTTGATTAAAGGGATTGTTGTAAGCTGGCCTCATGCTCAAAGAAATAAAGCGATAGGCCCACATTTGCCTTGCATCGTGTCACACACACACACACACACACACACACACACACACACACACACACACACACACACACACACACACACACACACACACACACACACACACACACACACACACACACACACACACACACACACACACACACAGTCACCGTGTAACTCCTAATAGTGCCGTGCAGCTTTGCTCAAGGTGTCCAACAGCAAGAAACTGCCACGGCAAATCTAACCACTGTTTAAATTAAAATAAAAAAAATGTATCACTATGTAATTTATTTCACTGTTTTTTTTTTTGTTGTTGTTGAAATGACTGTGTCTGCCAGACGATCAGACTGCAGCATTCTGAGATTCAGAGAGCTCTGTTCTGCCACCGAAGAAATCCCACTGAAAAATCGCCGGCATTAAAATTCAGTACCTGCAGCAGCAGAGAATAGCCTCCATTAATTAAGAGATCAAACCCTTTCTATTGTCCCCCCAGCAGCCCTGCCACCACTTGTCCCGCAGATTGTCTCCCCCCATTGTGGCCCCTGACAACTTCCTGCAGCATCACCCGATATCAATGGGCTGTGTTTGTTTTTACATTATCTCAGCTGCAGTTACAGACATCCCCTTTCAATCCTGTCCTGTTTGAGGGAAAACAAGCAAACATTCAAGGGTGTCACAGAGGTGCTCGAGGTCACACACACGCACTGCTCGCTCCGGGTGATTGTGTGTGTGTGTGTGTGTGTGCGTGTGCGTGTGTGTGTGTGTCGTCCTCCCAGTTATCAGAGAGAGAGGTGAGTGTCCACCAGTGTCCCGTCCTCACTGGTGTCACAGGATAAAAGACACCACAGACGGTGACTGCACTCAGATATACATCACTCACAGTTTGCAAACCCTGTCATACTTTTTTCCAAAAGAAAAAACAACCTGTAATTTCAATACATTATTAATAATGATGTGGAAGACTGTAATATGGATAGTGTAAATTGCTATACTCATTTAAAGAGCGGTTGAATAATAAATCATTTAAATAACCCACATGGGTTAAAACTGAAATCCAGACCGTCATTCTTTTATTTTTTTTTAAATATATGTCAGTGATTTTAAGTATTCAAAATAAGCAAACTCAATATGTGCTCATACAGAGAAGTCTAAAGTAAGTATATCTACAATTTAAATTCTCTCAGTACATTAACAACGACTTTATGCCTGTTTGTCATTACTCGGCACCCAACATTTTTGTCAGAATAGATACTCACATTCACATTAACTCCACCAACTGTTATGATACAAATTCCTTTGATTGTATCTGATTAAACATGCTCGCTTGAGTTGCATTAACGAGAAACACCATGGCACATGGACGACCACCAAGACTATTTTGGCTCCTCTGCATTCTTGAAAAAGGCATTCTGCTTTCATATGACATTGACAAATGATATTTGGACGAGGAGGGATCCTGCGATCGTTAGATGTTTCACAGAACGGAGCCGGATTACACTGACACACATCACTAAGACTGGAGGTTACAGAGGAACCAAAACACTGCAAACATCTTGAAGAAATTACATCACCCTCCGAAAGCTGAGTGTTTATGTATTTTTAAAGAACCTGGAAGCAAAACAAAACGAAAAAACTACACATTGCATTATCCCTGCATTACTTCACGCGCTCGTAAACACAGAATGTAAAGATCGTGCACATGTGATGTCTGTGTCACAGCCCCGAGAGAAGTGTAACCACGCGGCAAAGCAGCCAGCAGGTAACCACCGAGTGACACGCACGCACGCACGCACGCACGCACGCACGCACGCACATGCACGCACGCACGCACACACACACACACACACACACACACACACACACACACACACACACACACACACACACACACACACACACACAACACACAACACACACTTACAGTAAATACAGCCACAAAGTTGAAACATAAAGTGGTCTATTCGCAGCGACTCTGGGCACAAGATGTTTATCAACTGCCGCCAGACAGTTGTGTTGGTTGGCCGGCAGTTAACTGTGTCTCAGACAGCCCCTTATTGCTATTGATAGTTAGCATCAGTGTCCCGGCTGAGAAATGGGGCTGCTATGGGCGAACGCAAGCTATTGATCTCCGGCCTGTCCCTGGCCCGGCCTGGAGCTACGGGGGGAAGGAGCACGGGGAGGAAGCCGGACGGAGCCTCCGTGACGCTCCCAGACGCGCCGCCTGCCACCTGGAAGGGATACCGGTGCTCGTGGGGAGTGCATTCAGAACGTGATGGCCTCCTTCAGGTTGTTGCTTTGCATTCACGTTGATAGTCTGCATCCATTAATTAAATGGCGCCGACGCGATCGGATCGGGACGTGTATATGAATCATTCGAAGCCACAATTTCTTTTTTTGAAGTCAAGTCATACTGCAGAATTCCTCCTTTTTTCTTTCCTCTTCTTCCGAAGTTGATTGCCTTTTTTTGTGTGTGCACGTATCGACCGACTGGCTGGAATAGGGTGATTTCACTTGCATGGACTGTGATGCCAGTAGCACACTATAGTTCCTACTTCGGTTTGCCCTCTGCTTCCTTTATGCTGCTCCATATTCCCCATAAAGACAAAATATGACGCCTTCCTATACTTAATTGCTCTTTAAAACAAGCACAAACACACAATAGCCTGCGCTGAGGTTTCGGCGGTTAACAATCCGCAATCTGTCGGAAAAAAAAAAAACCTAAACGAGTTGCAGGCTCAATGTGAGGTCCTCTCGTGTGCACGTGCGTTCCTCAGCTCCCTGTGACCACGCGAGAGGGAGCTCTGAATGTATGTATGCGTATGCGTGCGTGTCACGGGGAAGTCTCCGTGTGCGTGTGTCTGTTTTCATAAAGTGTGTTATTTAGCTACGCGGCGACCACATGATAAAACGCGGAGGATAAAAAAAAATGTCTGCAGTGCCGCATAACTCTGGCACATCTCTCGCCGAGCCAAACGGGGGGGGGGGGGGGGGGGGGGGGGGGGGGGGGGGGGGGGAATGAGACGTTACTTAGTCAAAGCTGCAATGCTTAGTACCACGTCTGCACCGGAGAGGGAAGGGGGCTGAAACCTGCCAGGAGGTTAAAGGGGGTGGGGGGGGCTTGTCAGTCTTTATTTACCCCACTTGTGGAAGTCTAGTCAGATACGAGACGTCAGAGGAGTCAGGTCCCTGATGACTAGCGAAAAGGCGACCCTGAGGGGAGTGTGGGGTAAAGTCAGTGAAGTTACAGCGCTGCCACCGCTTCGGCTTCTCTCTCCTTCCCCGTCTCCTGCCCGCTCTTGTCTACCCGGCTCACTCTCCTCTGCCTCTTTTTGCTCTGTCTCACCTTTTCATTTATGCAGAAAATGTGAAATTCGTCGCAATAAAAAGAAAGGTGCGTGTATCTTTTGCACAACACCAGACACTTCAGTGCCCCTTTTTGTAGTTGTGTGTGTGGTCAAACCATCCAACCAGCCCCTCTCCCTGTCTTTGCGCTCTCTCTCTCTCTCTCTCTCTCTCTCTCAGCTCATTTAGTCTGCATGTCAGACAGAATGGCAATCAGACGCTCTCATCGAACTCCGCTGCCCTTTCACATCGCCTCCCACCTCTTGGCTCGTCCTGTCTGGCAATTTGCTGCTTTGTAAACTCCCATCAAAACGTCTGGCCCAAGGGGACAGGGCACAGATCGCCTCACCTTTTCACGAGGCACCCAGACCACTTCTGATGATGTTACAATATTTAATATTTCCGCCTCTCACTGATCCAAGTGTCAGAATAGCTATGGATTGTATCTCGGGTCCGACAAAACCTCTACTGCAGGTAGGCTACACATACACAGGCAAACAGCTGCACACAAACACTCACACGTATGCATATGGTCTCTCTCTCCCACTCACACACACACACACACAGGACTCTTTTCAAAGAAGTTTGCTTTTTTTATTACTTCCTTTCCCATTCAGCAGCCTCCCCACTTTTCCAGAGTGCCCTGGGTGTGCAGTGAAAGAGCTGTGCTTATTATGTGCTCCGTGCTCTCCAAACCCAGCTTTGTTTTGTCCAGATAGCTGGTTTCCCCCCCCAACCCCCCCCACCACCCCTCTCTCTCTCTCTCCTTCTCTGTCTCTCTTTAATATTCAGTGTAAGAGTCTTGGCTCTCACAAGACGGCTGTTTTCCCGGTTTTCTCCCCCGCTCACAGCCAAGTGTGGCCCCCGCGAGTGTAAACACGCAGAAGGGAGGGACATCTCCTGACAAACATCTCCAAGGATGTGCCACCCTGCCCCGTGTCATTCATCCTCTACCTGGCACTGGAGCTAAACTGTTAACACCAACGTGTGAGCGCCCAGACCCTAAAAGACTGCCAGCGACTCGCCCTGGTCCAGCGAAGTCCACACAACACACACTTATGATCTCCAAACAAAGACGGGTGCAGCACACAGACGTATCGCTGCATTTCTGAACAGAGCTGCAGATGAACTCCATCAAATGATTTGGAGTGGTTATTTGCCATTATCATTTTCTTTTTACTTCACTTTGAAAGGATAAGGGCACCCTCTAATTTGACTATATACAGTATACGATGCAGTACATCTTCTATTGTCACCTCACACTGTGCTGGACGTCCTGGTGGCCTTGTGTGTCAGCGTGTTCTGTCAACGCGAGCTGTGAATCCTCTACACTCATTGCACTTGGCAGTTAAGGTGATTCTCATTCGGGGCTGTAACATCTTACAGTGGCCCCTTTGTTTAACCAGGTGGCTAACACAAGAGACCACCTCTCACCGAGGAGATATCTGGAACAACTTGCACCCACGGGAGAAAATTGTCATTACGTTGTAGCCCGGGATCTGTCAGCGGCGGCACAGCGCTGGCACACAGCATGAATTAGGAGTGGAGCCTATACTTACACGGGAGATACACTCCAAACATTGATAAGGCAGCGCGCTGCATGGCAGCCAGACCCCTGGTGATGCAAACAGCACTCTGCTATTATCACAGGTGGGATCGCCCACCAGCCCGCAACCACATTTACATCTTAATTACCAGCCTAATCAATGGGGTTGCACTTTGACTTCATTTGTGACATTCATGAAACCTCATTTAAGATGTAAGAATAGGCCATTGTAAGTATTGGTGGTAAGAGAAAAGCACCTATTTTCAACATGGGATAAAAGGTAACAAAGGAGATAGAACGGAGACAGCCTCCTGAATTCTTGCAGGCCGGATCGCGCCACACTGTGGGGTTGACAGAGTGAGTGCAGGGAGATATTTATGATAATTGCATGCTCCTCCCAAAATGACAAAGCAAATTGTGGAGATGTGCAGCACATGACAGAAAACGGATGGCTTGCGGGACTTGAGCCGGGTGATTTAAATGGCAAGTGATTGAACAACAAACTCGCATTAAGACCGTATTGATGAGTTCAGTGTTTCATTTGGGGTCAATAAGACGATTGGTGGAGGCTGAAGCCAATACGTGCAGCAGGGAGAGACTGCAGAGGAGAGAGAGAGAGAGAGAGAGAGAGAGAGAGAAATAAGAGTGTATTGAACTGTTTCAACATAGAACAGAGAGGGTGGTGCTGGGATATCTTCCATCATACTGGGGAAAACATACAGTGATGTCTGACAATGTGAGTATTAGCAACGTCATTGACATGATCACATGATCCAGACACAAGCGACTCTGAACCAGGGACACACAGCTCAAACACAACACTAGACCAGAACTGAACTAAAATGGAAGATAAGATTGGATTAAAAGACGATGCCCGTTACAACATCAGCCAGCGGTAAAACATAAACCCCACACATTGTACATGAAACTAGTCAGCCAGCGATCAGAAAACACACCACACGAGTTAACGTCGAGAAATGGATACATTAAAAACTGAAATATATAGTTAAAATAGTTAGTTAAGAGTGATGGGTTAAGAATAAAAAAAAAGGTGTAATGGATAAACAATGCAATCTTTATCTATAAATACATTGGAATTATTGGCCATAGGCAATGGATTAACAGTTGAAGTAATCAGCTATGTCTTGAAAAACATTTCCAATGGTTAGCCAGCTAAATAGAAAGAGTTGAAATAGTTATTAAAAAGTAATAAATCAACTGCTTAAACAGTTTAATCACTTAGCAAACAAACGATTATTAATCTGATAAAAAACAATCTAAATAATTAGCCGAAAATAACAAATGAATGAGTGAAACATCTAGCCATTAGACGCACAAATGAGAAAATAAGTTGTGAGCAAAGCAAACTATACAATGCAATTCAATCAACACAATATTATAATAATATAATGTTCAACATCCAGTGTATGACCCTTAAATTGGAACTGGTTTTGAGCATGACTTGGCAGATGGAGAGGCTCACCTGATTGACCTGAGGGTGTACGGGACACAAATGCAAATTTGACATACATTTTTTGTTTCTAATCTAAACCACTAAAGGAGCAGTATATTTTCAAGTGATCAAGTTCAGTCTTGTTTCCTTACACCATTCGTATGTGTGTGTGTGTGTGTGTGTGTGTAGTTACAAGATGAGAAATTAATAGTGATTATTAATCCAGAGCTAGTTCCGCTGGAGCAGGCTGTGCGGGTGAGAGGCCTGGCTCTGCACGGCTCGGGCAAATCCCAGCTGTTTCATCACTCTCCTCCCACAGTGTGACAGATGATGCTAACAATGAACATTTCATCCTCAGCCACGCTGCGAGCTCCTATGCGACAGAGATGAAGTGCATCCGGCCAGATGAATTACTGCACAGTGATTTATCATGACGGGCCAATAGAAAAAAATACAAATGAACAATTAGCAAATTTAGCCTTAATTAAGCGCTCCCAGACAATAGATGAGCTTGTACAGCGTGTGTGAACATGCTTTGAAACAGTCAAAGCACACGGCTAATCTTCATGTAGTTTGTAGAATATTAAAATGTTAATCAGGGTTAATTGCGTAATTTCCTCTCACTGCGTACTGATCATTGATGTCAAACACAGAGGGGCTATTTGATTAAGGAGAACGCTCTGGACAGAAGATGTATGGCTAATGAATAAATGTGAAGCCAAGCTGAAATTCCCATACTGATCGAGTGAAAATCAAAATGTGTCTGTTAAAAAAGGTCAAAACACGTGAATAAAAAACTGAAAATTATTATTGATCCTAAATCATAGGGAGTAAACGTATGTTTAATCAAAAAATCTAAAAATAAAACTCTCTTCAGCACAAATTGCACATTTACTTAAAAAAAGTGATTTAATTCTGCAACAAATCCCCAGTTTTGGAATCAAACATGTCAAAGTAATGCAGCACAGGTCCAAACAATTACGGACTGTGAAGTCTGCCTGGTCTGAACCATGCTCACGTCACGTGTGTTCAGTTCTTCATTCAGCAACTGATTTGGGAACATGTTGTTTCCCATACGGCCTCCTCACGAGTGATAATGCAGTTTAGCACAAAACACGGTACCGTGTGAGACCTGGACGACATGAATCCCTCACTTCAACACTGGCTCGGAAAATTAAGACCCACAAGATCTTCATTGTCACGCAGCGCGTGTGCTCACACAACACACATGCGCACACACACAACACACACACGAACACACGCGCGCACAGATGCAACCAAAAACAAATTAGGACATATCTCATAATTCAATGTCACCAAATCCAATTGCAATCAGGGAAACTCAATTTGTCCCGAGCCCTTGAATGAATGCGTTGATTAGAGTCGAAGCTCTAAAAATATTAAGTGTTGGTAAACAAAGCATTTTTCTGTTTTAACACAGCGTAATTGAGGAAGCGCTGTAATGTCTGTCCCTAACGCTGGTACAAAAATAGGCTCTAAATTATACCACAGAGTTTGCTTAATTCAATGGTAACAGAAAGGTGAAGAGTTGCACTGTGTGAAAATGACATGATGCTGCACACAGGAAGAGAAGCAGACACACAACTCCAAGCAGGAGTCTGGGCAGAGAGGGATGTTTGAAGCTTTTATTCCCACTCATTTTATGTGAAGAGTATATGTGCACTCAATACATCATGGCTGTTGATGTCTGTCCGTGTGTGTTTTTGTGAGTGTATTTTCTATGCAGAAATAGGAGGATGCCATCATCCAGGGAGTTGGCAGCAAATATCTGGCTAACAAATGATGATGTGAAACGTGGGCTCATAAGCCGATAAATCAGACTTCCCCCCACAAATTAATAGAGTTGTTGACAGTCGAGGGCTGAGGGAAAAGAAAGTCAATTATATCTGGCACATTCAAACGGCACATCAACTAGAGGGAAGACCCGTAACAGAAAATATCCCAGCCTGTTTTTGATTTTTGTTGTCCTTAACAGGACATACTTACCGTTTAGATAAATAAATGGCTTGTGGTTGTATTATGGTTGTATTAATATGGGAAGAAAGCTAAAAAAACTGGAATAGAAGACATAATAATGTCCTCTAAACATTGTATTTATTATTATTATTTTCTGTTGGGCTTGTGACAGAGCAGCGACACATCCGTGCATCCGCATCAAATTACAAACTGTGAGAGACGTGGCAGCGCAGACGGATTGTTAAACGGCACGAGGATGACAGCGAAGATGAAGGAGGAGAAGTCAGTAAAAAGGGGGAAACGAATAAAAAGAGACGGCAGAAAACAGGAGAGAAGAGAGGGGGAGGATGAGAGGAGAGCTAAGTACCGGGGAGCATGTCAATGTGGGGGGCTAATGGTGGGGGTACCAAGGTTGCAAGCAATTTCTCTTTGTTATCAAGTGAAATGACTCCGCAAATATGACAATAAATCACGGCGGAAATCAATCTGAGAGGAGGCGACTGTGAGCCACTGATAATGCATCAATCAATATTTAATGTTTAGACTTTAATTAATCCACAGGCGCCAAGCATTCTTTAAGTGACAAAGGGGGAGGAGAGGGGAAAAAAACGAGCGGGGAGTGCTTTTGCATAGAATAGCTCTTATATCAAACGGAGACTCTGAGCTGAGCGGCCCCATCAGTCGATTTCCCCACAGCTTCCCTGTGCTGCTTCAATGCCTATTCTCTCATTTAAGGGAACTTAAAACATATCTCAATAAAAACAGAAATATTTGAATAAAATATAGAGGCACAAAATAATGTAATGCATAGATGATTTGTTTTGTCCACAGTGTGACATGGCCCGAAGATGAATCCAAGCTCCTCTTGCGATGTGTTATCATAATCTGATCTGGATCCACTCCAAGTCTTTGTAACTGGGGAACGGGCCGCTGGCCTCTCTTGTTCCTCATTGGTTTGCAGCTAATGTGAACTACAAAAGATTATTGGTCCCTTTCTATTTCGGGAACTGTACAGCTGTAAAAAAAAACAACATAGTGAGGACATTTAATGCGACAGTGAGTTTAGATTACTTGGTAAAAGTTCTGGTGTAGGTCAACAGCGAAATGCAGTTGCTAACAGGGCCGTACTGACCTGTTAGAAGCCCCTCGGGCAGAGAGGCCCAGGGCCCCTATTAACCCATGAGGTAGGTCATCCGACCACATTGCAAGGTAAAAGTGTTGATGATGGCCGTTGTGAATGGAAGAAGACAAGGTAAACATCTGGTAGTCGCAGAGGGCAAGATGTCATTTTCATTTATATGTGGATGAGGGGAAACATTGGTACACTGGACACACTGTGAGACAGTCTTACTTGCTGGGCATTGATAGTGTTGCTCTTGCTTATTCACCCACAATGTGAGTAAACAAAAATGGGAGACTTGAGAGAGAAGTTCAAACCCCGCTTATTTTTCAAAAGTGGGAGCAGCGGGTGTTCCGGAAAGGCAAGTATACCGTCGGAAATGTGAGACATTTGACTCATTTAAGTTGACAAGTGGCTTAAGAAGAGATATTTGTAGAACACAGGGCGACAAGTTTGACTGCGGCCTTCAGGGTAGACATGAAAACCCAAATAGGCAATACATGTGGAAAATAAAGGCCACATATTTGACTTATGAAATGAGACCGTCAACAGTACTGGTTCTCCTGGAATGCTTTTTAGTATAGTTCGATTACACAGTGTCTGACTTTTGTCCGTCTCTTCTGCAGAACTCCTCTCAAACTTTTAAAAGCTCATACTTTATCTGTCTTAGCAGTTGTGGGAATGCAACCCTCAAGGCTGTGAGAACACTAAGACCCACCTCGATACGCCAGCCGCCCCTGCCGCCGTACCTGCACACCGCTGACACGGCTGTGACGTCTGATTTAGGGGGCTCTATCGAACAAAAATCCCCGTCTGAACAATGCAACCGCAGAGCCGTTATGAAGGACCGCTAAGTACGGAGCCGTGCTTAGCCCTCGCCCTCTGATCACACTGACACATCCCACAGGTACTAATTACTGAATCTGACTTGGAGAAATTACATGGACGACGCTTGACATTTGGATACCTGCCGCAAGATTCACAGGGATAATTGGGACACAACTGAGGAGGGGGTCCACCAAGTCTGTTTGAATTGATAAAATGGCTTTAGGTAACTCTCCGAGTAAGGCGCATCACCGAAAACTTGACCCGTTGAGGGCAGCGAGAGGGTCAGCACAGGAGGGGGAAAGAACACAGGCATTTTGCAGTTTGAAAACTAGTAGTTGGTGGACACTTATTGGAGGAGTTCCTTGAGACGTGGATGAAAGGCTTACCCATTACAGCTCCTGGTATTCTTGACCGCACACATTGCTCTTGATCCATTGTGCCATTGTCCACAGATTTACAGGTATTTTATCTTCAAAGAGGATCCATCTGGAGCTGGGTCGAGTGTGCTCACACTAAAGTGCTGCAAAATGTGCCGTGGATGAGGCATTTCTCAAAATCAGCCATTGAAATGTGAGTCGGGAAGAACCTTGATTGTACTTGAAGGAATCACACTAAAATGATACTTCACACTAATAAGCCAAATACAGTACAATGATGCAAGAAGGGAAAAAGGTTATTTCTCATTTCAACATATATCGATCGGAAATGGGGGGGGGGTGGGGGGGGGGGCATTAACTGACTTTGGTATTTAACCGACTTTTATGACAGTTGTTAAGTCATTTCCTGCAGCAGTGGTTTATGTCTTTGCAATAACTTCCATGAATGATGTAATGAGAGATTATGATACTTCCTCCCTCTTTTATGATCTGTAACTCTAGCCTCATGTCAACACACTTGTGTGTGTGCGCTCCTGCAAATCAGGTTAAGCCAGTATAAGATCAGGTTAAGCCAGTATAAGATCAGTATTGTCCTTGAATTTATTAAATGGATTTACAAGATATTGGCCAGACGGATCTAATGCAGGTTTATTTGTGACCACTGATAAATCAAGGCAGTCTGTAAAATGTACGGTTAAATTAGATTTTCCGAACACATTTCATATTTTATCTCATTTTAGTGAGATTTTGTAAACGTGTCATTTGCGGTAGGTTTGGGCTCTTCCAACAGCTGCAGTCAGTCACAGTATCTTAAAATACTATTTATACGAAAGCAATTTCATATACAGTTTTATAATCCTCCTTAGGCCAAAAGGTCCACGTCACCCTTTTGTATATGTCATTGCAATAATGTCAGTCCGTCCACACAGAAGAAGTGCTAACACAAAGGGGCTCCTCAAATGGAATTGTGGCTCCACTTTTCCCAACTGCACCATCTGGAACACCAGAGTATTTGGCCAGTCAAATACATGAAAAGAGCACTTTCCTGGAAGAAGCTATTCGACCATCCGATAAGCAGTCCCGATAAAGTCTAGCGGCACCTTCACAAGGGCCAGAGTTCTTTGGACATTTCTTTTCCTGTCTTGACTTCCACACGTTGGCTGTCAGTGCACATACTCAGAGTAGAGATCTCTTTCAAAGTGGGAATGAATATTTTTTTGAAGAAGGTATGTGATTGGAGAACGCAGTGAGCTAACTGCAGCGCGGTGGGTTGCACAAACGGACACACATATACTAGAGGCACAGGGGTGCGAAGGCGGTCACTTGGAACGGTTGGCTTTTGAAAACCATGTGATATTATATATTTTTTTTTCCCTCATTTCAGAATTTGAGTTGGATTGATGCTGTCAACTAATGCAACTGCACGTATAGATGTAGAAAAGACTGACAGACAGACACTGGCTAATTACACACAACATGAAGTTTGTACCAGTACACAGGTTGTATGGGAAGGCACATGAGGCATATTTGCAGACTTTCGCACACAAGTTAAAAATCCAGAGGGCCCTCCTAGTTTTTTGGCTCCTCATTCACAATGGACCAGTGTACGAGAGGAGCAAGACAGTTGCCAACAGAACATATCCAATTGGTCATGGTCATTAAAAAAGAGGGACTAAAACAAGCTACACTGATACTGAGTTTGAGGGGGGGGGGGGGGCAGGCAGCGGAGGAGCCACTGGTTGATATATTGGGGTTGTATAAGTGTGGACCGTAAAGTGAGCAAAGAAATAATCCAAAGTGTGAAATGCGGCAAGCTGTGGACAGACAGGGCCATAATTTCCATGAAGCAAGGTAAGACATTGGCCGAAGAGAAGACAGCCGAGTGTCACATACACGTCTTAATTCCCCCTGACATATGTGAACACGTGTATACGCATTACCAAAATGCCACAGGCTGACATGTCTGCAGCCGTGACCATGTCTGAGAGAAGGAGGCAACAGTGGCCTGCTGTCATCTCCTGTCACTCTCGAAAAAAGTAAAACTGACAGACGGGACCGTCTCTGCTGCGATGGCACAAAACACTGCCTTTTGGGTAAATATACCTAAAAGCAACAGCGTGGTGTCAGATGTTTGGCGACACAGGGTCTAATCACAGGGCCGGCTCGTAAACGACTGTAGTAAAGGAGCTGCCCGCGCAGAACACTACTCACTCACTCTTGCTTGCTGAGCTTCTTTCTTTCCTGCAGCGATTTTACTTTATTTATTTTTTTTATCGATAAAGAGGAAGATCACCTACTTTAGGAGTGCTGCATTTGTGCCATCACCTCCAATGTCATAGGAGTCAGCACACCATGCCACTCTGTCAGTCAGATTATATATACACTGCTCCACCAGAGGAGCAACACAGCTGTTAAGATGTGATAACCTCTTCCACACTGGACTGTGGCTCTTGAGAGACAAATTTCACCATAATTAAACATACAGTCCGAAAAAGAATTAGCTAATTAGTTGATGGGTAAATCCACTAATTGTGGAAATTCCATCAGAATAAATTGATACCGCTGCAGACGTTATGCTGTTATACAGAGAATTGTTGGTGGTGGTGGTGACCAGCCCTTAAATTTCTCCCCCCTTAAATCCTTCTCTGGTCCCGCCCATCCTCCTGATACCGGCACAATCCCAGTGTTTACCTCAGGTGACGTGCCCTCCGTCAGAGGTTGAGTGTTAACTAGCTGGACACGGGCCTGACAAACAGGATTTAATGCAACAACTCCCTGCGGACCGGGGTCCTGGTCTGAACTGAGTGCGCCTCGCAGGGAGAATTTCTTCCTGGTGAAAAACAATAAGAGGGAGGAGAGGGGTTGAAAAAAGAAACAGGTGATGGTAGCTGCATCAACTGTCTCGGACCAAACTTTCCAGCTGAACCTGAATATGATGATGTCACCCATTTCAACATCCTGTTGATTAATCCCTCTGTCAATTTGCAGCCCAACTCTACTGCTGCGGATTTAAGAATGCACCCAAGCAATATACAAGCTGATTGCACGTAAAGTCATAGATTTGGTAATGGTGGCGTGCATGTTTACGTGTGTGTGTGTGTGTACATCTGTAAGTCTGGGTCAAGGAACTTTAGGAATGCTGCTCTGTCCTTTTGTACAGACTTGCTCCTGTGCCAGGATGAGGGCCCTCTCTTTAATCCATACTGATTTGGTAAACACGGACACTAAGACCGCTGCAGGGCAACATCTAATTCTGTTGTTTTCTCCTCCAAAGAAAATGTGTATTTCTTTGGAGATGTCTTGAAGCAGATGGAAATGTGGGGTTAGATTTAATCTGACTAAGGCTCATGCTTTGATTGGTCCCCAGATTAGGATTGCTGCCTAGTATTTTCAATAATTATTCTCTAGTTGAATTAAAACGTATCCTCTTAACACGAAAAACATACGCTGGCCGTGCACGTCTGCCCGAACATCTGTAGGATCACTGCTTTTAATCTCAAAATATTTTTCAAGCAAAGGATGAGCTCGGCACGCGCATAATGCCCCATACATGAACTGCATTCAGTTTACAGTAGCTACAGTATATTGTCAGTATTAAAATAGACGCAATGCACAATTTTCCTTGAAATGTCCCGAGTTTAACTTTATTTCTTCTGCTCGTTACGGTCAGGTTGACCCAAGGGACAGGATAATCATGTTACCACTTTATTTGGAACATTCAGTTGACTGGATTCCTCTGAAAGCAAACGACCTCCTCTCCTCGCTGCTGTCACCGGGACAATAGTCTGGAAACTTATCTCTTAGCGTTGCTTGCTCCTCACTGTCCCATATCAAGCACGTATTCCTTTCTTCTCTTTTTTGTCTCGGAGACAATCCAACCACGGGGCTTGTTTGCTAATTGATGGCAAAGTGGCAGGGGCATTCATACTCAGACTCCTGTTTGTAAGTTTGGAGCCACGGAGCCCCTCTTCCTGTGGTGAATTAGGACCACTTACCCAGCCCAGTTAAGTCTCATTGTTCTTTTTTTATCACCGACCATTTTAATAAATCTCAGGTGATAATCTCCCAGAGCAGGTAAAAACAGTTAGCTGCCAACAACAATGGCCTCTTGGGCTGACTTTATCTGAGTGTTGACAAAGAAGGCAGCTGCCCCGCTGGACATGAGGTCAATCTTAATACAACCTGACCCCCCTCCCCTGTCCCCCTCCTCCTCCTCCCAGGACGGAGTAAGAGAACGAGGGAAGAAGGGGAGAGGAACGAGGGCGGGTTTGGTCGGACTCTGGGGTTCTCCTTGTGCCCTTCCCGAGATCTTATCAGGAAAGTTGAGGACCACTGTAATTCAATATGTATGTGTGTGTGTGTATCAGTGTTTTTGTGAGCATGGTTTAATAAAGGGCAGAAAGAAAAAAAAAGCCCAGGGCAGCAATAAGGCAATGAAAAAAAGAGAGAAAGATTAAAAAAGCATATGTTTTAGAAGTCATTAAGAGGGACTCAGCAGAGCCTGCTGTGGACTTGATTTACTCTGGGTGGTAAGCCGTTGGTGGGTGTAAATAATGTATTAATTTTTAAAGAGATTTTTCTCTCTCTATCTCTCGTCTTTCAGCGATATAGAAAAAAAAACCCATCTCCATCTGGTCAAGTGTGAAGTAGGACAGAGCTAGATTAGAGAATGTTCTGTGTTATCTTATCTGAGCATGGGCTTAATGTCTGCACAATCAATGCTCCTCAACAAGTGGTTCATTAAAACAGAATGGCAATGTTTAATTCCATGTATTACAAATGTGAGCTGGCACAAAAAACTGACGAAAGGAATGAAAGCACAAAGAGGGAGATGGATTCACATCGAAGTCATGAGTGAACCGACTCGACAGGAAGAAATCATAAACACCACAAGGAAAAATTAGAGACAGCTGAAATTATTAGTTAATTCATTGTTCAAAAAAGTGCCCTCTGCAACTATTTCAATAAATGACAAATGGTTTCAGTAAGTTTCTCAAGCAAAAAACATGTATCAGTTCTACAGATTTTCAAATGGAGATTTCCCGTTTGTAGCAAATCAGTTAGACAAAGCAGCTGATTTGAAGATTTTACGTGGGTATTTTCACTCACTTTTTTTAATATCTTGTAGAGGAATCAGTTGATCGATAAATAAAGAAAAGTGCCTCACCTTAACCAATAATTAAAAAATAAGACAGATGGTGATTCATAATTACAATTATAATGTGCAAATTCCCTCAATGGGAAAAAGTGTAATTTATTCAATTGCATTTCCTTTTCAATATTATATGACCTTCAGTGGTCTTTGTGCATTCAAGCCAAATCACTGAAAACTACATTTCTTAATGATATTGGCACATTTTTTGTCCTAAGGTGACTTCAGCAACTTCCTCCCACTGCTGTTTTGTTCCCCCACACTCTTAACTCACACAGACATGTACTGCGGGTTTGTCTTTCGATGTTCGAGAAAGTCTTTAAAGCCCCGTGTAATGGATCTATTTGTCAAAAGCGCTTTAAAAACCCCCACATCTGACTTGCCATCAGCTTCCATCAGCAGTCAACAGCGTCTCATGACAGATTCGAAAAGATTTTACTGCCAATGAACTGCTCCGATGCAGGATCTGCTCTATTCAGCGTCCCGTCATTAATCTAATGTGAGCATCGGCATCCAGCAGGACAACAGGAACAGCAGCGCATCAGCCCGCCACATCCCGCCGTGTCCATCGCTCACATCGCCTCGGCCCCCAACCGTTCCGTCTCATATCTATAATTCATGAAGGCCCTCTGCCTCAGCTCTCACACCGCTGCCAGCCCCTGTTCAGGAGTGCAGAGGTATAAAAGCTGTTTGGGGCCAATATTTTGTCATGCTCAGAATCACAATGGCCCGGTCTGCCCTTCATCCGCCACATGGGCGAGGCGAGGCCTGCCACGATATTACCCAAATATTGTTAAAACTTTAAACCTCCGCGCATCCATGAATTAAGAGCAGATCACCAGCGATGCCACGACGCGGGGACAATATATGGGCTGCTGTAGCCATGGAGTAATTACACACTTAAAGAGGAAGCGTGGCTGAGCATTCTGCCATGAAGAGAGTGGACAGAACCAATGGAGAAAAACTGGAAAAAACTAGCAAAAAGAAAACAGGGAAAGATTTGCAGTTTGGTTATTACAATTCCGGTTGTCTGTATTTGGGAGGACGGGACTGGGCACTGAAAATTACCACTTTGACTTCTGAGGCTTGCTGGGGGAAAAAACTGGGTGGAGATAAGTGAATGAGTAATGCGTGCCTCCTTTCCCGTAACAACAGCTGTTCACATGGCCTCAGGCAAGGGACTCTACCCCCGGTAGTGGACAGAAGACCGTGGAGAAGGAGTTGGGAATATTCAGGGCTGCTAAAAACGGCCCCGCGCGTCAGCGAGCCTCTTTTTCATGAGAAAAGTTTCAAAAGCGAAATTTTTATTTATATATTATTCATTCACTAGGTCAGACCAACCTGGATGGGGAACCACTGCCGGAGACGGAGAGACCAAACATCTGTTATTAAATGCAAGCAGGCTGCAGTGTGACATGTTTGCAGTCTTGTCCTCTTCAGATGTTTGGCCTACAGTGATCCACTTCAAACACTTGGCCCGTGCTGCTCTCTCTCTCGCTCTCTGCCTCTCAGCTGAGCTGCGGGACTGATACCCTCTTCTCCTTGACCCCTTCATTCCTCTCTCCAGTATCTGTGAGCTGTTTTCTTTCTCTCTTTCTCTGCTTCTGTTTCAACTCTCTCTGTGGGCTTGTCCTCTCTCTCTCTCTCTCTCTCTCTCTCTCTGTCCGTCACCGTCCCGTCCCTCGCTGTGCTTCCTCTATGTATTAACATCTTTGTACCTTGCGTGCTTGGTGATGATGAGATTTGATCCCCCATGCTGGATGATCCTCACCTGATATCCCACGTCAGGCAGATTCTTAAGCAGGTTAACTTCTAAGTCCTAAGAGGGAAGGACGCACTGCTTCATTTTTCCCCCCCTCGAATTCGGTGCGACATAGGCTAAGCTGGCATTAAAGTTGAGCGATGAGCCCATCAAACTAAGTACTAAGTGGCAGCACGCTTCTCCACAGGGTTCATGCCGCGTTCCTGCACAGAATGCAACTTCTATTAATGTGTTTCATGGGGTGTAGCCCGAAGACAAATAACTGAAATGCTGAAAGTCAGTCCTTAAATTGTGCAAACAATGGGATGGAAATGATAAGGACATCAGATCCCCGTTGGAAAGGACCAACAGGTGTATTTAG
Source organism: Scophthalmus maximus (assembly GCF_022379125.1). Classification (NCBI taxonomy): domain Eukaryota; kingdom Metazoa; phylum Chordata; class Actinopteri; order Pleuronectiformes; family Scophthalmidae; genus Scophthalmus; species Scophthalmus maximus. Next base: position 20,729,301 of record NC_061518.1, on the reverse strand, counting down.
GGCTGGGGCCACCTTCCAGGAACCGGAGGGGTGGGGGCCGGGTGAGGCTGGTGAAGAGCAGCCAGTGATAATTGATGGGACATCTGCTGAACTGCAGGTGTCTGTTACTTCACTCGTCTCACGAGGGTTAACAGATGACCTCACCCAGTGACGCCGCGCTGTTTATAGCAACAGTAGAGAACAGGCATATATCCAATGTGTGTTTCATAAATTGGATTGGACGAGTAGTCAGACAAATCAAACTTTGTTCAGAAGTACATTTTGCCACAATTACTCAATTCATTTTCACGTGAGATTGTCAGTCAGTCAATACATTAACAAAAATAGACGGAAAAAAATTAAACTAAAAACTTTGATGATGTACAATGGCAACACCCATGGCACTATCGCCAGACAATGTTTATTTTTATCATCGTCTCACTGATAAATCGACTCACAGTTTTGCCATTCTGTGCCGGATCAACAACTTTTCTCTATCAGGAATTCATTCCACATCAAACGCTGCCGGGTACCTTTACGATGGTTGACAGATTTGACACAACATCATGGGATCCGTTCAGGAATAGACTCGCATCTCATGCCCAGACAAACAGCTTTAATGCCCTCATCATGACTTCAGAGGAAAGGCATCAGCGATCCCAACATGAGAATGGACCTCAACACACAGCTACATTTGCCCACAGATGAAGAAGAAGACTTCTTTTTTTCTTTTTTTTCTTTTTGTTACAGCTGGCAGGCAACTTAAAGGGGCCATTAGACTGTTCTTGTAATTGTTGAAAGATAAGAGAACAGAGAACAGGGAAAAATGCAACCAGGACAGAGACCGGAGAGCAGGGGGACGCGGGGGGGGGGGGGGTGGAGCGGTGCTGGGGCATTCTTCAAAGCAATATCAATTTCGCCATTAGTTCAATTTGAAAAGATTTTCCTCTTCTCAGACGCTAAAAAACAGATGCTAGGATGCTTTTCTTCACAGCGTCTCCGAATGTGAGGCGGCGGCACAGAGCGGGCGAGAAACCGAAAGACGGAGAGATACTGTAGAGACAGAGAGGGAGAGCACAGAGTTCAGCATCTCTTTGATTACTATCTTGGGGCTATGCTGAGCAATTACTGTGCTGGAACTTTTAAAGAAGCTGATTACAGGCAGTCACAGACTGCGGAACAGGCAGACAGACCTGGTCTCAGGTATCGCTCAGCCGTCTGCTGGACATCTCACCACCACGCACCGCATCACAGCTACCGCTGCGGTGCCGTTCAGCGAGACACACCGCACTGAGCTGCTTCAGGGGAGCTCCTCGGTGGCCAGTGGTGGATATAAAAAAGAAAAAGGCCACATCTGGGCGGATGCCGACAGTCGGGGAGTCCCGCGTACCGATCCCTTCTTCAGTACTGGACCCCGTGCTGTGTCCCATCTTGGTCTTTCAGTTTCATCTTTCATTGTCCCTGGAAGTCAAAAGGAGGTAGGGAGTGAGACAAAAAGGTGTTGGCGAGAGAGGGATAGAGCAGGGGAAGGGGCAGATCATTTGTTTCCAGTTTTCTCACAGCTCCGGGCCTGGCACTCCCGCTTTCTGTTGATTTACAGCCTTTCTCAACACGACCACATCTGAGAGAGGAATAATTAGAAGGCTCTAAAACTGTGCAGTTTAGGGCCGTTGGAATGAAATTTGTTGGCCTGTATTCGTGTTTTTTGGGATGGAGTCAGCGCTGGGCGGTAGTCGGGGGAGACAGGGGAGGACGTAGGTGAGTGTCTGGGATTCCAAACAGTCATGTTGCGAGAGAACAAGAGTCATGCATGCTCATACACTCATGCACTCAGATCTCACCCTCTGCTTCCCACAAACCCTGATCCAGCTTGTTCAGAGAGCTTTGTAGTGCCTTTACAAGATCATTTTATTCCTACCAACTCCTTGTTATGGTGATTAAATATATCCCCAGTGCAAGGCATCAATTACTGGGCAGTGGAGCACCACAAAGGGGCCTGGCTGGGAGCTGGGGCTGGGGAGGGGGCTTGCCTGGCTGGCTGGCTTGGCGGCTGCTGTCCTGGCTGCGAAGTGCAAGGGGGAAGAGTTCCAGGCCTCGTCAGTCCCTAGCCCTGCTCCAGAGCAGAGCAGAGAAGTGCTGCGGGGCCTGGCTGAGGGGAGCCCTGGATGGGCGAGCAAGCAGCTGCCTCCTTGGCTGCAATGAAATGATGGCGCTCCTGAGGCAAACAAGAAACCCCCCCCCCCCCGCCCAACTCTGTTTTCTCCCTCCCTCCCTCTCTTCCTCTCAGCTCCGAGGTTAGCTGCTCTGACGTAGGCTCTCCAAACAATACCACCGTCCCATAAACAACAACAGCTCATCTCTTGCACTGGCTGAAGTTAAAAAAAACAACAATAAAAAAAGACATAAAAAAATGGAATCGCTAATAATGACAGTGCCAAAAGCCAGAAGGTGGATGCGGTGGTTACTCCATCAGTTTGATTCTGTTGAATTACTTAACCTTCCTCACAGCTGAAATGACTATGTCAGACATCTCGCTGGAAGATAAGTGAGAAAAGAAACACAACAAAAGAATAACGGCTATTACTGCCATCCTCTACAAACAACTATAATCTGCTCTACGCCATCAGCCCCAAAGCTATTTCCATTTATCTCGGGTGCAGGGTTTTTTTGGCGAGTGTGTCGCAGCCCTTGACCATTACCTCAACAACATACATCAGCACCCTGCCCCCCCCCCCCCCCCCCCCCTCCCGTCCCCCACTTCAACACAAATAACACTCACTCATATATGTATTCACACACAGAGGTGTGCGCACTGCTTTTTTGAAGCAATGTAAAGTACTGCTTGAGACACACACACACACACACACACACACACTACACTCAGCCAGGTGACCCCTCGACATCACCACCAGCCCAGCAGGAATGGCAGCTATGCAGGCTGCCATACTTTAACGGCACCTTGCCTCTTATTTACTGTTGCTGGGGTATGCATCATTTACTCTGAAGCTATTGGTTTTTGTCCACCTGTCACCTGACCCCTTCCGCCACTGTTGGAGGGGGCATGGGGCTCAGGTGGCGAAAACAAAGGGGGGGGGGGGGGGACATGGAGGCCATCACTCACCCTCAGTGGTTGTACATCTCAGACGTCTGCACTGCAAAAAAATATCCCTCTTCTTTGTACAGTATGTTAAGGTTTCTACGTGATATTTAGATACTGGGTGGGTTGCATGACGTGTTGAAGTCTCAGTATGAAATGATTTCATGATGTCAACCATGTAAATAACGGTGTGTAATGTCGGATGTGAAGAAAGGAGAGGAGACAGATATGAAGAAAAGAGAGGAGACAGGTCAGGACCGAGGGCATGCGAGGGGATCCGAGGACAGAAGGGAGGAGTCAGGTATTAAAGATCCAGGAAGGATCGAGTAAAAAACAAACCAATGCTGTGGTGCCCTCGTCCCTCACTCTGGGCATGTCAGAGCATGAACTAAAGCTTTACTTTACACTCCTACCTATTAGCTCACTTAAAAGATTTGGAAGTGTTGATTTGAATCTACTTCTGCTTAACGTTGCACATGCACTGAAAAAATATGTCATGCTCCTTGCAGCGACTTCAATGGCGGGATTTCCGATGAGACCAGACTGACACGTCTCTCTGCAAGTCCACTCCGTACAACAGTGCAACACTTCATTGGACCCTTTTTCTGCACGCAGGCAGTCTTTCCCTGCTCACTTTCTAATCAGGGGAAGGGAGGGTTAAGGGGCGGCTGGCCAAGAGGACTGAAGAATCTTACTAGGATGTAATCCCGTCCAAGTGGCACTGGCTCTTTCTTCTCTCTTGTTAGGGCTCCTTTGTGAGGCTCCAGAGCTTGGGGCCCGGAAAGGAGCGGAGGATGTGCAGTGGATGTGGCAGTAAGGCCTGGGGAGAGGTGAGGGAGTGGGGGTGGGCTGGAACCTACACTGCAAAAAAATGTCCTCCCTGAAACAACCTGTTAATTCCAGCAATGGAATTTCAAAATATTGTTTTCTTTTAAGCCAGAGAAGATGACTCGACCTTGACGAGATTTATTCGACTTGCATGTATTTGTATACAGTATTTCCTTTCAATTGCACATTTTTAATTTCTTTAGCTTTTCTATCCTGTGTGATTTTTGCTTTACTCTTACTATTTTTTTTTGTACTATTGCACTGTGGGTCCGAGACAAACGGTTTTTCAATTCCGCTGTATGTCTGGAACAATACTGCAGGAATTGACAATAAAGTTGACTTGACTTGACTGATATTTCAATATTTCTTCCGTTACGTGGCGTCTACACAGCATTTAGTGTCCATAAATCAAAGTACTTTCTTATGTGGTGTGTCCTCCTGCAGTGAGGGACGACACGCCTAACCACTGAACATCAGCGATATGAACACAACACTGGTTTGTCATCTGGAAATCATTTAGAATCCTAGTGATGTATGACAAATGTGTACGTATCCCATAAAAATAAACACAATGGAATCCAAAATCCATAAATGCGCAGTTTTTTTCTCTTCCCGGCTTCTCCGCACATCTGTCTCCTCATGAACGAAGGGTCCACGTGCGCGTCTCCTCCTTTGAAAATGAATGGCTTATGTGTCCATACCGATACATGTGTATATATCTTTTTTATTGAAACCTGTTTGTATGACAGCAGTGTCACTGGACCATCTGTGCATACTCAACGTGATAGTGGCCGTCTTTCTACTCCTCTGAAGTGAAGCTGCCTAGTTAGACAGACAAGTATAGGGGCGGGGGCTCAGTAGGAATGCCGCTCTGTGTATTGTTTGTAAAAATAAACCATCTGGACAAAGATATTTGAAGAGAATTTATATTTAACAGCTGCAAAAGCAAGCTTCTGTGTGCGGAGGGGTGATGCAACAGGACCACACCGCAAGCCTGAGTCTGATCACCTTCCAGGATAAAGGGAATAAAGGAATCAGAAAGGGAAGAGGTTTGACTGGGACCGGCACTGTTGCCTTCCTCAAAATACTTGGATCCTGTCACAGGACTAGTAAAAAACAGGAGACTGCTCGAGTGCGGGTAGGGACCCTCCAGCAGACAGGTTAAAGTGGGAGGGCGTCATTCTGCAGTTGGACCAACCTGAGAGCACAGGGAAAGCGCTAACAAGTAAAGCTGAGACACTCGCCCAGTTGCTGGCACATCACAAGGAGCAGATGTGGAGGGCCAAGAAGCCTGCTCCGTGCAACCGGCCATCTGGCCAAGCTAAATATTGCCTCAATGCACCCCCATTCTATTTGCCTTTGGCGCATTTGTATTGTCCATGGTCACACATAGGTACACTCCAATCACTGTCGACAGGGAGGGGGATTTATGGAGGTGCCATCAGGGCGATTAGTTCCACTGGTAAACAATGGCCTAGCCTTGTTGTGTTTGACTCTGTGCGCTCTACAGCAGGCGTGAATGGCACGCAGCAGAACAGCACTCCCGCAACTCAATGGTTTCTGCCTCTTTCTGCTAAAGTAACATCAAACAAACACCGCAAACAAAGGGGCCTACTAAACGCAGACACAGAATCAAAGGGTCGCTGTCTGCACAGAGAGGGACCGCAACACTTCACTGGTTCCAAAAATGCCTCCTGCACAGTGCGGCCAACATTTCTGGACACAAACAATTCGGTAAAGCATAGCAGAAGAGGTGGGCCAGCTGTATCGCACAAAAGGAAAATAATAACCACTCCTTGCATGCAGTTTGACACAGCTATAATAAAAGGCGAGATGTTTTTCTGTAGTATTAACTGAATGACATGTAGCTGCCACTGCTCTGTGGTGGTCCACTGTTCAGTTATGATTCAACCAAACAGGTGTCAGCTGAGCACTTTGAGGAAACGAGTAGAGTACAACTATTCACAAAATGTAACCTTCGGAAAACGCTGATAGTAAAAGTTAAACAATCACCAACACGACACAGAAAAATGTGACACTATATAAAAATACACCTCTTGTCCTCAGTAGAAACCAACTAAATCAACACTATGTAAATGCCTGTTTTAATAAGGTCATAAGTTAACAAGTTAAATAAAGTTCTAGTTTTGATGCTCGTTATAGCAGCTGTAATATTTCACTTGATACTCATCAGGTGGTTTTATACCAAACATATTGATAAAGCCATGGAGGCAACCTGTTTGAAATGAGACTTGTTGCCACTTTAAATACAAATACAATCACCCCATGAATATACATTATAATAAGTCAAATTTTTCCATTCAAACATTTCAAAGAGAATCTGCATTAACCAGTGGAATCAGCATTTTAGACATTTTCAGATTTTGTGCTAAGCAAGCCGGAACTGGCTCTCCGCTGAGGTTTGTCCTGCTATTTACTGAAACAGGAAAAGTTTGAGAACTGTTAGTGCTCGTCCTTGGAGAACAGATTATAGGAATTTAACATTATATTTGAAAATTGTTTGAGTCCCAATAACCTTCGTCCAAGTAGGCACCTGGTGTGGTTAATGTGGTCAAGAAAGGAGAGGGGAAACATCTACGCCTAGGATGAAGTTCAAAAATACAAAAATGCAACTCAGAAATACAAATTTCGTGACAGCATTTTTTTCCCTTTCTTCGGTAAAGGGAAATGACATGAAATAGTGGACTGACCTTTTGGCTGTATGCCAGCCAGGTTATACAGTCAGGGTGAACGAGATACATGAGACTTTTGCATGTCATCGCTGAAATGTATCATGGTGAATGTCAAGAGAGGAAAAGTAGATGCGGGATGTTGTGCTAACCAAGTATCTTTTTTGTTGAAGTAAAAGTAAAAAGTGTGTGGGCCAATCCTGAGCCTCATCGCAGCTGGACACATATAACTAAACTCCAAGGGCAACACACACACACTTATGTATATATATGTGTGTGTGTGTGTGTGTGTGTGTCTACAGTATACTTGTAGTTTTAGATGGAACTCTGATGTGTTGTATACTTGTATGATCCAGTGACTATACTATTAGCACTGAGCATGTAATACGAATCCAGCCACCACAACTACTCTACAGATAGGAAGCGGATAGGAAGTGCAAGCCTGTACTGTAGGATCAAGACTTATCTGAAGACATCAAAAAAATGCATCCGTCATTAGTCTCACCTTGGTCTGCTTGCATCACAGACCAGGCATTCCATGTCCTCCTCTAATCATCCCAGGACCAATATCCTGCAATTAGTTCAGTTTCCACACTCTGCCCTCAGGTCCTGCTCCAGCCTGGGAAATGGGATCCAGTCCCCTCCTAAGCCTCGGCTTTGGTGCTGCAGAGCACGACACGCTCCCAGTGCAGCCTGCCAGCCATGATGTGGTCGTTATCTCATGTTTGCATGGGAACCACATGTAGTCAGTACTTTCCTTTCATATGTGGCATGTAAGTAAGCGCAGACCGTGTGGCAGGGCTGGCATCGGGATTTCAGACATTGCCCCCTAATGATTAAGTTCAGATAAGTGTAATGATAACGTTTCCCTAAGCAAAGTTTGTGAGTGTGTATGTGTGTGTGTGATGTGGTTAATTCTGATCACGTCTTCATGGGAGAATATGAAAAGCCAGTAACTTCCTATCATGTTCCAACATGCAGGTTATCAGACAGAGAATATGCTGTGGTTCTGTCTTCATCCGGTCATTTTTCTTGACACAGGAACTGGATCACATTAACTTTAAAACATCACACAGCCACACTTGTGCAGATGTTGGTATGATAACAAGTGTGCACGCATGCATCAGCGGGGCCCTGCTTATCCCATCACACAGAGTTAATAATAGCGGCAGAATACTGCTGTTCAGAATGTGCTTTTAATTGGTTTATAAATTCTGCCAATTATGCAGCGGAATTCCCCCCGAGGAGTCACCTTCACTAATCTGCTTCAAGCCTAAGTGGAATCAAACAGGCCGGTGTCATGGAGTCAGGTCGCGAGAGGAAGCTTCGGACAGTAGGCGAGCGTATGCGTTTGCCCAGATATATGTGAATATGTGTGTCGGAACAGAAGATGGCTGTCCCGCAGCCTGGCGGATCATGTGAATACGGCAGGCCAATTGGATTAGCAGATTACCACAAGATTTGCCCTATGACCTCTGGAAGGCTCTCAGACAGCCATGTATTTGGCGGACTGACGTTTGTACAGGCTGTCGCTTCCTCCCACACAGAGCGAATGCCACACACACGCACACGCACACAATATAATGGTGTAACCTTTCCCTGCCTGGAAGGACAGAGATAGACAGGACACTATAACTTAATGTTCCTGCCTCGGGAGGATTACAAGTATGAAGGTGATTAGTCCATCCACTACAACAATAAGCTGGGTTAAACCCACGTATTCTCAAGTGCCAACCCTAATGCACCAGTATTAAACTGTAGGTATATGCAATAGTGAGACTTAGCTGAAGATCATTGGGCTAGTGTTATTAGTTTAACAAATGCCACCACCTTTTATTTCGGAACAGCACAAATTATATCTCAAATGTGTTTGATATGTGCCAGACTCTTGAGGTTTAGATTGCCTTGTAAGACAAATTCAGGAAGTCTGAAGCCTAGAAACTAAGAAGAAATGAGAGCAAAGTCAAATAAGATATATGAGTAACATATACTATTTTTGATATGTTTAAATTAATTAATTTATCATCACATCCGAGAAGGCGACGCAGGTATTGGTACCTCACGCCTGGACTACTACAACTCCCACCTAGCTGGTCTACCGACGCGTGCCATCAGACCCCTCGCATCCGATTCAAGGCACTCGTACTCGTAGGCCTGAGCCACTCGTACTGCGAATGGCTCAGGCCTACATCCTACATCCAGAACATGGTCAAACTTTACACCCCAGCCCGTCCACTCTGCTCTGCTACTCCCTCACTGCGAGGGGCGGGCAGCCACCGCTCTTCTAAATCCCGTCTGTTTTCTGTCCTGGTTCCTCAATGGTGGAAGGAGCTCCCCATCGACACCAGGACAGCAGAATCCCTTCGATGCTTCAGTCGCAGACTGAAAACTCACCTGTTCGGACTGCAGTTTCTAAATCGTATCAAATGAGCACATGAAGCTGTTTTTGAGTGGTTGATGAATGTGATTGTACTCTCTTGATTCTTGCACTTGTTAGGGTAATGTCTTCATGGTTGAATGCACTTATTGTAAGTCGCTTTAGACAAAAGCGTCTGCTAAATGAATGCGATGTAAAAGATAGTAGGCGAGTAGCCAAGATATTCGTAGGATAATGTCTATCTCTAAGTTTGTACAATGTTTCCACAGAGGCAATCGGCCACATCAACCATTACAACAGTGAAGCACGCAACCTGCTGACCATTAACCCCCACTTGGGGCTGTCATACATGTCAAACTTTATGTAAGTTTAACCTGGGACATTTTTTCCTTCAATGCAAATCATGTAGTGGCGCTGGGCTCTACACAGTAGGTCACGCATGGCCACTTGTGGTTTGGAGCCAGCCTCCCCAGGAGAATAGAGGCAGCCCTAATGTGTGGACACAAGTCAGACAGCGGCTTGCCAGTGGCCCTTCTTGTACCTGATGACCCGCAGGTCACCCCTGCCACTCAGTGATGTATTTCATTTCCCATGTCTCTGGGCTGACTGACAAATACAGGTTATTCACACATGTTGCTGCTGTTGTTCCTAATCCATTACACAGCTCACATGTCCAGGTTTGCCAGTAGCTGTTCTCTAAACAAGCAGAAAAGACATCGGCACCGCTGTTGCCAAAAGCCTTTGAACAAAATGACTTCCTCTCACACGCCACGGCTTTAATTATGTGTTGGAGAACATAAAACAGGTTGGACAATTTGTAGTGGGAAATCATATTTCCATTGAAGGGGCACAGGACATAACCAATGATTTATAGGAGGAATGTCATAATTATTTTTCTCCGCCAAGCCAAGGATCATGTTTCAGCTAATGGGTGTTGCGCTGAAAGCACTAATTAGGTTTTGTAGTCGACTGACACTGGCAAAGAAAGAGAAGGTGCCACAATAAATAAGTTCTCACCGTGTAACTTAAAGCCTGTAATTTGAGTCGATGCTCCTGTATTAGGTTGTGGGAATTATAAACGTCTCAACAAAATGCAGATAAGTAATTGCGAGGTGTCTCACCCATACTTTGGCAGCGTGGAGGGGCTCTGACAAGTATGATTACTGGAATAAGCCTGGAACAAAGCTCACTGGGGGATGCTGTATGAAATGTAAAAAAACAACAAAAGCAAATGACATTTCACATGCTCTTGACTTTCCTTACAGTTGCTACTGTACCTTTCTTTAAAAAAACAAATCTTACATCATAAATTTGAAACAAATCTACTGAAGATGGTATGATGAAAGGAGCATATTATATTACCATGTTCTAACTCAACACACTAAATTTCTGATCTAGACACATTCCTCTCTGAGGAAAAATAAGAGATATTTTTGAAGGAAATTAAGACCCTGTATTAAGATGGATTGTACTTGTACAAACATGACATAAATCACTGACTAGCTTGGAGACACATGTTATTTTTCTTCTCCGTGCCCGACATAGAAAGCTATAAAATTATATAAACAGAGACTGTTACCTTTTTGTCAGAGCAAACAAAAAAGGTCTAGTGGCCTGGGCGCATGACCTCCAAGGTCTGGAATTTTCCATTTCTCCTCGTGAAGAGACTTAAACGTGACAATTACAGAGCAGATCACGTGACTATCTTGATTCACTGGATATTCAGTGGGAGCTGCGCATACTTAAACTGTTCTTTTTGGCTTCCTCCAACGTGAAGAACTAGGGTGGCAGCCAGGTGCTCTCAGCAGGCTGTCATCTTGTGAGACACACTCAATAGTCATTAGGGATGAAGGAGGCCCTATCTCTCCATCCAGACCCATGGCCCTTAGCAACACACGCACTCTCACGCACTCTCGCACGCACGCACACACACACACACACACACACACACACACACACACACACACACACACACACACACACACACACACACACACACACACACACACACACACACACACACACACACACACACACACACACACACACACACACACACACACACACACACACAGAGCCAAGTGGCACGTTCCTGTAAACAAACCGCACGCAGCAGCGGGACACGGCAGCGGCTCCTCTCTCCCTCCCTCACGTCCCTGGAGAAAAAAACCCAGCAAGGAAGTGGTGATGGTTGTCAGGTCAGATATTACCAGGGAGGAACCCCTTTCAACCGCAATGGTGGAGAAAATCGCTACAGGCTATACCTTTTCTTTTTTTGGAAACAGTAGATTCAACAGTGGTTCGTGACACTACAACAACCGTATGCAACCATGTAGCATTGATTTTATGGATGTGAATATGTGATATGAAAGACTGATGTATTCTCTTTAGGAGAGCTGCCACTAACAAATATTTTCATTATCGATTAATCTGTCGATTATTTTCTCGATTAATAGATTCGTTGTTTGGTCCATAAAATCTAATAAAATGGTGAAAAATGTCAATTGTGTTTACCAAAAACCAACATGATGTTTTGTTTTGTCCTCACACCAAAGATGTTTAGTTCAGTGTCACAGAGGAGCAAATAAACAAGAAAATATTCACATTTAAGAAGCTGAAATCAGAGAATTTGGCTTGAACTGATTAATCGATTATGAAAATGATTGGCGGTTAATTTAGTAGACGATTATTAGTCGATTAACTGTTGCAGCTCTACTCTTTACACTTCACTGACAGACGCTGAGTTTTAGCCTCCCTGCGCGTCTGTCTCCCATTCCGGAGGTCGAGAGTTCAAAGCCATTACACATGATCAACTGATAATATTTGAACATGTAGACTATATTCTGGTAATCGAGCATTATTTTTCGAAATCTTCTGTTTTCTTAAATATTCAAAATGTTGAAAAAAAATATACATTAAAGGGGCAGTTGGGACAGATTTTTGGAGAAGGCTTGTAGCTCTTTGTTGTTGTTGATGATTTGACTGCACTGACCAGGCCGCGAACCCGCAGCCTCCGGTATGGGAGACGGACGCGCCAACCGCGACGCCAGAATCCCCCAGTCGAAGCGTTATTCACTAGCGCGTCTCTTAATGTGTCAGAGAGTGATATTTACGAACTTTTGTTTTCAATTCACAGAGTCCGGGCGGGCTTTTTACGGCGCACACACACACAACCGTCAGCTAGTGGGCCGTGCGAAAATACTCGCAGATTTTCTACAAAAAGTGTACTGGAAAAAACATCGCTTACTGCCCCTTTCAGTTAACTCATTTGTACTTGATCCTATTTTTAAAAATTGTAATACTGACTCATGTTAGTGAATTTAGAGAAGCTGTTTGGTGAGATTAACCCCAAAGTCTGTGTCCGCCAAAACAGCTCCCGTGAAATTCCAAAAATGTGTCATGCCCCACAAAACCCAGGGAACAAGGAAACCAACGTTGCCAACAAACACCTAGCTGCTTTGCACACACAATAACACACACACACACACACACACACACACACACACACACACACACACACACACACACACACACACACACACACACACACACACACACACACACACACACACACACACACACACACAATAACACACAAACACACACACACATGGTTCTCCTACAGCTGCCCACTCACACAAACTCCTCTCTGTAAACACACAGAGCAAGGTAGATGAGATGGGAGTGTTGGAGAGGAAAAAAATGTAACACACACGCACACACACACACACGGCCCTGCACTGTTTCGACCAGCCAGCACAATCCCTGGCCCCTGTCATTCATTAGTTTACAAAAGCTGTGTGAGGCAGACATGAGGTCACTGTGCCGCTTTGAAGACTGAAACACACAGACAGTGTATTAGAAGGTAAAGAGCATCTGACTGGGACCAAGACAGAATACTTATTAACCCGGTCAATGAGTGCCGCTTTTGTGTCTCCCCTCACCTCGCTGGCGGAGGAGGAGCTGCGCCGAACAAGACACTGGGTGTGTGAAGGGGCCAGACGAGTCAAATGTTCTCCTGTAACGGGCTGGATGATGTCTCCCCGATACTCTGAGAACATGCTGCTCCGCTGCGGACTGTGCAAATATGACCACTGATCTCAAACAATTTGTGCCACCACGCAAAGTTATTCTTAGAAGGTGTAATATGTAGACCAATGTATGCATTACACATGTAAGCACTCCCCATTAGCACGGGCAGCACACACACACACACACACACACACACACACACACACACACGCAAGCACGTATGCACACACACACGCACGCACACACGATGGCTGCTTGCTGAGTCAGTGTGTGAGGTTGCTGGTGTATGAAATGAGGGGAGTACCTTTCATTTCCTCCCCCGGTTCTCCTCAACTGCCAACAGGAGTATGTTTGTCTCCCCCTCCACTGTTTCAGCACGTCACTGCTGTGACTCAGAGTTAAGAGAGCAAACAGGAAGGATGTTAACCGCTGTGAGACACACTTACTTACTTACACACACACACACACACACACACACACACATATAGAACACAGCTCAGAGACGCCCAAACAAAGTACAGGAAGAAGGAAAAAAAAAGTCTAACAACCAAGGTCTAAGTGGAGCAAGGGCACCCACAAATACATAGGACTGGGCACATGACACGTGTAAGTACACAAGTGCTTTCATGTTTGCACACAAGCTCATGCACTCAAGCACACACACACACAAACACACACACACACATACAAGTACTCACACAGAGACAAATACACTATCTGTGACAAAAAAGCCCACACGCGCTTTTTCCCGTCAAAGTCAGGCAGAAAGAGTTCAAAGGTGTGACAGAGTGGGATCGCTGGTGAGACTGAGACGTGAGAGGTGGGACAGATAGAGGAAGGATGACAGTAAGAAAGACAGACAAAGAAGAAGAAAGAGAGGGCGCGATGCGGGTGAGTTGGTCCGATGCCGTCACTCACCTCCGTACTCACCTGGTAACTTTTCTGTCACCTCATGCCATCACCTTGTCACCCCGCGTCCGTGCCACCCTGTCACCTATCCCCTTAGCAACTGCGCCTGTCAGCCCGTTGTCATGCGACCACATTCACCCCTGACCTCCTGTTTCTTTCATACACGCTACGGAGAAAAGAGCCGAGGCACAGGAGGGAGTGCAGTCGTGTCCGGACATGCCTATCACCCTAGATCACAGGCCACCGACACAAATGTTACAGGGGCCACAGATTTATGAGGGTGTGTAATAATGTGGGTGCACAACCCCCCGTTAGTCCTGTTACTAACACAGGGGTAGGATGTCTGGTTCGCTCACACAAACACACACACACACACACACACACACACACACACACACACACACACACACACACACACACACACACACACACACACACACACACACACACACACACACACACACACACACACACACACACACACACATGCAAATGCCATTAAAATTGAAATCACAGAGGCCTCTTTCTCTGAAGAGGAAGAACTGTTGCTTTTGTGTGTGTGTGTGTGTGAGTGTGTGTGTGTGTACTTTAACATGTATATTGTTTATGTTTTACAAGTGGAGAAAGTCATTACATGACTAAGCGTTACTCACATTTGCGTCAGAACGACGAAGAGCTTTTTGTGGCTGGTGCAGATGGCAAATTGGGAGAAGAAAAATATGAAGACCACAAACTGATTATGAAAAACTTGAACATTGATAAATGGGATACATTACCTATGATTAGTTACATATTCAGCCCCTCTCTGTGACTGTCGCTTCTTGTGGTCAATGTGAATTCTGTGCTCTGGTGATATTTAATGAATTGGGGGACGTCAGTGCGAATGACTGGAAACGTGCCCGTTCAAATACTGCCGAGGTCGTACTGAACAAGGACCCAAACCCCAAACCACCGCAGTGCTACTCAGTGGTCCACAGACGAGGGTCTGTGGTTAAACTGGGTAGTTTCAGATGTGAGAATAGATTCAACTGTGAAGCACAGCAGTGCCGAAAAAATATCGCCTGCGTGATAACCGAGTTTTTAACAATATCATAATTGGATTATGATTAAGAATGTTAATCACGAATAATGGTGGGTGTGCACTGTGTCATGAAAATGCACTTTTCCACATGCAGCAACAATCATTTATCTGTTTCAAAGATGTCAAAGTAATTTCTTCCCTTACATTCATTTGCATCATACAATTTAAAAAAAGAGGTTAATTGTGTCATATAAAAGTTGCCTTATACTATAATTAAAGTTCAACTTTTTGTTAGGTTGGCATGGATTTATCAATTCATTATGTATAATGTGTTGGCAATTTGAAATTACCACATAAATATATTAAGGTTCATCTTAGTTTCTTTATGTTCTATGCTTTCATATTAATGGCTGAACAAGTCGTTGTTCAGGGTGTTTCTTTCTCAGTTAGTGTGGGGTCCAAACAAAATAATAAATCTGGGGCGGGTCTTGCCATTTAAAAGACTGAAACATAAAAATCCGGCCTCGCACAATAACTTTGGGACAGTCCCTCATCAATTTCCACAACGGGACCTCTCCAGACGTATTAGAAAGCATGAGGCCACAGATGAAAAGAGACAAGTGAGCGACCTGACAGAGAGGAGCCAGCCTCAGTGAATCTGATCGGCAACACCGTAAACACTTTGCCACGAGGGCTGCGAGCCGAGGAATGCATCACGAAAACAGAGCACAGCAAGCTGCACATGTCCAATCAGATGGCCACGGAACATTACCCATAATCCTCTCGACAAACACATGCATCTGATACCATAACAACGCTCGGCCAACACTTAGGAAGGGAGAGTGTGGGACACATCCGTAGCAACACACCATAATTACAAAGAGAGCCAGGGCTGACTAAGTTTAGAAGACCCCCCTTCCTCCCCTCTTCACATGCTCCCACACTGATATTTAACAAAACATTAATCTTCTTGCCAGTGGCTCCAAAGAATACTGGTGATGTAGCTTCGGCGCACAGGCTGGGCTGATAGTAATTCCATTGTTCTGCCCTTTTATTTATGCCTTGGCTCAACCAGGCAGATGAGGTAAGTCTCTGTTTTTCATGTTATTATTCAGAAGTGGTGATACATAAAGCCAGATTACACAAATGTCTCTCTGTTTCACAGCGCCGCCACCTCACACCTCCCTCGCCAAAGCTTTATGCGACCCCCCCCACACAGACACACACACACACTCCTCATCCTCCCTCCTCCTTCCCCCCATCCCTCTGCTGGCTTTCAATAGCACATTTCCCCTTTCTCCCCCTCTTTTCTAAATCACCCTCAACATTTGCATGTGAATTGCTTGTATATCTTCTTTTATATGATGCACCGACAACACTGGCTTTTGAAAAAGAGAGGGGAGGGGGACTGCCCCAACTATACCCCCACCTCCAACTCACACACACACACACACACACACACACACACACACACACAGACTATCACCAACTCCCACCAAAAAAACAAGATGTTACTCTAACTCCCCTCCCAGGATTGGCATGGCAGCAGTTCCATTAAAAAAAAGAAGAATCAGGGGAACAGTGCAGGTTTTATGATATGGAGACAAGTTCTTTTGTGCTCTCCAGGGACAAGCCCTCTGTCTGTCGATGTTACTGGGGCGATAATCCTGCTGGAATTTCTCCTAAGCACTTTTACTGACATTTTCAATTATCACCATGCCAGGGGCCGGTAAATGGCATTTAAGGGGCCTCGTCATCTCCGAGTTGAATCATATTTGTGAATCAGACTGCGCTGGAGTTGGACTCTGTTCTGTTTGCCTGAGGGGGGAAAGGACAGTACGGGGGTCGGGGTAGCTCCTGCGAGCCAGTAGTCTGGGGTAAGATGAAGTCAGTGGGTCCAGGTTTGGATCCAGGTTCACAGAGGGACCAGATGCGCCACCACATACTCGCACAGACGCACGTTGAAACACACACACACACACACACACACACACACACACTGGCAGGCTCCTCCGACCGTACCTGCTTTGTAATTTACAACATCAGCATAGGCCGTCCCCTTTTCAAATAGAGCACATGGTCCAGGCGCAGAAAAAAACCCAACAGACAGGCTGACCTCCCCAGTGCACAGTGCACGGGGTCAGACTTGTTTTCCCTTCACCTCTGACAAGATCCATTTACACAGACTCCAAAAAGCACTCCACATCCTTGGCTAGGGTTACATACTTAGATCCCTGCAATAATTCAGACATGTATTGCAAAGAGATTTCCTTCTCCGCCCTCTCTCCCCCACGTTCTGTTTCGGTGAACTCTGCTTTGTTTCAAAAGTGGATCAACTTCAAAGCAGTGAAGGGGACAGATTGATAGTCGAAGACGAATGCTATTTCATAAGAGATTGAGTTTCGCATCCAATCCCTGATGCCTGTTCGTCAGAGTTAGAAGCTGCAACGGTCCAAGTCCATCTCAACCAGGGAGACTACTTTAAGTGACGGTGCCGCTTTATTAAATAACAAACAGACGTACAGTGCACTATGGTGCAGAGGTGGGAGACGAAACTCCTAATGCCGCTAAATTGGAGCGTACAATGTGTTTGTTTAGTCTACGATCACAAAGAATGTCTCTTCTAAAAGTGTGGGCATGTTTCAATGTCAATCAGGTGTTGTGTAATCGCCTTTTTTACACGAGAGGCACCGATTAACCAGGTCAAACGTCTTGTGTACCCACTGCGCTCAGAAAACATTGTCATTCTGACAACATGACACACGCACGGCATGCTCGACATCCCACTGAACCACAGACAACCCGAGGACAGCCGTTTACATGCCTCCGTGCCCCCTCTCCTCTCCGCCAAGCTGACATCATTCCCAGCATCCCCTCCTTCCTGTCTCTCTCTTGGATGGGCTCTGTTATGACAAGTTTAATTGAGGGTTGTCAAGCCATAACATTTCTGTAAATATTAGACTTGCCAAGAGCGTCAATAAGAGGAAATGGCCTTACTGTATGTTCTACTCTCAGACGCACAATGTGTGCTTTTGTAAGTGGATCGCCACGAGGCATTTTGATACCCTACTTTTGTCCTCCTCAGCCCGAAGTCAAATAAAATCTAATCCAATGCTCATTAGGGAACTGTATTCACATAAAAGAGACATTCTCTAAAACACTCTTATTCTACTTGAGAGTGCAGTTCACTGTTCTGAGGTAAATCTCCGACAATCTATGATTCATGCATCGTGTTTTAAACTCTTAAACGAACTGGGGAAGACTTCCCCGGAGTGAGGATGTGGTTTCGATCGTTCTAGTCATTTGATTCCACCGAGATTAAGGGGCTGATATTTTTTGCAGCGTGCTAGAATAGTAGCAAAGTTGACATCATCTTTTATGTCTGTGGATACAAAAGGCTCCTCGTTGATCAAGGCGATGACAAGCTCGGCTATGAATGTTCATGTGTTATTGTAATCCTTTTCACTGTGTTTAAAGAGCACCTGGTCCAACGCACACCAGAGGTTATTTTGGGTTTCAGGGGCGGTGATATGGAGGTATGGGGATGTAGAGAGGAAAAACACTCTTTGAGTCATTAGTGAGGGCCTGTATGATTTAAATGGCTGTGTGAGCATGTGTGTGTGTGTGTGTGTGCGTGCTTGTGTGTGTGAGGCCTCCATTGTGTTCATTGAGAGTGTGTTCCAGTAAGTGACATGGAGTCTTACTCACCTGGGGGGAAGGGTGTGAGTCAGCGTGCATCATAATTCATGGCTAGCCAGGCAGGGGCACATAACAGAACGCTGTCATAATATCGTTGTGGAACTTTTGCTTCAAAATCAAGTGGTACATTTGGGGTGGAAAAGTGTGGTGCGGTGCAAGCAGAGTTCATCCTGCAACTCTCCTGACCAATGCGCCTGGGCCGCAGAGGTTAGAGTCGCACATTTGGGCCTTGAACATTTTTGGTTTACATCTCTAAACTTTATTTTCTTCCCAAAGAAAAATGCAACATATTCTCAGTTTTTTTTCTTTCTTCAGTGCAGTTTTGTTGGCAGATGTCATGTTCTGTGTATAAAACAGTAAATTTAATAACATTTTATGGAGCAAATTATTAATTAGCACTTTAAACAAAAAGGAAAATGAACATTGTTTGCAGAAACCTGTAGGATAAACAGCACACATGCACATTTGCTATCATCCATTCCATTTTCACCTCTTCAGCAACTGTAAAATGAACAATGCAAGCTGACGGAGCTAAAAAAATATAATTCAGTTCATGGAGAATCTCACCCAGAGGCAGACAACTTTCCGAATTGCAGTGTGAAGGCATTTTTAAACGGTGAACTTTGCTAAACCCACTTTGGTTTCTTTGTGATCGGGCAGCAGCTGTTCTCCAAGGCTGAGGTATACACAAACAGATAACGCGTTACAGGAAAACAAACCCCCAAATCTTTCCTTCTACAAATTATGTTTCTATAAATCTAAACTGCCAAAAAATAAATATGTACAGGAAGCATATTCACTGGCGAGTCAACACGTTTTGATTTATTAACCGCAGCTACGATGCCAAGAGGTGGTTGGGGTGGGGTGGGGGGCAAATACAAAGTGCGCGACTTTCACACCAGAGACACTCGGGTTCACATCCTCTCTTTGGTTAGGTTCCGGCAACAAAGGTTATTTGGTTAAGGTGAGAGAAATAGTTCTGTTAAATGTGAACAAACACATTGTGTCTGACGTCACTGTTACTACAAGTGGGTATTATACTATTATAACAAATACATACATACATTAACCTTAACAGAAATCAAACCTGCTGGTAATCATGTTCCCTGCAGAGCATATCTTCTGTTGCAGTGCAGGACACAGGGAGGGAAAGACTGATTAAATGAGTGGAGAAGAAAACAAATGCAGCGTGATCGCCCTTATCCTATGATGAAACATTTCTAACCCGGTGGGAGCGGTCTCTTGGGCGCGAGGGGTCACACAATGGTGAGTATGAAAACTGTATGAATCATACGCTTTCACCGTCACTGATCTCAACCCCACTGGATACCAATGGGAGATTTTGGACAGACGTGTTGGACAGAGCTCTTCGCCGCCGTCGTCATCACGACCATCATCAAAACACAAAATGAGGGGAACGTGATTTGGAACAGAGAAGACACTCTGGGTTTTCTTTTAAATTCTCACCTTCTGCACCTTCTCCATGTGGGACGGTGATGCAGTGGTTAATACTGTCACCCGACCGCAACAGAGGGTCTACAGTGGAGAGGGGGATATTATCGTAGGGTATATTTATATCAATCACTAGTGTGAGTAGTGATGGTGGGAAATTAAATTAGCTGGAATAAAGCCACACTTTGTTTCTCTCTGGTCCATCATTTTCTCTATCTACTTTTGGGGAGCCACTGTAGTTTTCCCTATTTGTGTGCCGAATTTCACGGTGGAATCGGAACGCATCTGAAGCCGTTTCAACTCAAGAGCCTGTTTGCACACAAAAACACAACGCTTAGTTGTTTACGCCACACTGATATCATGTGAGTTTGCAACACTGAAGTACATATTTCAGCATCTTCAGTAAATATGTCCATCATGATTATACCTGTCTCCTAAAAACTCATAAGAGCTGGAATTCCAGCACACTTCAACTCCACTTCAAACTTCAATTCCCACAGTTTTGTCAAAACATAATCAGAGATCTAGTGTCGTTGCTCATCAAAAGATGAGGATGTAAAATATATTCTCTACTAGAAAAGTGCGTTCCAAGATCTGACTGTCCATCAGACAGACACAAAAAAGATGTCTCAGCATTTATCAAAAATAATCTAAATGCTTGTTTAAGGTCTTAAGAAATGTCTTGAGATTTGGAAAATGATCACATGAATTCATTTCCCCGCTCCCTCCTCCCTCTCTTGCTCGTCAGGAGTAGGAGTCAACAGGAGCAGCTCAGGTGCCCTCCTTAACGAGAGTCTGCCGGAGATATAACTCGGCACTCCCACCCCAATAAGTGATGAAATATGAAAATTGACAGCGCCATCAGGGCGGCCATGCCACATGTTTACGAGTGGCTGTCTTAACTGGCTTCCTCTGTGCTCCATAAGTCATACGCAGAGTGCTCATCATAGAGCAGGGATTTATGGGGCCTGAGTCTGCATATGACCTCCCCCATCGGCTGCCTCGCTGCCATGGAGGAGGAATCATTATCTCGACCCAGCCACTATAAGCTTCATAGACTTACTCAAAGCAAATTGGCTCTGGGGTCTGCTCCTCCTGTAAACACAGCCTGTTCTAATGTGTGTCCAGGAATTGAGCCTCGCATCAGCTTCCAAAGATGATGGAATGAATATTCCTTGTTGATTTGTATGCTTTTTGTTTTTGTTTTTAGAGTGTAGGAACGACATCTAGAGAAAATAAGTGCAGGGTCACAATAAAGAATTAAGTAAATTCTCTGTAATAAAAATATTGATAAAAAAAATTGATACACATGCAGGTTTAAGATCTTTCTTTGGGATGTGCCTCGTGTTTTTAAAGCTACAGTCTACAATTCAAATTTTCAAGAGATTAACCTGAAGAGGAAATATCCTTAAAGGTGTAATCCTCCAGATTTTAGTCTGGGGTGGTTTGGCATCACCTGTGGTCACCGTGGTAACGGCGAGAGTGTTTAATAATTCAGCAAGCGCTCTTTGAGCAGCTACTTTAACAGAAGTGCAACACAAGAACAACTGGTGTCTCTGTTAACAGTGCGACCAAACAAACTCACAAAGTCGGTCAATAATTACTCCCCATCTCAAAGCACCCCAGCAGCTCACTGAGGCTGCTCATTCTCGTTCTGTTACTCAATGCGATATTTAAATGTCATCTGGTGAAGAAAAGTGCGAAAACAAGTGACCACGTCTTATTTTGAAGTGCCGTGACAAATGCACTGCATTTCCACTGACTGTTTCACAATAAAAGCCGCCTTAGTGCTTGGTGTGTTGAACCTTTTTGATGCAAAGCAGCAGCCGTGGGACCTGTTCTGTCTGCGTTGCCGCTAATTTAATAAAGAGTAAAGAGAACAAACAGTGCGCGGGGAGGCTGATGTCATAGATATCAAATCAAACTCGGTCACACTGGATTACGTGAAGCATTGATTCCTGTGAAGTCCACAGGAAATCTGAATCCAATGTGGGAAAACAATAGAAACCGTGATAGAGAAAGATAATTACTGAATGTAATGGCTATTGCCGAAAAAGACTGAAAATCATAAATCCGATGGAAAAGAGTTTATTTTAATGACATGTTTTGTTATCATAGCTTTGAGAACTTTGAATGTAAACTTACTTAATTTCATTCTTGTTGCTATATTATTCATTTATTTTATAGGAGTCTTGTTCCTTCAGAATTTTTCCCCCAATATGTATTATTGTTGATAGGAATATGCAATATGAATACAAACAAATTTTTACACATGTGTATATATATATGTACAGTATAACTTCTGTTTGATTGTCACGCAGTATCCATCTTGGTAACCAAATCTAAAACAATAATAAATGTTGCTCTCCTCCGTTATATCCCCCTCGTGTCTTCCAGTGCAGCACAGCGTGCAGGACTCCGCGGCTTGTTTGCATTTTTGCGCTGAGAATGTGCGGCACTGACGGGGAGTTTGGTCAGGGGGAAGTGCTGAAGGCAAAGAGCCAGCAGGGACAACAGCTATTACAACAGGGAGGCTGAGGATGAACACTGTATTCTGCTGGTCACGTTGCCTCTGGGCCGAGTCCTGGAGCAGCATGACCTGGATCCGAAACAGAGCTACAAGCGAAGATTGGACTCCTCACACACAACAACACAGGAAAGACGTGCCGTGTTGTTTATTCGGGGGGGGGGGGTTATCCCACACTGTTGGGAAATATAAAAAAATCGAAGTAAATGGTGACTTTTAGCAGTTATTATTGCAAAAAAAACAAAGCACACAGAGCTCAACTCTCAGTCCCAGGCTGACATGGATGATGCTGGGCAATGAATAGGACTTTGAACAGAAGAGTGCCTCCAGCTAAGCTAGAGCCTTGTCCCACTGCTACTCAGACTGACATCCATGCAAATCATAACAGAAATGACAGGGCAGCCCCCCTCCCTCCCACCACCCACCCAGGCAGGCAGTCGTGTCAGCCAGCCCAACCGACAGAGCAAACTTCCCCACCCGAGGTTCCACCCCTGTCCCTGTACAGACAGACAGACTGGGACAAATTGGGACAATCCCCCCCCCCCCTCCATTACCACCCACTCTTCCTCTCCATTGCGCGCTGCAGCAGCCTCTGCTCAGGGGGCTAATTCCACGTTCAGATCACCATTTGTACTTATTATGCTGACATAATTAATCCCCTGTTGTGATCAGCGGGGGCATGAGGGCCTCTCCGCTCCATTGGCCTACCCCTGCCATGACACAGCCGCTCCCCCTTCTGCTCCTCATAGAAATCGGCCACTCGCTCCCTCCCATGTCCATCTTGCCTGGCTGGAGAGGTCTTCTGTCTGTCTCTCTTTAATCTGCCCTGTATCTGTCTGTGTCGTTGTTGGTCCTGTTGTGAGACAGGCCGACAGGTTGGTGGAAGAGTCACCTCAGCTCTTGTTTTTATACTCACTGAGGACAGTGGGGCAAAGTGCCTGCACCAGGCTTCCAGGCTAAAATGGCAATATTTGTTAAAACTCATCTGATTGTTGTCCTGTTTTGTAATGAATGACATCAGCCTTCATGTAATACCCAAACTGGGCCGGTCATTGAAGGTGCAGAGCAAATCCGTCTTTTGATATGGGTTTGATTTCTGCTGCCCGCCCCCCTATGGCTAGGAGACATCAGCAGGAGGCAAAACAGGTTTGATGGTAAAGTCAACGCTAAGGACAGAGGAGCAGGGAAGGGGAATGGAAGGAGAGGAGAAGACAATGGGAGAGGAGGGGAGGGGATTCTCATCAAAAAACACCAGCTGGATTAATAAATCCAACCAGTGACTGTGTCCACATCTTAACGTGTCTGGCAGATTAAAACAGAATCTCAAGTTGTGAAACATATGTCAGCAAGGCTGAGCAAACACTGGGAGTATTATAACTGAGGAGACGACTGCTGCTGTTGGCCCCAAACCGCCGCTCAGCGACAGTCTGGACCAGCCGACCAACCGCTGCTGCCTAGAAAATCAAAGACACAATTGCTGAACTCTGATCCCTTACAAAGGGGTGCCATGTATGTGTATTTGTGAGGTCAAAGATGCAGAAAAAAAAATGTGCCTGAGAACAGACAAATATACAATTCTAAGAAATTATTTCCAGTTCCAATATCATCCAGGCTGAGTAAATACAATACCTCCCAGAATTTTGAGCAAAAACATTGACAAAAGAGCTTCACTGCAAAGTTTGTTTTTTAAATATTGAAATAAACTACTTAACCAATAGTGCTGCATGTAGGTCAAGCTACCTCTATCTTTCGTCTCCACACAAAGTTAATTAAAATCTTGGCCATTTGGCATTTAAGGATACCAGGTTACCCAGAACACCTGCTAGCGCTGGGAAGCTCCGTGTTATTCTGGCCAGAGCAGAGACTGTTCAGTCAACAGGTCTGCGTGTACCAGTGGAGGAATTCATCACAAATACCGAGAAAAAAACATGAAAGGGAGATAGGTCTTCCTCATTTTGAGTTCTGTCAAATCTGAAGGCAAAACTTGGCGCAGACTGTCAGATGTGACCTGGAGCACCAGTAACATACTAATGCATAGTGAAGGGATAAGTAGCACGCGTATATATATATATAGTAATTTTGTGTATGTGAGTTTACATGTAGTAAAGTGACATAAATAACTATTGTCACTGTGCTGCTTTATACCATCAATGTCAAACTCCAGGAACATTCACTCAAAACACCACTAACCCCCTCGTCCCAAAAGCTCCCCCCCCCCTCTTCCCTCCTACCGACCCCCTCCCACCCCCACCCCCCCTCCCCTACTCCTCATCTTTACATAAAAGTTCAGGCTGCATATTAAAAGGAGCTAAAATATTCACACTGTCAAAGGTGGTCAAAGGCTTCTGCGTTCACACAGGAGCTGACAAAGAGGAGGCACCCAGCGCTTGGCCAAAAGAGCACTGCTGAAATAAATCAGCACATACAAAGACACAGAGAGATAATGGGGCTGAAGCTGGGCCTGATCCAGAAACAGAAACAGACTACGCACCAGAACACATACACACACACACACACACACACACACATACACTCACAGACACACACAGAGGGCGCATGGCTGGGAACAAAGTCTGTGCATAGATTAATATTTAGTTTTTGCAGCACACATTGTTCAGTACATACGGTATCAGGAGACTAAAAAAAACATCATAACTCCCCCATGGTGCAGCCTTGCCGTGAATCTCATGGCTGAATCAAACAAATAACAAAAATAACAAAAAACAAAAAAAAAGTTCACAGATGGTTTCACATGGAGGAGTGGATCAGAGTCTCTCAGAGACACCCATGGAAGCCCCGTGCATGGTGGGTGTGCGTCGACATGAAAGATTGTGTGTGTGTGTGTGTGTGTGTTCTTATGCATCTGTGAGGTAAAAGCTGTAAAAACAGGTACAATTTAAATGAGTAGCATATGTTCTGTTATTGAATTAAAAGAAAGTATGTCAGAGTGTGTGTGTGAGTGTGTGTGTATGTGTGTGTGTCTGTGTGGTCTAAGTATTTATCATGTTGTAGGTACCAGAATGTGTTTACAAAAGTCAGAATATGGGCACTTGTCTTCTTTTAAAATGCAAGTCCCCATAATGTAAACCGTTAACGGTCAGATAAGGTAAGCTTTAGGTTTGGATGAAGGTAACAGATAGACTAGATAGGAAAATGAATTTGAGTCAGGCATGGAGACATGACTGTATGTGTGTGTGTCATCTCACTTTGTCATCTTCTTATCTGAGATTCATATTTATTTTTCCTGTAAAATGTATTTGGGTTTAATAAAAAGCAAGAAAAAAATGTCATTGTTTATCAGCGAGGCTACATTTCCAATATGTAGGGTGTACTTTGGCGTGCCGCCCGGTGGATAAAGTCACTCAGTTTAAACTTAGTTGAATGCTACATTAGAACGTCTCATTTCACTCTTTTCAAACGAAAACATTTTTTGGGCCACACACCTGTCTGAGTTCCATGTGCTGCAATAACCGAGTGAGGACTGGAGGAGTCTTCTCTGTGTGCAGTCTAGCTAGAAATTGACGTTAGTGTGGACTAACGTGATCATCCGTTCTTGCGGCCCCCCTATCAGCATCGGGCCTCCAGGCAATTGCATGCTTTGCCTACCCTGCTGCAACGCCCCTGTGCCTACCTCCATAGGTAAATCATCAACCTGTTGGAAACCCTGTGAGGTGAACTATAACTTTTTTCATATTTGTTCACAGAAAAAATGCTTGATTGCTCAGTTGTTATTGAGTCAAATAACATGATGCAATACATTAATGTATTATTAAAAAAAACATATGATAATTGATATCCTCTCCTTATCCTGCGTTGATGATACTGTACTCAGTAAGGGGGGAGTTTTTGGTCTTTCATATTTCAATACGAATATTTTTTCCTACTCAGGCTCAAGGACGGAGTCATGTAAAGTCTTCGGAGGAAATTTAAAACTTATTCTTAAAGTCCATCGGACATTTGGCTTTACTTCAACTCACCGAGACCCTCACAAACTGGGGCTCCACGTTTACGCAGCGTTTTATTTGCCCCTGTATCAACACAGAGAGGAAACAGAGGCCTCCCTGAACTAATTTCGCTCATGAACACTCAGTCATTTGTCGAGCACCACACAGCAGGCCCTGCTGTCTGAGGCCCACGGATTAAGGCTCAATATTTGTAAACCTCAGTTGGCTTTCGAGCGGAAATGGGGAGTGGAGAAAAACGGGAAGCCTTGACAAACCAGAGTGTGAAAACTATCAAATTGTCAGCCATGACACAAGCAGTTACACACACTGGCTTCTGGCTGACAGAAACAATACACTGTTAAATCTATGAAACACTATGGCCCTGTTTGCATGAGTGTGGTTGGGTGGGAGTTTATAGGTTTTTTGGTTTTTGCGTGCAGCATAAAGCAAATATATACACTTAATAAATTTATGTCACAACCAACTTTCTCCAGCAAAACAGATGTTCCGGTCTACTCGGATTACTTCATTAATTTGTTGGTGTAGTATGTCTGTTGTTTGTTTGTAATATTGCTGGAATAATTTGTTCTATCATTAAAGCTACTTACACGAAGGCCAAGACCCTTAACTTCTCTCATAGTCACTGACCTCTTCCTCACTGGAATATACTCCCACAATGCACATTATCAGCCTCACAACAGGCCCATAAAGTACTAAAAATCCCAGGGCCTTATTTCCAGCTGTGACACACAACCCAGACCTACTTAAGTCCTCTACTTTGACCTTTGTTTGAAAAGTCTCTTTCAGCCCGAGGTCTCAGCAGTAAATTCATAGAGCTATGAAATTAATGTGCCAGAGAGCCCATCTAGTCTTTCATTAATCTCAGCCAGAGAAAGGTAGAGACAGGTTACAGAGTCACGTTTTATTTTCTGTTTTGTTTTTTTAAACTTTTCCTTTTGTAACAGGGCATATTGTGTAATGGCTGCACTCGATATTAACTGTGTTCCGCCTATCAACATCCGCACTCTTGTGAAATGGAGAAGGTGGTGCAGGGGCGGGGGGCAAACACATCTGACACATCTGTGTTCCGTGGGATCTGAACAGCCTCAACGCTTTAACCTTCGCCACCTACAAACTGCACACACATGCATCCATAGATGCACAAACACACGCGCACTTAACAAAAATATAATCGAAACACTGAACTTTGCAGCTCTTTATGTCAGATAACATAACAGCAGGCAATGCAACACAGTCCACTTGTCATCTGTGGTCAGGTAATAAACTGAGGAAAGGTTGACATGAAGAAAGTAGGCAGATGCACTTTATAACTGCGAAGGAGATGTGAAGCATATCCTGCGGGGTAATTGTACAGGCAGTGAACCGAAGCGCTGTCAATGAGGCGTTGTGTCTGGTTGTGGGTATTAAACATCAGTAGTGTGGCCGGCCACGCTATGGTCCGCGCCGCGCAGTGCTTAATTACACATGTCGCGAGCAGCAAGTGCTCAGAGCAGGAAATGACAGCCGAGTGGCGCTCACTTCAAACACAGAGGCGTAAAAGAGCATTCAATAAAAACAGACCTAAACTCTAAGCGGGTCCTAATGACCTGTGGGTAATGGATCAGGGGGAAAGGGGGACGCACGCAGGCCTACAGGCAGGAGAGTGGGTTCCACTTGGACTCAAAAAATAAATGACAGTAAAGTCCGTAAGACAAAAGAAAGGGGAAAAATGATTATGATTGCCTGCATAAAATCAAATTACTTGTTTGTTTTTTTACATGAAAGAAACAGATGATAAATCCTTAGCCAACATCATAACAATACGTTTAACTAGTTGTTTACATTGTTTATGGATATTGCAGTGTTTTGACGGGGCATTGAGACATAAACCGTCAAATTACAATTTTATTATTTCTGCTCTAAAAGTGTAAGAACTCATAATTTAGACTTGAGTATGTGCGACTATGTGTACAGGGCTGGGGGGTTGGGGGTATTCAACCCACCAGACGGCTGGCATATCTGAAGACATTCCCACCACGTTCGCTTGACAATTTTTACGAAACAATTCAAAGTTTGAACCAAATTAGCACTGCAGACCATGGCAGGTGGAGACCTCATACTATCCAAAATAAAATATTAGAGATTATCAGGAGATTTTTATTGTCAAGAGATAATAAGAAAATTCGGAAACTATGCGCATTATGTTTGGTTTTGTAGACCTAAATTCAAATTTGAATTTATATCCTGCAACCCAGAAGGCGAGTGAGACAGAGAGAAATCACTGGATGCAGTGGATGGAGTGGGTGTGGTGGAAGATCTGAGGAACACTTGACTGGGTGGACTCTGCCACACCGGCCTCAGTGATCTTCACAAGTGGCACATTTACGCATATCCACACATATAAGGGCACATACGCATACACGAAGTCTCCTTTTTCTGCGACTCGCACACGCTGAGCTCCGACTCCAACTGCCTTCTCTAAAACACAATAGCCCTGCTGCGCTGACAACTCAACTGGAAGAGAGCTTAACCTCTGACCCCCGGGGTCAGCTCATTAACACCAACACTCCTCCCCGGGATGCAGATGACCCAACTTATGAATAAATATGACACACAGACTTTATGGATGATTGATAAGATGCTGCTGCTTGATGTTTCACCGCATTTAATGAGTTGTTTTGACAAGACGTGGTATTTTTCTTTTATGATTAACAAAAAGGTTTCGAATTGTGATAAAAAAGGGTTAGGGTTAGTGGATAAACTGACACAGCTCAAACTACTAACACTGGAGATGGAATGATATAATATATTGTGTTCCTGGGTGACAGCAGAGTTTTGGAATAACAAAACCAAAAGCTTGCCTGAAGTGGCTTAAAGTGACATTGCAATTTTGTGTAATGGTTCTGGACTTAAATGCACTGATCTTTTTTCTTTTTTTGTTTTGTTTTTTAAAACAGGTGAACTTTGCAGGTTGAGCACTTCTCGTTCGGAGCGCAGTAGTAACAGAAGCTCATAATTTGAAGTATCCTAAGTGTGCAGATAAGGTAAGGTCAATGTTGAGAGCAAGGGGGCAGGCGGGCCTAATGTTTAGCTGCATGTAATTGGACAGAAGTGCAGGAGGCAGGTGTGCAGCCATTGTTCACTTTGATAGGATTATTTGCACCTCTCAATGCTGAAAAAACAGGTATCATCCGAAGGCAGTCATCTAAATTTACAATGGCTGGATTTAGGTTTTTCCTCTCTTCCTCTCTCCATCCAGGTTCTGTAATTACAGCTGCTCTGTAATTAGGGGCAGAGCCTTCAGGACCAGGGTGACTACTGACTACTTTAAAAGGGTTTCGCTAAGTACAAGACTTCTAACTGGGGGATGGGGAGAAAGTACAACGTTCCTGTTTTGCTCTTTTCTGCACTCAATCTTGGTGATTACATATCCGTTCTTAGTCGAACCCAATAACACATAGTGCCATTAAACCTATTTCAAAGCAAAGTTCTGATTAATCTAACATTTTGGGAGACACCTAGAGCACCATTGCATCAATGGTAAATCACTGCTGAAATATCACCAGCCATCACTTCTAAGTTTCCAAATTATTATTTAGTCAATAGTTGCACAGGAAATTGCTCAGGGGTGTGATCATACACCCAGTCACATTGAGTGATGGACGTTGTGCGGAAAGGTATCATTAGGTGAAGCCCTGACTGTACAGTGTGTACATAGACGGAGACAACGTGGGATTAAGTGCAGATTGCTCGGGTTATGTACGAGTGAACTCTGAGTGTGTGTTTGTGTATGTGTGTGCATGAATGATAAGGTTAGTGGTAGGGACGCAATTAAGTTGTGCATGCCCCAGCCCCCTGTGCAGGCATTTATCAGACTCCCCTTCCTCAACATGATACAGTACATCTTACAATTTTACTATCTAGATGTAAAATGTGAAGGTGACATATTGGGACTGACATGTTATAATTTCTAATCCATGTTTTCTTACCATGGTTGAAGCCTTTTAAAGGT
The DNA here is from genome assembly GCF_022379125.1 of Scophthalmus maximus. Taxonomy (NCBI): domain Eukaryota; kingdom Metazoa; phylum Chordata; class Actinopteri; order Pleuronectiformes; family Scophthalmidae; genus Scophthalmus; species Scophthalmus maximus. The sequence continues at coordinate 20,698,734 of NC_061518.1, read as the reverse complement.
TTTACTATTCTTTAAAAAAAATGAAAAGTTGTCACTCAATGAACAGTATTTTTAACTCCTCTCGCCTCCCTTTTGGATGAAGTGTTGAAGGCAACTTTACCAACGAAACATAAAATAATAACTTAAAGAAGATCCTCAACTAAGTTTACAGAGCCATTCAATATTCTTTGTTCACTTGATTTTGAAAATCCTAGTAAGCCGAGTCATTTCAAGTTACCGTTTTTATAGGGAACACAGGATTTCAGGATGTATTTGAAAATATCATATCATTTTGGAATCAAGATAATTAGATTTAGCATATCTGGTGTAGACGGTTACAGCTTCATTAGTCAGTTTGTTTAAAAAAAAAAAAAAATAGAAACCACAACTAACAAAATACAACCCAAATAAGTAAGTTTCACTTTTTCAAAATGTGCCTAGATTTAAATCTCCCTCCTTTAAATACCTAAAGGAGATGTTCAAATTATTAACTTGCCTACCAAGCATATGCAATAGTAAGTGTTTGTCAACTGCTCAACATAAATTATGTTACAGCAATGGAATATTTATGGTGGCATTACAAATTAGTCCCAGCATAAAGCAGCATAGTGTTAAGGTCTTTCTGTGTCGTCCTACCACCAACCAGAATCTCCCATTCGTGCATTCAAATCCACAAATATAAGTGGCGAAAAAAGAAACATATGCCTAAGTCAGACGCATTTACTCCTGACCTTCCCTGCCATGGTGCTCTGTAGCTAAGCTGCGGGGATTTGCACCAGCTCAACATTTACACCATATGGATGCTTTATTACTGAGTAATGATGTCTCTTTCTGTCTCCCGCACTCCTCTCTCTAACTAGAGATGATTTGAAAAACCAAACAGCCTCGTGTGTAACCAGGTGATTAGAGAGACTTAAGGGGGATTTAATAGAATTCTACAGAGGAATGTGGAGGCATATTTCTGCTGGCTTTATGTGAGCCCCTGTCAGATGCAGAGCATCCCGCAAACGACTCCATATGGAGTCATCAAATCAAATACAGTCTATCCAGTCATATTTGACTAAATCAGCTAATGACATGCACCAAAAGTACAACAAGAGGACAGAGTAAGCATGACTGTTACATCACCACAGTGAGAAGTCACAATATTAAAATAATGTACAAGGTTTATGTGAGGTCACAAGAATTATCATATTTATTTTGACATCGCTTACCCTGTGTGTGATATGAATATAATATAGACAAACACAAGTGTTGAAGTCATTATATCTGGGCAAATGAAAATAACATGGCGATCCATTTCCTAACTAATTTCTTCAGCTTTACCATTACCAATAATTGGATTTATATTGAAATGAGAGCTAGGCTGCTTATTGATTTTGGCCACTGCATATTAGCAGGGAATAATCAATGAAGTGGATTCAGTGCTTATTAAACTAGAATAAGATGGGATGGCCTTTTTTCATTTGTCAGCCAATGACTGTTAATCTCATAACTGGTCATGGTAATCCATTGTTCCTAATAAGGGCATATTACTATTGACAATGGGTCAAATTACAGCAGTGGCATTGATCAGTGTATGGAAATTCACATACTTGTGCAAATCATAATTGATCCATCGAGGGAATCCTATAAGATTCAAGTCACTGTACATTTTACAGTATGTGAGGGAAGTCAAATATTGGAAACGTTTTCCACAAGGGCAGAACTGGTAACTGTGAACAGCAGCTTGAAAAATGCTAACTGTAACAAAAAGGAAAAAAAACAACCTTGACGAAAACAGGAATTTAGGGCGATGCTGTCAGGCCAAAGCCAAATTACAGCTGGTCTTTACTTTCTTTAGCGGCCTCTTAGAATTTTAGTCGCGGGGAATTAATTGTAAAGGGTCAATTTGCAAATGAATGTGATTTCAGTTGTGAAAATATAACTGTGGGCTCAGTTTGGGACATTGGGACAAACAGCCCTGAGACAGAAGAAAGAGAGCATCTTTATTTATTAGCGATCTGTGACATTTTTCACCTAGAAGCCAAGGCAACTGCTCCGCCGAGACTGAAATGAAATTAGTGCTCTTCTTGAGCTGGAGAAAACAAAAGCGTCTCCAAAAAAGCAAGTGAGGTCCCAGTCTGGCACAGTGAGGTCAGCGGGCTGAGGCCTACAGCCAACCCTAAGCTGAGCACTAGTGCTGTGTGCAAATCAACCGCTTTTCTCCCATTTCATTTCTCATGCGCAGCGTTTGTGCTCCTCTTTTCATGAATGTAGGACCCTATCGTTGGCCCTCCCCTCTGAAAGGGCCTTCCCGGTGACGAAGGTGACCTGCCACTGAGAAAAAGGAGGACCTGCCATGAACTGAGTGTCAGCCATTAAATATGATTTCGCCCCTGAATGGCGCGCAAACACATTCAACCACTGAAACTCATTAAGCCCGCATAATCTCTCTTTTCTTAAGCATAACAATGATTTCAGCTGGGAAATGCAATGGTTTTGGGGAGCCGAGCCATTGGTTTGAGATGCATTCAGAGTAATAAATCAAGTCCAGCTTCACATCCTGGGCCCATTTGCCTAATTCAGCGCCTCTCACCATACTGGTCAATTAGTTTAGAGCAAATATATTCAATACACAAGGCAATTCACTGACAAGGCATAATAAATCCTGTGGCTTGGAGATTGTCCAAAATAACCTTTTGCTGCTATTCTTCCCCTTTACAAACTAAAAAAGGTACCAAAAAGTGACCGTTTAAACTGATTAAAATACAACTGAAACAACCATGCTTTGCATCAGCGTAACTATGGCCCAAGGTTCAAATAACTAAATACTGTTTTGGATTAATCATAAACCGTGACATACCATGGGGTAAACTTCAATGTTGTTATGGAGGCTGATCCTGCTTTAACTCAAATGAGGCCACTGGGAGCGAGAGAGGCGGAAATGTAAAGATGCCAACTCCTGTCTCACAAAGCGAGCTGCCTGTGTGATTCCTCTCACGGCACTTTCACTCCCTCCGTCTTCGCAATCTCACCCTGACGCGCATCCCTCTAAAGGGCTGTGCTTTTGCTCAATTATTATTTTTTATTTCTTTTTTAACAAAGTTTCCAACCGGTTTCTATTGACTTTGCTTCAAAGCATGCAGAGGGCAGCGAGTGGCTCAGCCTGCTAAATTACAGCCCTGTGGACTGGGAGAGGTGGGAGCAGCTGCGCGGAGGGCTCTCAGTAGTCAGACCATTGTAATCTGCATTAACCACATTGCAAGGGGGTGCAAGGGGTCAAAGTCTTTAAGTGCCTGCAGGGATGGGTGCTTGTGGATTACATGTTATCGCTGCGAGAGGTTGTAATAATTCTACAGTGCCGCTTGCCCCACTACTACCTGTTGTTCGCCTAGGATGATTTACATTGCAGTGTCCTTGGTGAAGGCAGCCTTCATTGTTATTTGGGTCCGAGGAGTGATATAGGATGAGATAAATTAAATCTGTGTCTTTCACCAGGATAGGTTAAAAAAAAAGTCGTTGTTTTTTTAAATCATTAAAAAGTGCGTTTGATTTAAACCAAGGACAGGGGACATGTCACCAGGATCAATGCATATGCTAATTCTTCCTGGTAACGCTGACCAGATTAAGGGCATTTCCCGGAAGGTGTGCTGGAATAGCTTTGGCACCGGCTGTATCCTGTGATGATCTGCTCTGTCTGCTCTAAACAAACCATGAGACAGTGAGAGGGGCAGAAGTAACCGCGTCACTTGCAGGCCTCTGATCGAAAGAGCCAAAAACGACGGCGGTTCAATTTTTTTTTGTTCCTGCACATTTCAATATGCGCAAATCATCTGTCAAACAGAAATGGAGTGAAAATGATTTCAGAGAATAAATGAAGTAGAGTCTAGCTTTGCATCGAGACTATGAATTATTTATAGCTACATTTCAGAGTGATTGAAATTGCGAATTAATCCCATTAACCTCTCGGATGGCAAGAATAAAAGCATATGTCCTGATGAATGTTTGCCGGGCTCAAATTTAGTGCCATTGAGAGCAGCTTTTCCCAGGCGAAGCCCAGCAGACAGATTGTATGCCATGTCGCACGGAGCTTATACAGATCCTCGCGGTCTCTGTCTGAGTCTGCGGTGGAATGACAGAGAGCTCAATGGAGGCGTCTGTCTCGCGGCCCAACACCCTGTCCGATCCTCTCCCCATATACCACCGAGCCTGTGATGAATGCATGCAGCGCCCTCTCCCCCCCACATGCATTCTGACATTATTAACACAATATAAAATGTGATGGAGCGCTCCGCCATGCTGCCGGGGCCCCCCTGATCCGGCGCAGCACAGCTCCACGCCGTGATTTATTCCCGCAACCATGAAAAAGTAAGCGTGCCATTAAAATCACAGGTGTTTGGGAGGCCACACGACTCACCGGGCGCGATCGATAATGTCACTCTTTTACACGGCTCATTTTGAGGCCGCCGCAGCATCATATGCCATTAGTGAAGCCGTGATCTATCGGGGAGCGCTCCTCTGTCTGGCTCTGCAGCTATGGGCACGCATAGATGCAAGCTCACAAGGAGCATGCACATGCATGCACGCCTGCTCCCAAGCGCGCACATGCATGCACTCCGCCAGGGCTCGTGTTTACAGTGTCTCCACCTGCACACTCACATAATTCAGCTGAGCTAATGTAGGAGATAATGCACTGTAAATGGCAAGGGCTCTGATTGATATCCGCACTTAGAACAATTACTGGTGTAAAAAGATTGGGAAAAGACAAAAGTTTGTGCTACTTACCGCTGGGTTACCTACAGTGGCCCGGGAAAGTGATTTGTTAGTGTTTGTTGAGCGTGTTCCCAAGGCCATAAAGTGTGGCACCGGCAACAAATAAGGACTAATGTCCTGGTTCCAAATGAACACTTAGCGCAACCTGTAAAATAGTGTGCAGTCTCACAGCCACACAAATTATTTGGTGCTGTTCCCAAATGCTGAGAGTCCAATTGAGATTAAAGAAAACAAATCGCCTGATTTTTTAATATCATATTTATCAAATACCTATCTGAACATATTGCAAATGTTTTCATTCTGTTTACAAATAATGACATCTTCATCCTGAAGTTTTTCTTCTTCCTGCTATTAACTTTCTGCTGTGGTTTTTTTCCGTTACAAATGAAATAAAGATCAAGATTCAAATTTCAACATTATAACACTAACACAATAATGTTATTCTTAACTTGTTTAAAAAACGACAGGCAGACAAGGAACATGTGAACCCAAACTTTTTTGGAGCAGACATAAACATGTTTTTATTTCCATGCTAATTCTGATAAATTCAGGGGAGGTATGCAAAACATTTCTGGAGAGGAAGACCATTGTTTCTGCAGCAATTCCCTGATAAAATACAACGGGAGATTATGGGAAAATGAGGATGGGGTGGCAGTCCTAAACTTCCTGGTCGCTGAGAATGCATTCCGGATGACATTGTCGTCAAGTTGGAGAAACAAAACGTCTATTCAAAGGGACTCTTGTGAAAATGCAGACTTGTGTCTTTCTGAAAGCAAAGCATTTGCATATGGCTATACAATGGGCATAAATGTCCTTTTTATCATTCATCACAAATCTCAATGAAAAATGAAGGAAAAAAATCATAAAATGATGAAATGAAAGGAAGTCCCTTTGAAAAGAAACCTATTTTATTCCCTCACTCACCTCTCCGTTTTCTTTCTCTCTCATTCTCAGCGCAACTGCCATGAAAATGAACTATTAATCTGTTTCCCAAAGGAATTCCTCACGCCACGCAGGCCTGACAGCCGCAGTACGACGGTTGTTGTGTGGTCAACAAACAATTTTCCTGGGCTTCACTGCCTTTCAAAGGCACTTCTTCATCCAGGCCAGATCATGTGAAAAATGTCGTTGTCAAAGGTTTTTCTCTGCTTTTCTTCTCGCACAAAGATGTCAGATGGAGAGAGTTAGAATTTCCAAACATGTTAATCCGTGTGAGCATAAACTCGGCCCCTTCCTCCACAGTGCTCGAGGGTTCATTCAGCACATTGGAAATTTCCTGTGCTTGAGCAACACAAGTGTGCCTTTGAGTTAGGATGCAACATGTCCTTAAACTGAAAGAATACAGGACAATGAAGTCACGTCATCCAGTCGAACAATCGATGCTTGCTTGCTCTTGACTTCATGAAATAAAATGACACCTGTTGTGTTCAAATGGAAATTCTTATTAGTAAGTAATACCATTCTATTGAGGGTTTGACACCGCATAACTATTTTGTCAAGCACATCCGGTGGACTATTTTTTAGACTAGAATATACGATATATGTTGAATGAACATTTATCAGCATGTGTGTAAACTAACTGGGGGGATTGTTCTTCTGCTCTCTGACATGACCCCAATAAGACCATTCCTTACCAGGTCGACGGGTGTAAAAAGGTGGGCCGCCTCATTACAGCCACCCCCCCCAGCCTCTTCCTGCCCGCCGCCAAAAAACCACCGAAACCCACCCATCATCCCCTCATCCCACCCTTCTCCTCCACTCTAGCCTCTCATCCCCGATCTCTCCTGTCATCACACACACATCTCCTGTCACACCGCCGTCTGATTGATGAGGCCTCGTTTGATAATGGCATCAGGAACTGGGGTGTCTGCCTTGTCATTAGATAGTATCAGCTCTGTCTTATTACGTCGGCGGAAGACCCCGGGCAGACGAGCGGGTTCCTCGGTTCCGCGCGATACGGCCACAGATAATGAAGCCCGGCGACGCTGCACTCTGACGTACCCCGAGTTAATCCATCCATCACAGGCACCAGAGTGTAGTGAGCTCCCTCAGATCACATGAACGGCCTGTTTTTAGGTCGACGGCTACACTTCCTTGTGGGAGGGACAGAAGTGAGTGTCACCACAGTTGTTGTGTTAATTTATGACATTTTTCTGCTCAATATTCTCCAATTCCATGAGGGAAGCAGAGCAAACCAAAGTTGACACACACACAGGGGCCATGAATTATAGGTGAGGGCCAGTGCCTGCTGATGATGTTTGATGACGCTTTTTATTATCAAGGAAAAAGTGTTTAATTGGTGTTAGCTGACAATACAATGTGATGCAACAAGTTTGAAACTAATCATATGCACAGTTATTTATATCTTTATAAAACAAATTCAACCTTAAATTTACAACTAGCAATGGACGATTAATAATGGTTTGTGTCATGTGCGTGCTTTCTATTAATCCAGGACAAAGGTGACGTAATGATCAAACTGCGGCAATGTGAAAGGGCCCTGCGAGCCAGGATAAGAACCATACAACACTCACAAAGGCCCCGGCTCGCCAGTGGAAGAATCACTAAGGTTTGAATTATGGAAAGATGTGAATGGTGTCTCTCCTCTACAGACGGCTGCACACATGAAAATCCAAAGGCCTGTATAATTGTACTGCTAATAAAGACTAACGCCAATTAGGCATTTAAGAGCGCTGTAATCACTTGGATGGACAGAGATGAAGAGAGGAGCCCGGTGAAGATAGAAAATCAGGCCAAAGGACAAATGAATGCCGCCCCTATTTCTCTCCCACATTGACAACCATAATTAGACATAAATTGTATGTATGCCGCTGAAAAGTCCCCACAAAACCTTTGTTGTATCTTTGCTGCTCCTGCTCTGATTCATGTCCAAGAGGTCTGCATGACAAGAGAAACAATGGAAAGGAGAAAGGGGGGGTTGCTGCATAGCAACCATACAACCAAAAAGCTGCATGAGAAATCACGCCACATGTAAATAATATGACAGCAAGACATGACCAAATGGTGAAAACTGTGTGTTTTTCTGTTTTCATATCCTTTGTTAACTCCCAGAGTCAATGTTCACTCTCTGACCCTCCGAGTAAAAAAACGTTTTAACTTTAATCTTAATCAGTGTCATTTTTTTGAGTAATACTAAGAATTTGAAGATTGGAAAGTTAGCACAAAGCTCTGTTTTCTCTGGCACTGGCTCTATTGTTGGTGTTGAAACCTGACACCAAACTATCACTGTTTTTTTGGTTTTCCGTTTGTTCAGTTGATACTGAGTTTATATATTTTTTTTCATCCAATCAGAATGTGCCACATCATAAGTGGAATGACAATTTGAGAACCAATTAATTTAGAACAAAAAATATATAGCACCAATAACAGGTGAGGGGTGTGGCCTACATCAAATACAAATCCTGAAGACCCACAACCACGTATGATATTTGTGTTAAAGTTGTCCACATCGCAGCTCACTCTTGTCAGTCTGAATCTTGTGCTTGATTTATTATTTATTATTTAGTATATTTAATATACTGTTTCGAATACAAATACAAACCATGCAACACAATCTACGCATTGTAGTTAATGGTATTATTCAATTTGCTGTACGTCTGCGTGTGTGAGAGAGAAGGAACCCTCTTTACAGAAATAGATTTGATCCTTTCTCCCTTAAAATCCTCATATTGAAAAAAAACAAAACAAACATCTGTTATCCTCTTTAATATCTCATAATTTACCCTAAACCTAACCATATCCATTTGTGAACAAAGGTTAAAGAATGTATATGTGTTTATGTATTTTCATAGAGAGGTAGAGGGACGAAAGAATGGAGAGGGCCCCCCATTCACCCTCGCTACCACCCAAAGTGACGTAATGCTCTGTGTGTGCGTGCGCGTGTTTGTGTGTGTGCTTCCCTGTAAGAGGAAAGCTGGTGTGTATCAGTACGCCATCTGACTCAGTGTCAACTTTCCGATTGAAACGGACTCGATCAAAAAAACACTGCTTTGAAGAAGAAGAAAAAAAGTAGAAGATTGTAAATGATTTGTGACCAAACAGTATTTATGACATTCCTTGGTATTTGTTTCATGACTATGATACACATTACGTTTTAAAATGTTGCGTGTTGAATAGATACACAGAGAATATTTTCTCAGAAGCTGAATCAATGTCCAACAGCACATCTCAGCCCACATTGGAACGGTGAAGAGCAATTCTGAGGTCATCAGGAAAAAGTTGACCACAAAAACAAGATGTATTTGTTTGATGCCATGTTAATAAGTAACTTCTTTTACCTCATGCCGCATCATGTGGGCTCATTTCAAAGTGTTTTGATGGGCACAGCACAGCATCAGAGGGTACTTACTGTTCAAATAAGCTTCTTTCATTGTTGTTTGCTCTATTTTCTATTTTCAAAAAGTGAAAGGACAGTTCTGGACCGTTTTCAGCTGGATGGACTGGGCAACTTTGGTTTCACAAATAAACAGGAAACATTTGACTTGTCAACCGTGTGTTTGCCCTGTGTACGTCTGGGATTAGCGCTGGACGATAATTAGTCTAGCCCTTTTCAATTTGTGCTATGCCAGATCATTCATCACAGCTACATGCAGAAATGTGCGCAGCAAAACTAAATGTACCATCGCATGCTGCGCTAACTGTTGAGGGGGCTGCTGTATGTACCGACAGTGCAGACAGGCCATAAAACCCTACAGACAAGCTGTCTGTCACAACATTTGTTTGCCAGATTGCATTCCTTTCTGCCACGGAGAGTGGCAATAAAATGGGTGAAATGCTCCAACCGGCATTGCTCTGGTCTGTCGAGCTGCAATATGTCTGTAGTCAAATATGTTTAGCGGTGGGATTGTCAGCACAAAGCCTGATGCCTGGCCCTCTTTTTTTTCCATGTTCTGGAACTTTTTAGATTCCAGCAGGCCGGGAGGACAAAAGACGGGGGATGTCTATGAGGACTATCAATACATTTAAACAGGGGCATGCGTTTCTCATAAAGTGGCTCCAAAAGCGGAGCGAGCCAATGGGAGGGGGCTGCTTGATCAACCCATAAAGGGGAACCTCGGTTATGAACAAGAGAAAGAGAAAGAGGAAGAAAGAATTGGGCAAAGGGGGAGAGAAAAAAAAAAATTTGAAAGAAAAGGTCATGAGTGGCAGTTGATTTGAGGAGTTTCTGCGACCCCACAAAGGGCCATGACATCATCAGGTATTGAAGTGAGAGAGGAGGGGAAGGGGTTCTTTAAAAAGCTGGCCGCTTACCGAGGCCGTAATTACATTTGCGCTAAACATGCCCAAGTGCTCCTGTGCTGTGGGTGTGTGTGTGGGGGGGGGGGGGATCATTTTCAGGGGTGGGGGTTGGAGGCCTGAATTAATCAGCTCTGTTTGCTGTGGGGACTCTTTATCACAAAAAATCTTTCTCACCACGAGCTTATGTTCCAACAACACCATGTTCCCTGTGTCCTCTCTTATGGAAAAATGGAATTTCCCTAAAGTGCATTTGTCTTTTGGACTACCTGTTCTCGCCGGGCGTGACTGTAAAACCCCCGGGAACTTCAAACTGTCCTAATGTCAGGATTTAATAAAAAAAAAAGAAAAAGGAGAAAAAAAATGTTTTACCCACTCTAACACCGCCCCTGACGACCCCTCAAACTCTGAGCCTCTCCATAGCGCTGGGAGCATATAAAGCATTTGCAGTGCATGGTGGGTAGGCATGGCGTGAAGTGTACAAGGAAGGAATGCTATTAAGCAAGTTATGCACATAATGAATCTGAGCAATGCTTGGGAAAACTTCAGCAACATTTATTCCTCTTTCAGTTTAGCCTATTTCTCAGTGAAAAGAACGGGCCGAGTGGTGAATACAGTAAATCACTCTTTAGTTCTGCCAGAGCCGTTTTCACCCAAGGCCAGTGCCCCCAAAGACTTCATCTATTTACAACCACATGGTGAGGCCAATCTCGTGTCAAGTTTTTAAATGGGCTCAACATATACAATGCCTCCACTGTTCCGTGTGTCAGTTTTAACGGCGCAGAGATGAGCCAAGACAAAATGATCACGTTGAAGCGGATTTGACAGACTTTAAAAAATGTGGCTTGGATATAGATATAAATCAAGCACTCCGGCTTATACAGTTGTGGTGACTGCGGTGCGACGCGAGGGTGACAAATTCACCATTCGTATGACACTTGCGGGCTCGGGGGGCTTTGCCTCACTGCTGGTGATGCGCTACAGTGCAGCGTGACGCGTCATCACCATGCTGACAGACCCACAGCTGACTGCAGCACACACATCACACAAATCCAATTAGCTTTCCCACGATGACACCACTCTGCTGTCAGGATGACACACTGCGATATGATGAAATTACACACCAACACGTCTGTTTCAGTTCTGAGCCCTGCAGGACACTGGTGACAAGAATCGCACAGCGGCATGCTAACAGCTGACAGCTTATTCCCAGTATTATCCACTTTGTGCTCGGAGACTGAGCTGAACGACGGGTGCAGTTGCTTGCTACAGGCCGAGTAAAAACACGGATAATGAAAAGCATTGAAGGGTTGTTGCCCACCTTGCATGTGCGCTATATATATATATATATAGTGTCTCTAATATTATTGGTTGCAAAAGTTAATGTTGATGACATTATATGACGTCATCTTCTTCACAATGACATCACGATGATGCCATTCCTTCCACACGATCATAAATTATTTTTCGATCTATAGTCCGACAGGATGCAGATATCCTTGAAAAATGCATTTTGTTAAACCATGCATGACCTTCTTCATGACGTTGCTTATTATATGATTAACAATATATTTCTGATAACATAAACTTGCAAAATGTAACTTTAATACAGTACTGTACATGTTAAAAGTAGATTACATTACAAATATTGAATGTATTTAAGCCAACGTACATGCCATTTACAGAATGTTTGAGCAACCGATGTCCCCAAAGACAGACTAACACGTTCCCATACTGAGTGGACTTTAATTCCGCGGCGAGCAATGATTCCACACTCGATGGATTGTATCTTTCGAGCCTCGAGCTCTTATCCATTTTCTCCTTGCCATGATCTATTTTATGGATGTTCCTCCATGATGGCCGCATGTTGCCATTGATGGTTTCCTTTCTTTATTTCTCCAAGGACTCAGAACACCTGTCTGCTTTAATCGCTAAGTCCTTCCCAGCAGGAATGCCATCACTGAATGGACACTGACGTTGACAGAAACAAGATAGTATAGATCCCCATTCGGCAACAACAAAGCAGCAGTAAAGAGATCAACAAGAGTATCCGTCTGTTGTCCAGATACTAAAGTTGTATCTTCACCGTCTGCTGCTGTATGACTCACTCATATCATAAAGGAACAAGTCCGGAGTCTCAGCAGTGACTCACCATGTATTCGTGAAGCATTGATGAATGAAATCCTATTTTCACAAGTCCCTCCGATTACGTGTCATACTCATATTCAGGATGACACGCTAATGTGCTTTTCCCAGAAGCTGAACGAGTCATCAGCGACATAGTATGACCAAAACAATAAACTAGAATCCAGGAAAAGCAATGCAGTGCATATTATATTGCTTCTGTAAGTATGCTCAATGGCCAACAGTACAAACTTTGGTGTGATTGTTTATGTATGACTACATTTTCCAACAAAAAAGACTTCCCCAACAGCTCATTATTGTGATTGTGCGCGTGTTATATATTTCTTTTTAGTTTCATACACACTGGTATGACCGATTGAAGCATTACGCGATACTCTATATAACATGACAGCATTTCAAGAGGTGAACAGAATCATTCTGGGAATTTACGTCCAGGGGACATCTAGGTCCCTATTTGTTCCAGTGGCCAACGGCCTTGACAGCTATGAAATAATTTACCAGTGAGGTTAACAAACTACATAGCTGCCACAGGGGACAAACGAATCAACACTCGCCATTTGACTGAAGAGCCAAATGCCCTCGACATCAGTGAGCTGTCCCTCCGTGGAATTTTTTTCTGAATGCAAATAATGACTCAAGTTTGCTCAGTGATGAACAGATTGTTCTATCAGTTTTTCATGGAAAACAATTTGTCCTTGAATGCACAACATTTGTACCCATGGACTTTTATGAAAGGTCCCATTTACAATTTCACATGAACCCCCCCCCCCCCACCGACACCCACCTCCCCTTAGTGAGAGATAAGGATGGGAGATTAATAAATATCCAACTCTACAGAAACACACACACACACACACACACACACACACACACACACACACACACACACACACACACACACACACACACACACACACACACACACACACACACACACACACAGAGCTGGATATTATCATAGTGGCTTGTTGTCATTATGCTGACAAAAAAATAAATACATTTAAATGTACTGTTTTCATCTCCAATGTTTCTACAGTCTTCTCCTCTGCATATCCCTAGCCCCCCCATTACACTTTCTTCTTCTCTGTTTGTTTTTTCTTGTTTTGTCTTCTTTTGTAGCGCTTTGGGTACTTAAAAAGCGCTTTATAAATCCAATATATTATTATTATTATTATTACTGACAAAGTTGTTATTTTCTATTACCACTTTTAAAAACTTTCAAAAATAAGGAAAGATAAAACACGCTCAGCCCATGGCTTGAGGCATTGGCATGGGCGTCTGCTCCTGCAGAAGCCAGTGGAGGTGGCCTTCTTAGCAGCAATAAAAGGTGGGATTATCGCCCCGCTTGTAAAGACTGCCAACCTATTTGGGTGAAGTGTAAAAAGCGACAGGAACCACAGCTGATAGTTAAGTCAAGGCAGGTGTTTGAGGAAATGAAAGCTGCTGCGCAACAACACAAACAGGTGATCTGTCAGGGTTATTGCGTCTTATTTTATCCTAATAACCGCACTGTATACCGTGTATTGGCTTTACATATCTTCATACCACAACACACATGGACGTTCTTTACACCTTCTCTTCTGTGTACTTATCTAAGTTAGCAGCATGGTTCTAGGATGGCAATGCTGGTTTGAAAGCTGATCCACTGATTCCCTTCTTTTGGGCCAGGCTGAGAAAAATCTCTACAGATACGCTACTTGACAGACTGCTAAAAAATGATGACATTCATGGCACACAGAGGATGAACACAACTGACTTTGAAATCAAGAAATTTCCTCTAGTGCCACCATGCAGTTTGTATATATATACATATATATATTTTTACTGAAATGGCTTGATTATTGGAATCAACTGCAGTGAAATCTTTCCACAGACATTCATGGTCCCCAGAGGATCAATTTCAATTGCTTTGGTGATCCATTGGCTTTTCAGATAGTGCTAACAACAGGTCAATAGATTAGATTTTTTTCTGCAAAATATCTCAAAATCTACAACACTGATTGCTGTGAATTTTTTTCTATTTATCAGATGTCCATGGTTCCCTGACTATGAATCTTAATTTCAATGATTCCCTGAATTTTCCTCTAGCGCCACTGTGAGGATGACATTTGTTTTGAGTGAGATGCTCAGCTATGTCTTTGGCAGACTGCCATGAGATTTGTGCAGAATGGAGCTGAAAAGGAGTCAATTACTCTATATTGGTCTCTTCGTCGTATGATAGGTTGTTTAATTTTTTAATGTTGAGTTGCCAGACATTAGCTTGATCCAGTTTCTCATTGGTCAGGATTTTCTACGTTTATTATTTTTCATAGTAAATTCATAATTTTCGATGTTTAAGACTTTTGGTGAGACAGAATACAAAGAAATCTATTCACCTTGCCAATTTTCTGACACTGAACTAAAGGATTAGTTGATGTAGTGTTGCAGTCCATAGGACAGGCCTTCATGTCCCACAGATAAGTTGTAATAACTCTGATGAGCCCTGACATCTTCTGGTGAAATGTTTAACTCGTCCAAAACTTGGGTTTATTAACAACTGCAAAGGTAAAGACATTTTGTCATGCGCTAATAAGCAAGTGTTAGCATGTGAACATGCTAAGCTAAGAATAACAAATGTCACCCTTATTTAACTGATGCCTGGACGCAGAAGAAAACAGTAAGATACTCAAGAAAAATCATTCACGCTGTGGCATGTAAGGACCTGGACATGCATCTTGACTGTCCCGACCATCTGTGTGATGTAAATAAGACCCAGTACAGCAGTGTGACGGTGAACAGTGTTGCCTTGAAAAGGCTCCGAGCCTGAGGAGGAAACTCTTTCAGAGGGACAGTGGTTGCTGAGGTGCAGTGAGAGAGTTCAAAGATGACAAGTTTCCCACAGAGAGAAACCAAGGGACTCAATTCAACGTGTCTTTTTCCAATGTCTTTGGAACAAAATTCAGCTTGTTGTGAAATAAGATTGTGCTTCATTAGGTTTTTAAAAGATTTGCATATGTTATAGCTCCTCTATTTGAGGATATTTAAGAGGCCGGCAATGGGATTATTCTCCAGCTGTGGGGCTTGTATGCCTGAGCATGTTTGCAGAGCAAACAGGCTGCTAAACTCACTGGCCAGTCACTCTGGCCACTGGTCACTTCTGCCTCCAAATCTGCTTATAGATTTCCTTTGCCTTGTGGCCTGAGACAGGTCAGGGGGTCAGCCTCTTGCATGGCATTCTGGGAGTGATTGTTCTCCAAAGGCCTTGGGTTTGGAATCTATCATCATTAATGCACCAGTCTGCTCTTGTTAACGGGCCGCCGAAACATGACGGAGAGAGAATGGAGGTCTTTTGAATTGGCTGCTTTTGAAAGGAGATCCGATTTTATCATTCCATCTAATAAGTGGGCCAAATAGGAAAATGCCAAAGAGGTCACAAGGTCAGGCTCAGATGATGATTTGAGTCCACGTATGATAGCTGAGATTTTGAAAATGGACGATTAGGATTTGCATTAGTACAACATTAGTACCGTATTATTCAATGGTGTGTGTCTTAAGCAAAATTCCACTATGTGAAAAATACATGTGTAATTTCTAAAACAATATACAAGAATCAGCTGACACATGACTAAGCTGCAGAGGGACCACCAGTGTGATGACCATACTTTAGCTTTTTCAGGTTGCATAGCAACAGCTGGGAAATCTCACAATGATGAATATGGCCAAATGTATGCATCCTCGGAAATGTTTACTCAAAGTTTGTGAACCGTGGTTAGATATCACGACCCAGGGCCAACGTCAGTGTCCTCCATCACCCGGTCATGCACTTCTCTCAGCTCACTGCTATTAAAACTGTCCACATGATATAGGTGAGAGGAGCCAGCTGCCGATGTTAACGTGAGGTCTCTCTTCCCCCATCCGTGGTCCAAAGCAAACGATTCCCTCATTTTATCATTGTTTCAGTTTAACCTTTGACCCCACGTGGGAAACTAAATAATGAATTCCATATTTCCCTATGGTGGACGGCAGGAGTGGCTGTTAGTGACCATCAATCAAAGCCAGCAGAGCTGAATGGTCACATGACCGACTCACACATAGTGTCTACTATGCACACACAAACTAGAATGCCACGACAGTGCAAACCCAGGCCTAAACATCCATTAGCTAAACTACAGCTACACATTTTTATCCAACTACATCCGAGGAGTCAGCGTTACTGTGTAGCCTGAATACATTCCAAAATTACCACTATTTAAACATTAATGTCTGCACATGGTCCAAAGAGAAATAACCAAAGAAAAACAATCAGATAAATATGAACAGACAACACAAACACAGAGGAAATGTCTGGTATGTGACGGCCCAAAGGTGATTTTTTATTACATCAGCTATTTGAGATGGGGCAGTTTTGCACATGTGGTCAACAGCAAGATGCGTTTCAGGGCATAGAAGTATCATAAGCCATATCAAAATAACCATGTGGGCTGTGCATTTTAATTTGAACAAATATATTCCATCTACACTATACAGTATACATTATATGTATTCTATACATTGGGACAGAAAATTTGGAAACTCTCGGGGGGGGGGGGGGGGGGGGGGGGCGGGGGCTAACATCAACATTATCCTTCTGTTGACTCTTAACACAAAAAACCCTAAGGGTTTAAACTTTTGATTTTGGTCTTAAACAGTTTTTGTCAGTGGTAATATTTTTGGAACAAAGATTAATCTTTGAGTATGATAACCAGAAAATATGAATAGTTTCTGATAATGCCTCCCGACAGTTATAGTCTGATGTTTGTCTCACTTTTGGAAATGTTGAATACGAAAGTCTGGCAGTCACGTGATTGTCATATGATGTTTACTGAACATAGAAAAAATACTTTTATTACCTTATACATGGAAGATAAAAAAATGAGAGAGGCAAAGATCTGACGTCAGTAAGTCCAACTTTGTCTGGTTGGTGTGTTTCCTGTCTGATGTTTAGGAAAGAGCGTTGATTCATTATTTCTTGCGGGTAGAGAAACATTTCTGTCTGCGCCAGCACTTGACAGCAGAATTTAATTAGGGCAGAAAGTGCAAAACAACAAGGTCTTAATTAGACGGGGCGGGTCACATGTTTATTGCAATTCCACCCTGTGATGTAGGCTTGAAAGGAAATCATGCACAGTGCAGGTTTAGATGAAAAGTACAGGAAAGCAAATACGGCAACAATGAGAGAAAATTATGGAGACCAGAGGGAGATGTGTTACGCACAGCGGAGAGAGTGGGAATGGCAGGTGTGTGAATTACATCTGGAATGACACCAGTTATATTAGGGAAAAACTATTGAAAGAAAAAATAAAAAACTACTGAAACTATTGCCCAAGATAAGAACCGTGTGAAAAATCGATGGGGGAGCTCAGTTGTCAGTATGACGATGTGCTGACTAACTCTCGGAGGAGCGAGGCAGAGTGGGAGGAGGGTTTTAAGGACGCCCACTAGAGATAAGAGACCATTCACATGGGAACAGCAGTAGCCCTTTTAATTTTTTTTTTTTCTAAAGTCACCAAATCTTTAGAGGAACAGAGTTGAGCACATGCCTCCCTCCTGATGGAGACTGGGATGACAGCCCGAGGCCCGAAGGAGGGCACCGTCGACAGTGGGAAAAGGGGAACGGGACGAACAGAGTAATCTCCTCCTAAGCCTTGCCTATTTATCACGGAGGTAATGATAAGAATCAGATTTAAAGGTGAACCCTGAGATGGGTCAGAGCCTCACACAGGCGGTAACGTGATCTGCAGGAGAGCGCTGATAACCCAGGACAATACTGGGGGGGGGGTGGGGGGGGGGGGCGCACGCCTGTCAGATAAATAAAACAAACGGTGCAGGGCTATAAAAAGGAGCCCATGTGGCATCTGCTTCACAGAACGGGCGCACCATCGGTAAGAATAGGACGAGAGTGATGGTCAGAGAGGGGACGAGAGGGATGTTAAGGAACAGATAAAGGAAGCAAAAGAGACAACTTATTTTCAAAGGAGCCCGGAGGCGGAGCACGTGCAGAGTGGTGAAAGAGGCGGACACTCGGTGCACATCAATGGTGTGCGGCGTCAACAAGAGTTTGCACTAGTGTGTTGCGCGACAAAAGTGCCATGCATTGATTAATCAACTTTTTTTAATTGGTCATTGCAAAATGCTAATGAATAAAACTGGTCTCATTAAAAAAATTATATATATATATATATATATTTATATATAGATGTGATCTACTTGGTTTTGAAACAATAAATCTGCACTTGGCACAGTGTAAAAATGAATGATATAATAAATAATAATAGTGACGGTGAGTATCATGAGGTGCCTAAATGACACTTACAAAAAACAAATATTTTGTTTGCAATTTACGAGGT
The DNA here is from genome assembly GCF_022379125.1 of Scophthalmus maximus. Taxonomy (NCBI): domain Eukaryota; kingdom Metazoa; phylum Chordata; class Actinopteri; order Pleuronectiformes; family Scophthalmidae; genus Scophthalmus; species Scophthalmus maximus. The sequence goes on along the minus strand of NC_061518.1, from coordinate 20,680,234 downwards.
TGTGTTATGAATATGGTTCATACGCTGCATAAAACAGAGGAACCATAGTCCTATTTACCAAACCTCAGTTGCATTGCATGCTACAGTAAAAAGCCAGACTTCATTCAATCTGTCCTCTGAATCCCCAAACCACATAGTGTGCTGGTTTTCATTCCAACCACCAGTTGCTTCCACTGCACACCTTCGACTAGAGATGAGGAAATAATCAGTTGAAAAATGTCTGCCGCAGAGTTGCACTGGCTTGAAAACCTGCAGACACGCTCACCGCTGTGGATCACGTCCGGCGTGACCACGGGGCTCGGGGGCCGCTGGTGGGCGTCTTGAGCCGATTGCCCTCTGCTCGATGTGTCGCCCGGTGAGGTCACACCGTGGCCTCGGGGACCCTCGGGCACTTCCCCTCTGAAAGAACAACAGTTCTTTGACCTCTGGGAATCTTCCCTCTCGGCAGCGCGTGTGAAGTCATGTTTTTCCAGGCCCCTGCGCATGTTCTTGTGTTTTCTGTCCTCCCCAGTGTACTGTATCAACACGGCTCTGCAGTTATGAAAATATAGCGAGGCAGACGGAGGCATATCCTGTGCCATCTAGGGAACAATGGGGGAAAACATGTCACTGATATTGCACAGGTTGGTCACTTGAAAGATAAAGGGGCCTGTAATGTGCAGGCTCTTTGTCACTAATAAAAGAGTCAATAGGGTTCGGAGGCGGACAGTCGCTTCCCACACGGTAAATTGATGGCCGGAGCTGCTGAGCATAGATGACTGATGACTTGGAGAGGGCTCGGGAGCCCTGTTGCCCCTGTCACCTTTGTGTCTCCTGTGGGGTCCGAGTCACTGGATCATGTCGCCCAGCACCCAGGAACCACCTCTGTGTTACAAGAGATAAAGTTGATGCTGTGATGCTTCACAGGCGACAGGCTTCATCTCAAGCCTAGTCGCCCAGTAAACCACCTGCAAACAGTGCTAATTATTCACATCATGCGTTATTCCAAGTGTTTTGGACCAGGCGCACATTCATTCAAAAGAATCAATAGATGATACCGATTGACAAACTGAAGAATTGTGCAAGAAGCCGTTAGGTAGCACATTTGATTTTGTTTGCTTTTTTACCCTGCTCCGTTATTTATGGAGGGGAAATGAAGATGTTGTGGAAACTTTTGCACAGGAAGTGCGTGTCGAAATTCCTATTTCCTGCTTTAACAAGTCCACAAAACATATTTCTGAAGTGAGCGAAAGGCCTCATCCTCTGGGTTGCTTAGACGAAGCCGCATTAGTCTACTTTACGCAGAAGCCCTTACGTGCTCTTAATTTACGGCACGACGAATCCAAACACCACTGTGTGACTGCGATGACTCACTGGATCGCACAACCATGAGGCCATGCTGTTTATATCTCCCATGAGATCATGTCTTCCCCATATCATCTAAACACACAATTACCCGGCCAGCCGCGCCAAATCATGACGTCGAAAAGAATGTGTTCATATGATTTGTAAATGAATCACACACACACGGTTTAACAACGGACGATTTCTAATCGCTGCAGAAGATATATTGGACTGTGAAGGTTTGTACTTTTTGTATTCATGTTGTAGTGCTCCTTTTATATTCAGTGAGTGTTTGATCCAAATGAATGCAATGGATCATGACAAATGCTATATGTTAAAAAACACCTCTGTGAAAGTCCGAGAGCTTTGTGTGTGAATTACACTCCAGGTATCCTGTACGCATTGTCTCCGTGGTTGTTTCCTCACACGTTTTCATCAGAACGGTGCGGCGGGCTGATAACTTGCTATTTAGTAACAACAACAAAAACAGCAAACACCAACCCCTCCCCACATTCCACACGTTTTGCTTTCCCATGTGTGCCGGAGCCTCGGCTCGCTCTTCGCCACGCAATTACACATGGGCGCTTTCAAAACATACACGTTTACCCCCAATATGCCATTGTTCTTCTTTTCTGTCAGTTGAAAGAAGTTATTTCTCCAATTCAGCAAGAGTTCCCTTTCTTTTGACATCAGGGTGCGTAACCCCCCCCACCCCCCTTTGCTCTCCGTCTCACTTTCTCCTCTTTCCTCTTCCTTTGACTCTCTCTGCCTCTTGTAGGCTAGTGTCTGCAGCTGTATTTTTAATCAAGTGAAGGATCCATAGAGAAATGGGCATTTCTTTCACAGCATTACATTCTTCCCCCTCCTGTCTGCGCTCATGGATCACTGGTTAGCTTAGAAATACAGCCGGCACAAAAGCAGCAGCTGACATGTGGGGCTTAATGGCAATAATGGCCATTTTTAAGCCCAATCAATCACATTTAGTGGACATCTCCATTTTTTGTCCGTGAAAAGGTATAAATAATAATAATGATAATAAAAAAAAGAAAAAAAAAAGAAACGGGAGGAAAATGTGGTCGGTGGGGAAAAGAAAAACCCACCTCGGTAAATATTTTAACTGCTTATTAAGATTTGGAGCTCACCACAAAAGGAGCATCTGTGCTCCACGGAGCAGAGTGAAAGAAGAGACCCAGATGGTTCTTAGAACTAAACAGTGAAAACTGATCCATGAACTGGGCAAAGGGAAGCCCATTTATTTAACCATTTATGTATTGTGTGTATGTGTCTGGGCCTGTATGCGGATGCAGTCGCTTTTGTACATGGGATGACTGAATGTGTGCTTTTGATTGTGCAAATTGATGTGTAGCACTAAAGTTGCACTAAGGTTGCACACACACACGAAAAAAAAAAAAAAAAAAATACTACAAAATCCTGAGAGGACAGAATTCTTCGGACAGCCTATAAAATGTGCAATGAATACCTCCGTTTGTTTATCTTTGCAAGGTCTAGATATTCCAATGTCTCTTCGCCTCTCCTTTTATGAGTCTGTGCGACTTGCGGTGCGATTCTTAGACACGCAATACGCCGGGCAAAAAGAGGGGGTGAGTCAGGTTGTCTTTTCACAACAATGTGCTTAATTTATGACCTCAGGTCTTTGGCCACTTTCTTGCCTTGAGGAAGAAAAAAAAAAATGTACGTCAAAACACTACAGCAAAAAGTATTGGTACAAATTAGTACTGAGTGCGATGGGGATGACTCGCTGAAAGTTCAAATTACTCCCACTTGGGCTCCGTCCTTCAGGATAATTAAGGTAAATTTAATAAGAGGGAGCAGGGGAACATAGCTTTTCACAAGATAATATGGAAAATTTTACAGCTTTCATCCCTTCCTAATCCTCCCTGCTCTTTTATCTTGTTGGCTTTTTATTGGCTGTGCAGCTCCTGGGAACTTTACCCTAATAAAAAACAATCCCGCTGAATTTTCCACACAATATATGCAGAATGCAAAAAAGATGGGTATGTACTTTCTCTCCGGACAGCACACTTTTCTGTTTTATTTTACAATCAGTGCAAATGAGTGTGTGTGTGTGTGTGTGTGTGTGTGTGTGGGGGGGGGGGGTGTTCTGAATTCTGGGCAACTGTAGTGAGAGTAACTGTGAACTGCCATGCTATTCTACAGCGACTGGACCAGAAAAATTTGATTGCTTCGTCATATATGAATTATCTATCTATATAGAAACCTATACAAAAACACAAAATGTGTCATACATTCTTTGTCCCCCGATACTGTAAAGCATCTTCTAACAGACGGCTTTCTATAAACAAAAATCATGGAGCGAAAAGATTTATGCCATTTGCATTTAGTTTGATTGATTTCTTCACCACAAGTCACACTCATATCTTTGTCCAGGTAATACATTCCATTCCATCTGCAGTAGCTCTGTTCATTTTCAAAATCAAACTCATAAAAGCATCATATAAGCAATAACCCGAAGAGAGCCCCTCGTAGAAATTTACATATTAATCCAATGTTAAAAATCCCCCTCTATTAAAACATTTACAGGCCAAAATAAAACTGAAAATGCTTCATGACAAAATGAATCTATCCTTTGCCAAGACTTTGTTCTGAGCGAGTATATCTACACGCATAAATTCGCAGTGTCCCCTGCAACGGCGAGGTGTCACGCAGGTGCCTCTGCTGTAAAGAAACACGTCCCACACAGAATATTCCCTCACCTTCTATCCCGCTGCCGGCTGTTTGTCACCGGGGGGCGAGAAATCGACCTACTGCTGCAGAAAGAGTCACTTAAACGTCCTCCACCTGACCCACAAGTTTTACACCCACAGCAGGGTGACACCGAACGGAGCCCGCAGGGATATAAAGAAATGGTACAAAGTAGATCTCCCCTTGAATGACGGGATATTTCCGGGCTGAAGTTAGTCACTGTTTAAGTAATATTCAAATCATACTTTAATGACCTCGGGAATGAGTTGGAGTATTTCTCCAACACATACCTATGACAATAGCAGAAAACTATTACAGTATTATTACAAATTATTACAGTTGGAAAAGTAAAATAGTTGTTCGAAGCATAATGAGATCAATGATAAATCACCACGGCTGAGCATGCAGTAACTTTTTTGAGAGAAAATCCAACATAATTGCTTAGCGGGGGGCCGGTTCACACTAAGAAGGGAGCGTTTTAAGTCAATACATGGAAGAGTCGGAGGAGTTGAAACTACTATTTGTTTCTGCTCATAGCTTCCTCCTTCCATTGTGGGAATCGTTATCTTATTAGCTTATTCGCTCTCCTGCCAAGAGTTAGATGAGAGGTTCGATGCAACTCTCTGGTCTGCATGTTAAATACAGAGCAAAGCCCAGAAGGCCGAGCTTTGCTTAGCATTAACCGCCTGGCTCTATGTAAAGAAAAAAAAAAAAAAAAAAACGCCTACCAGCACGGCGACAGCTTTCTCATAACGTCAATTAAAAACACCTAGTGTTTTTATTATAGAGTTATGCAAAAGTTGTTTTTGCATGCGAGTAAAAAAATCATGACCACACCAGTGACTTACTGGAGGCTCCGCTGGTTGTCTTGACAACATACTGCGATGACAGGACTGCAGGAATTAAGTTTGGATTTGTGCGAGATGCGTTATTCGACCTCATCTGAAACTTTGACATGGTTTACTCTGCGTTTGCTGGACCAGGTTCACAACGATGGAGAGGCTACTGTCAATTACTCAAATGGACATGTGACACATCAACATCGCATGATGCCGGGGGAGGGGGACGCGGCTCGGGTTATTTTCTTCAGCTTTTCTGGCGTAAAGTCATTTTATTTATTTATTTTAACGAGACTCATTTGAATGATGCTAGAGTAAATATCCTTTGGGTTCCCACGTGAAGAGTGTTTTTGGAGGGCGTCTTTTCAAGTGTCAATTGCTTTCTGTGACAAAGAGGATCTGTATCATAGTTTAGTGTTATCAGAGTTCTGTGCCAAGAGTGGGAATCTGTATTTGGACTGACAGTGGAGTGCATGTTAGATACCAGCAGAGACAAAAGAGGAGTCATTGATTTGTATTAATCAATCAATTCCATACATGCATTATATCTTATCTGAAATATCTATCAGCCTGGATTCTGACAAGTAAAAATGGAGCCAAAAGGGCAGTGAACCTCTATCTTGATACAATTATTCTGCGGTCACAGGATTGACTCGAGCACATATCGCACACTGCTCCGAACAAAAGCATCTGGAATCTGCTTTCAGTGTCAGATTTTAGTGGCGTTAACTTGCGGATAACCAGCACGGCAGAGGAACATCGACTGTGGATCAGAGTCCAAGGCCTGGGAGCAGGAGTCAGGCGTCCACCTGGGGTTAGGGCTGTCAGACACCATGTGCCTCTGTGCTGTGCAAATAATCGCATTATAGCTGCTCAGCATCAGATTGATGTGCAGCTGATTCATTTATCATGTGAACTGACAGGCGGAGCTCAGCGGCTTCATCCAGCCTCTTCCTACTTTAAACACACCCACAATGTTTCCTGACAAGTGAGGAGGAGAGTCAGAGCGGCCCAGCTGCTGCCTGCCCCCGTTCTCATAATGACTTTCTGACCGGACCGAGGTTTGTGGAGGACCACAATTATCAGGCAGGAACCCCATAGGAATCAGTCATTTCACTCTTAATAGTCGGCCCCGTGTGATAATCACCCACATGATCATTTTAATTTCTTGCAACTGGAGCATCCATAATCGGGTCCGTTTCTTCCCCAAATGTTTGCACGAATCAAAAATAGCTCAATTCCGTAGACGTTTTTGTCCAGCAGTAGGAACACAAATCATTTTCCGTAAGGCAATGGAATTCACAGCCCTAATCGGAGGGCTTCGTACTTCATGTGCCACCACATCTTAATGTTACCATGTCAGAGCATCACTGTGCTGGAAGCAAAAGCTGCAATCCAACATCGCAGTGTTTACGAGCTCGGTGCCACTCGCGTCTAAAAATAAGGCGCTGTGCACTTCTTTCACATTTACATATTTGCTTCAGGGCTTGTGAGCTTGAGTGAGTGACTGACAGCTGCTTAACACTACTACAATGGCATGCTGTCAGTGTCCCAGACGCTGTATTGACAACTATATTTACAACTCAAAGTAAATAAGTTGTGCATATTACAGAACGGTTTAGTGACGGCAAGGCTGCAGATATGACCACATGAGCAGTCAAGAATATGACTGCTGTCTTATATTTCTAAGGCTTCAACTTTAATTCACTTCATTAATTGATGAGGTGTTGACATTAGTGACCACTGGAGACGCCAAGTGTCCTGTTTATCTGGCGTTGTCAGATGGAGCATGACTTCAGCAGCGAGTGCAGTGTTCTAAGTTAAGCAAGTGGTCAACGTGACCATAATGGTGAAGAAGCAACTGCATGAGCTTTAATGTGACTCGAGATTAAAACAGCCGATTTACAATGCAGCCCTGACTGAGGCAAATATTGGGTACTGAGCAAACGAATAAATCTACAGGGCCTCTTTTAGAGGGTGTCGGAGTATAACCACTGCTCCTTCGTGTTTTTCAAAGTTTAAGGGATAGAAGGCATTCGCAATGTTAAGAGGTTTGTCAGAAGACTGAAAATGTTGAAGACTTAGTGTGTTTGAACCAGAATAGAGATTTTAGCACTCGTTGCACTGGCTGGTGTAACGCTGAAGAAGAAAATTGTGTAAAGATGCAGATTTAAGACTGTTGTTCACTGTGGATCATGGTTTTGGAGACTCCAGGAGCTACTTCTGCTTTTACACAAAATATGCAAATCTCTTATGGGCAGATTGTCATGACATTTGCAGAGCAAATTCAAATTAAGAAGGACATGAACCCTTTTGACTGTGCTCAGCTTCTTTTGTCACCTCAAGCTCCAGGCTTTTATACAAACACCAAGGTCCTCAGTTTGTTGTCGAATAAACACTTAGTTTAGTTATTATATCAGGCAACAGACTTTTAGTGTTTCTTGAATTATTGATAGCTTTAAGACGTTTTTCAGTTATTTTGTACCAATTTCGTTCTCGATGGAAATAGATAAGACCTGTTTTAAACTGGTTTTGGATTTTTCAAGAAAGTAAAAAAACCTCTGTCACGCCGAGATGAGCGTGGTCAACGGCTGATTGTGTACAGCAGCCACTAAAGGGAAGTCACCATCTCCGTCCACATCAGTTTCATTAGATAGTAAGTCGGCCTTTTGTTTTTTTTCCCCAAGCAGACATCTGTAGCCTGTCGCACAGATGTGTCTGCCATTGTGGCGTTTCACATTAATTTGATTATAACACCCTGCAACAATCAACAGCAGCAAGAAAAGGGCTCTGATATACATAATTGTAATCAAATTTGACAAAAAAGTGTCCAAAGAGCCTGCATAAATCAGATCTGGCGTTGTGCATCCACTGGGGCTCCAGTGCGACGGGCTCTTGAGAGGCTTGAACCCGACGGAGCGGGCGAAAAAGTAATGTTTGGTTAGTGACACTGGCTTCCTCAGAGGGACTTCTGCACACATACAACAGTATCTGCTGTGGGATTGGACCGTGTAATGAGAGCCAAAATAAAGAGCCACTTAAAGTGTGGCCCCAGCGCCCACAAAGGCTTCCTCAGTGTGGCGTATAATAGGGCCTGACCGTGTAACCCCTCCACCCCAGCCCACCCCCGCATCTGTGTTATTAATGTAACGGGGCTAAACATGGGCTGGGAGTTGGCCTCACACTGACAAACACATATTTCACACCAGCCCATCGTGCTGAACAGATAAACTGGGTATAAAATTATAAGAAAGAAAAAATAAATAAAAGACCACGACCATTCATCTTGACATCGGCGTTGAATGACACACATTTGTCCTGTTCTCTAAACCTTAAGTACAAGATAACATTTTTATTTCGCACAAAAGGGCATGGAGGACGTTAAATTGTATCTCTTCCGCACCATAAGTGACATGCCATTGTCCCGTGGCTGCCAGAGAGCAATTCTGCCTTTTGGTTTTATTGTTTGTCATTTTTTCTGGAGCTGACATCAACCTCGTGGTCCTGTAAATCATGTCCCTTAAAGTGCCAATGGAAACACAGGCTCATGTTACAGCTTGATTGCTGCAGCACGGCGATGGGGAGGGAACAAGGGCGATGGGACCTGTGGATTCTCAGAGATATCTCTTCCTAGTGCCTCATGGACCATTAACTGCCTATCAAAGACCCAACAGGCCCCACTCTCTGATCTGCTATCAGCGTAATGGGAAGACATTCAACCACATGCATTACTCTGAACAAACTGGCCCTGAGCTACTGTCCTTGGTAAAATGGGACTTAGTGAATTGTCATTTCAAATACTTAGAGTAATGTGTAATTATCTTAAGGTGACAACACTTGTTAGTGTTGTACCTACACTTTTTTATTTTGATGTGCCATAACTTTAAAATACAGTGAAAACAACCCTTGATGGGGGAAACAAAGGTGGTAACATGTCCATTTATCTGATTGCAGGTGGGCCGAGTGTTAGTCTGTCGGCCAAGCACCGCTGTGGCTGTCAGCTGGTGCGTATGCCACATAAACTCTCATAAATTGTATTTGCCATTCTCAGGACCAGAACAAGAGGCAAAGGCAGCCCATTGATCCTGTCAACAGTGTTGTGCATTTTATATAATTACCATGTTTATTGGATTTTTATTTTCGCAGTGACAAAAGGGCCATCTGCCTACAGCAACTCTCCAGCGGAGCTCTAAGATCAGCTGTGAAACATGTCGGGGGAACGGATCAAAGCTCCCCGACGGCCCCCACCGGGCCCCAGTTAAAGAAGATGCAGCGCTCGCTGTGTCCTACACAAGTCCAACTAAAAAAAACCTTAAACCTGCATTTTCTTGCTTTTTGGGCAATTTATTTTTAAAGGTGAGTAATATGGTTGAATCGTGAACCTGAAAGTGCTTACAATTCTTCTAGTTTATTTCCTTTTTACATTGTTATTCATGTATTCTGTGATTTTCGGAGCCACAAAAAAAAAACCCATTTAACCATCCTTGTGGATTGAATCGTATCTTAGCTAACAATTTATCTACAAACAGTAAGATATAGGTTGTTTTTAATAGATATACTCGGTTTCCCTCCTCAACAATGTTATGCACTAGACTACCTCGCCTTCACCAAATCACCCATTGTAGCAAAAAAAAACAGATTTGGATGGGTAAGGAATGATGATAGACTTTTGCTGATGCATTCTTCACCCAGGACATTGTAGGCCACCATATCAATTGTTCCATTACCTCACATGCAATGATGTGAATAACAGTATTTTAGCACTCATCTCATCTGGTCTCTGCCTGGGAGACACGTTAAAGGAAAAAACACAAATTCAATGAAAAGAACACTTCAGAGTTTGCTCAGGAGCTGTCAGGAAACCTATATCAATCAGGAGTTGTTCTCCACTCCTGTTTTATCCCACTCACAGCCAAAGATTGGCGGGGATGATCACATTTGAGCAAAGTGTCCGGTACGTCACCAACCACATAGGATGCGAAGTTGACCGCGTTAAGTTGTTAACGTAACTTGTTCATTTGGGATTTGCTTTAAGTCAAAATCCATTTAAACCTCATCATTCTGATTGTTGTGTTGGCACCATGAGGCTCTGGTCCGACAAACTATATGAACTGGTGTTTAGGAAAGGAAAAAAACAAAAACTGTCACAACATATTCCTCCGTAATTGTTTACTTGTCGACAACCACAGTACGTCTCATGACAAGTGTTAGCCATCACGTGTTGCTTGAGAGCATGAGAACCTCCTCCCCTCGTCCCGCCCGGCTCATCTGTGTCACCGCGCTGCCCCTCGACGCGGAGAGGTGAGAAGCCTGTTAAGAGACGCTCCGCCGGGAACAAGGAAAGTGGAGAGACTGCCTCGCTCCCCCTCTCAGTGGGATCGTATTTCTGAGGGTTATCAAGCGGCTCATTTAAATGAGGGCTGGTCACAGCAGGAACCAGCTGAACAAAGTTACTATTACCAGTGCCTCTCCTGTGCTGCTCTCACTCTCCCCTAATTGGGTTTGACTGCATTTGTTTAAATCCACAGTGGAAGAAAGAGAAAGGAGGGTGGAGGGGTTGCAGTGAAACTGAAGTGTGTCAGTTTGTCCAGACACGGTGGCACTTTAGAAAAAAGAGCTACCACTCCCTGGGCTTATTAAACAAAGGTTGGGTGGGTGGGGGGTGGGGGGAGTAGGTGATGCTTGGTGGGTCACAGAACAGGCCTAGTTAGTCATTGACTGGAACAAGCCAATCCTGGTCTCTGCTTGCACATGCACAATCACCTCTGGTGGTCCCAGCTCATTTCCTCAGTCAGCGGGAGCACTGACACACTGTGTACGGTGGTGCACGGACACCCACATAGGCATGTAACACATGAACACATACACAAACACCCCTAATCCATAACCACTCGCACGGTTACCAGGCCTAAGTTGTTCAGAGCTGACTTCCAAGGTACAAGTGGCTGCCCTGCGGCTCTCGTGACAAGAGGACGCCATTGATTTTGAAATAGAACAACATTTGACAGCGGTCGAGAGAAAGTTAGAGGGCGTTCAAATCTCAATATGTTTGAATCAGCAGCTTTGTCTTCCAAGGACAACACTGACCCTTTCACATACAGTCAAAATAAGGTCCTTACAGTCCAACGCTGTCACCTTCTGTGACATACCGCAAAGTCAGATGTTGCGGACCACCAACCAACAGCATTCCGAGGTAACCAGGGACAAAGCCGATCAAATGCTGTTTAAATGTCAGCCATCCGTACTTCCCAGTTCACATAAACAAAGACAAATGATAACTTTAATGGCCCGCTACCTTTTTCAAGCATGTTTCTTCCCCTCTTGACCACACTTTGCTTCGCATCACGCTAAAAAGGGATTCCTTGTAAATTTTATTGCGGCAGTGTCAAAAAGACTCCCATCGAAGGAGCAGTAAATATCCTAACAACGTCTAGATGCAAGGCCATTCCTGCTGGCTCCAGGCACTGAATTAGGCCGGCCTGTTTCTAGTTAGACAGTCATTAAAGAGATCTTACAGCCACAGCAAATGGTTTCCTGTCCTGAGTGCTTAACTCCTGTAGTAGGAAATGTCCTAGGCCGTAAAGGGTGAACCAAACTTCCTGAACATTTTTTAAAGTTACCACAGAGGGCATGCGGCATGTTCCAACCATTCGATGTGGCCAATCAAATAGGACCCTGCTTGACCCCAACATGGCACTGACCGTTTAAACAGGTGGTGTCCATTTATTGGACCAGCGTTGTGCTTAATATGGGAATGACAGGCTTGTTCACTCGCCGGGGAAATACTCAACCCCGGTATGACAAAAAAACAACACTTGGAAAATGGAAAAATAAGCATCGGAAGCTTCATTGCTAAGAAAATATCATTCATCAAAGTAGAAATGGACAATTCTTTAAGATTTTTCTCTTAGGGCATACTCCATATGAGTCTGGAGAGAGGCTTTAAGGACTGAGGTTGTCGTTATACTGGACAGCTTGTAAAACCCATTGAGGCAAATTTGTGATATCGGGCTATATAAATAAAATCTGACTTGACTTTAGTAAAGTTCCCATTGGTGTCGTTGGATCTGGGGATTTGAATGGAATCAACATTTCACAGCAAAGAGCATTAAATTCTCAAGAGGCTGTTTTGGAGGTTGAGTAAACAGGGATGAATAATTATGTGTCATAAGGAAAATATTTATAGTGCATTTGTTGTCACATTTATTTAATTGATACATTAAGTGGATTGCTCAGTTCCTTTGAGAAATCCACCTCCTCATCTCCATTTCCCTTCCAGCAGCCAGTCTGCAGGCGGCACAATCGTTCCCAAGACAGTAAAGGTGTTGAGATGAGAGAGGCAGAGCACCTGCTGGCTCCACTGTACAGGTGACTGTGTTTCTTTGACCTCACACAAATGAAAGAAGAAAAAACAAAACAGAACCCAGGGTTTCTTGTTCCCACCGCACACTGTCTGGCCTTTGACTTGCATTAAACCTGGCCTGGCAGACAACACGCATCATCTATTAGTCATGTGGAAACACATTCACATTCAGCTTAGCCGGATGTATAATGCAGCACAGGCGGGGTTTATGGTGCTGTGGTTTATTGGGCCATGCATATGTCTCCATGCCTGGGGCGCAGGGTTGAGACAAAGTGAAAAATATGATATTACAGCATCAGGGGGGGATGGATGACTAATATCCCGCGCAATGAGTACCTACTTGACTGTTATGAATCAATGCACTCAAAGAGTTGATAAAAGTACTGTAAACGTCAAGTTAATAGCCGGCTGCTATGGGTCTATGAGTTTTAAAAGGAAAAGATGAACAATGCCCACGTCGTAAAAGAGGAGGGGTTGTCGGCAGGTCAGATTCCTTTAGTTCATTAGCAAGCCGTACACCATGTTTGAGACTTCAGAGATATAAAATATACAAGTAACTTCAGAGAGACGGAGGTTATAAACTGCATGGTGACTGTCAGTGTGTGAGCCAAGGCCCGAGGCAAACAACATAAACCATGTACCTGACAAAACATTTAATCATATAAGAATCAGGCCTGTTATTAAACACGGACGGCTCATATTTGCACACCGCACGTGTTCGGGCACAGATAAAACGCATATACGCACACATGCAGCGGGTGCAGCGTTCCTCTGTTTGTGGCATCGTGTCAGTAGAGGCAGATATGTAACTCCAGAGCAGAGTGTCGGTAATGATGCTGTCCAGCCATTAATCACCGCCTGTAGAGAAAACAGAGAGTTCACTCATGGCAGAATCGGCCTGGCCCTGGGATGGAGATTAGAGGGCTAATGAAAGCAAAACAAATCTGGACATGTGAAATTTATTGGCACATTTAGAAAAGCAGCCCCAGAAGGACACTGCCACCAATAATCATTTCAGAATCCCCAGTCAAGTGCCGTTTCCTCGGCCAGACGCAATCTGGAGAGGGGATATTTGTGGAGTGGCTGAACAAACACTGATTTGCTGGTATCTTCATCTTTCCCAGCAGCTGAAAAGGCCGAGGGAAGGCAGGTCGCTGGTGTGCGGGCTGACGCCCCGCCTCGCTGCAGTTGCCTTCTGGGAACAACACTCTCTGTCCTCCTTGCTCCTCCTATGACCCAGTGCACACTGGCTGCCTATAGATACCCACGGAGAGGTGGGACTGTAGATTCCAATCCAATCAACATATTTTACGGTTATGTATGTATACATTTTATTAATATTTAAAATGTATTATTATGTTATTTTTGCAAAAAAAAAGGACCCAATCATACCTGAAATGAATATATACATTTTATCACCATAACAAGTGATTTCACAAAGTTTCATGGTAACAAAAATTAAGACACAAAACATCAAACAACATTATCAACATATGAGTTCTGTTAAACTACGACCTTGGGAAAAAAAGCTAAATTAAAACACTAACCTCTGTCATTTCATGCCAAGTTATTATAAAACTCTCCAAAGCAGAGGGCACGGATCGAGATAGAAATAAAGATATTTGGTCTAATGGCAAGATGCCTAATGTGTACCACATGCAGCAGGCGGGAGAAGGAAGAGGAAATGGTACTTAAAATGGCCATTGTTCTAATTCAGAGCCAATCTAGAGATAATGACACCGACATCAATAGCAGACAGTCGATTCGCAGATAGCGTCTTTTCCTTTTTTTTTTCTTCCTTTCTGTTGCTCCGTTATCATCAGCTCGGGGATTAGCCATTTTGATGGTCGAGGCTGTGATCTTGCTGCTTCGATAGTTTATGATTTCAGTCCTTGAAAATGTGCCTGAAAATCTATATGTGTGTGATTCGGTAATGAGAACTGCACACGAGGCAGCCGCTGCAAGCAGGTGAGTTGGACATATTTGTGCAGAGGGCACCATGGTTACGTTTGGCTCCGCACACGGTGATGAGGTTATTATGTATAACTAAAAGGGTATATGGTCACAATCCCTTTGAATCTGATGTGTTTTTGGGTCAAACCGGTCGATGTTCAGAAGATGACCCCGGTTTCTAACGGTGACATAAGCAGTTCAGCTAATTACAAGCTACACTTTGTCAAATCAGTGCATTGCTTCCTTGCTGGATGGTGTGATGCATGTGTTCTTTGTATTTGTCTCGGTGTCTCTGTCCGTCTTTGTTTCACTCACTACACTGAGCTGTTCGCCATGGTAACCACTAATTAGGGATGATTCCTTCTTGTGACCTTTGCCCTCGGTAATTTGCCTTTTTTTATTCACATTCCCCATGTGTTGTAACGGTACACCACTCCTCTGAGCAGTTTAAATTATTCACTTCTCTAAAATAGGCCTCTGGGTGCAAGGAGCCTGACTGACCTCTAACCTGTACAACTCTGGTCCTTTGGTCCAAAAAAAAATCTATATTTTTCAATTTGTGGAACTCCAGACATTCAGGAAGTGAATCTCATCACTGAAGGTCTCACTAGTGCTCTGCACATGTAGACTGACAAAACCTGACATTTAAGGCAGTGTGCAAACTAGTAAATAGAATTTATCCAAAAATAGAAACATTTAAATATGATGAGACATCTTACTTTAATCAGATTTCCAGACATCCTTGACCAAGTGGATATCCCTCAACAGTTCTACAGTTTATGTTTGTAACCTGAACCAAGAGGGTAGCAGTTTTTCATATCTTTATTTGTTTGACATCATCAGGATATCTTAAAAAAACTAAAGAAATCCTGATTACATTTGGTGGAAAGTTGGGCAAAACAAACATGAGACCAATTTAGGAATGTTTCAAAGCCAAGATTATATATATATCATTAACCAAAGAATGAAATGTTATTCTCAGCATGTTTGCAGGTACAGCCTCACAGAGGCACTAACATGGCCATGGACTCTTTCCTAATGACCTGAACATATTTAAATGTATCATCACATTAAGTCAGTTTAAAAAGTACGCTATAAATAAAGATTGTTATCATTATCATTATGCAGATCCGGATTTTAAATGCAGATTGCATAAATCTAAACATTTCCTAATAATGACATTTGGAGGACTGAGCACAGACGTATGTACCCCTTAGTTTGTGCATGAGTTGTTACCTATCTAGTTTTTGTCAAAAGACAGTTGTGGGATTAATTTTAATCTTCTAAATTTAGTTTTTGCTCTGCTGTAAATAATAACAACCGAGACATATCTGGATGTCTACTTTGTTGTTTGCTGCCATCTTTGTCTGACTGACTTAAGACGGACTGACAGACCTTTCATTTGTCCTCTGAGCCTTGTCTCTCTCCCTTTGAAGTTTCTGTAAAATGGGCTTGTTGTATGATATACATCTGATTGATGAAAAAACAAAAACAACCTTCAGACATTTTAAAACGCCGTGCAACATCAAAAAAAGAATTAAACAAATTAGGGGTAGCAGCCATAGGAAAAAGATCCTTCTCCCAAGACAAAACAAGTAGGCCTTAAGGTCAATGTGCTGAACGTGATCGTGTCAGTGTGAGCTCACATGTGAACGACTGAGCGCTGTTTGGCGCCTGGCGGTGCAGAGCCTCGAAAAATGCAGCGGGGTGCCACCGCTGACACAGAGACACTTCAAACCACAGGCACTAATCTCTCTTGAACCAACCCAGGCACCAACGTGGGACCATATGTTTGGGAGGGCACAAGAGCTTCCCTGTGTTATTTTAAGGGGGGGAGGGAGGAAGATGAAAACATTTTGCCAGCCCCTTTCCCCCCCCTGCAATCGGATCAGTCATCGAGTCCTCCTGCAAGCGTGAATGTCTCCAAAGGTATTAAGAAAACTTGCGCACATAGCACAATCAGTCCCACTCAGAGGACAGTAAAGTAAATTACATAAAACAGACGTGTCATTCTGATTCCACTCAAATTGTGGATTACTGCTTTGATTAATCACTCTTTAATCTGAGTGCAGAATTTATGTCCCCCCATCACGGAGAAATAAGCTTATTCCTCTCGAGCAAAGGGCCGTGATTATTTCTTTCTTCTCCCCGAGCTATTCTTCATTGCCCAGAGGATTGCAACTCAATTATCTTCGTGTCAGACAATTATCTCTGGCTTTAATTTAATCTCCATTACACCCCAGTCATATTTCAATTGAACATGCTATCATAGCATTAAAACATACTGTACTTAACCCTCTTATTCCTTCAGTTAATATTGTGCCGAGAGCTACCGTGGAGGGTAACAGATGTCATAATTATGCACTTATTAAACATATTTCACACTTGTCTGTGCGCGCGGTATACGGAGAGCTCAGTATGCAGCGCTATCAATCTCACGGCAATATGCTTTGGTTGTGATCTATAATACTGCCACAATCTGCTTGGCTCCCTGCTTAATTGTGACACGGAGCGAGTCGGGTTAGGGAGGTTCAAGCATTACTAGATTGCGGAGCATATCCACTGTACATCACTGCTGCCATCAACGCTACTGTGAGTCGGGTTCTTGTGTTGTGAGCGTGACACTTTTAGTCGGACGAGTTTATTTTCTGTCAACTGATTATTTCTGGTGATCAGAGGTGAAGTTGGCTGAGCTTAAGAGGCAGGAGAGTCCCAGTTTGTTCTGTGCCAGAAATGGTCAAGCAACGCAGGGCCGTTGTAGTGCGAAGGATTACTGGATTTACCCGCCTGTTTAGACAAGGTCAAACGCTCCCGTCACAAAGTGCAGTGCATAACAACCCGTTGTTACAGTTGATTCGCCGGCCACAAGTTAAATTCTATTTTTTGTGGAACAGAGCACTGTCAGCTTGCAGCAAAGTCTATGACTTGCACTTAACTTAGGTTGGAAACCTGTGTAGCGTTTCATTATTACAACATATTCCCAAAATTCACATTTTATATAGCCATTTCTAACCACAAGTAAAACATTTTTAAAAAATGATGGGAGAGAAAAAAGACGAGTTGAGATATGAGGTTAAGGTTGAGCTTGTTTTCTTGCTTTTCTATTCCATTGAGTGTATTTTTAAAGAAGAGCAAGGACACGGCAATAACTCATAAACATTCATGAGGAGAAATGATGCTGGATATTGATGTAATGTTTCAGTTTTGTTTATTTCAGAATTATTATATTACTGATCCTTGAGCTAGATTTGGTTGCCGTCCCTTCTATCAAGGTCTTTCTTTCTTAAGAAAAAAAGCTTTTATCCAAGTCGCTGCATGCTATGATTCATAATAATCAATATTATTGCAGTGGATGGTTGTGTCGTAACTCCTATCTACTCTTATAGGATAAAGTCCAGTTTTAATTCATCCTTCCTAGGATAAGAATACAAAAGAGAGAACAAGGAAACAAGTGTTAGGCAACCGCATATAGTGTTGTTGACTTGTGGATCTGTTATTCAGAGATGGATTATCGACAAAATCTGCTTTTTGTGCACTTGATCTCCTCGCAGATTATCCATGTATTTTCCTCCAAAGGTTAAGAAATCCTAATCCCTCAATAACACTGCAGCAAAGGAATACTGTATGGATAACTGCCACATACAGCCCTGCGACAAATAATAATAATGATAATAGAAAGAGAGGAGAGAGGTCTTATCCTTATCTCATTTAACTCTCCTTGTGCTATTTTCACAAACTTTGTACATCTTATGGAAATGTACCTCGACTCCAAACTACTGAGAAAAAAAAAGTTGAGCTATCTGGTCTTTAGTTGCAATCAAGGAAAGCCAGCCAAGTATGTCTCCACGTCTACCTCAGCATGATAATGCACTAACTCTGTTGCCAGTTCAATGAATCCAGACACTGGCTGCCCGAGTTTCCTCCCGCTAAGAAGAGAGAATAGATTACCAATAGCTCAGGCAGGGAGGCAAACAAACATACAAATAAGCTGCACTCAGTCGGAGCACGCCTAGCAATTAAAGCAAAATGCCTGTGATGCCCACCAGATAGGAAATGTGTGGGACATGAACCAAATGTGCAGAGCAGACCTGCCAACTGGCCCACGTTGAGCGGAAGAGCTCCGGGGCAGGCTGTCAGACATGTAGGAAACATTATGCAAGAAGGCAAACTTGAAATCTTGAGTTAGTTAAATCAGAAACAAAGGATGTTGTGAGGGTCTTAATGAAATTATTATAGAAATTCATATTATCAGATGAATCTATGCACAATAGTCCATACGCAGTATTAGATATGCTCTGTGTGGGGTGGGGGTGGGGGCTATCGAAAGCAAGGGAAACCAAGACACCCATGTTTCTCTCTGGCTAGTGTAAAACACCACCTGATTGATGCCCTGAAACAAAGTTCGCCGGCTAATGGATGCTGTGTGGTGATCTAACCCAATCTGGGAAGTATTTGAAGTTGAGCTCGATAATCTCTGCAATCTCAAAGGGATATCCTGGCGACTAATTTTTTGAGAATCAACACTAATATGAATAATATGCGTGAGAGGCCCAGGGCCGCTGGCTGCTCCGCTCTGAACATTGTGTGCAGAGCAACAGTGAGCGGAACTCCCACACAAGCACAAACACACATGCAGGTGTGGTTAAGAAGAAAAAAAAAATGGAGCTATTTACTTATATGCTGCTGATATTTACCAGAAATGGAGTGACTGGACAGGGGAGGGGGTGAGCCTGAGCAGAAGGGAGGCAGAAGAATTGAACTAAAATGAAATTCTAAAATCATTCTCTACACAGGTACATGTACACACAGTATATTTGCTTGTACATGTGAGTGCTGTGGTAGGGTCCGCGTTTTGTTCGTCTGTGCATGGAGATATATAAACGGCAATAAGCGTGGTCCCTAAGGAGGGGATGGAGAGGTGGACAGGGGGAGTGGGTGAGCGAGGGGGTGGGGGGCAGGGAGCAGAGGCAATCAGGGATTATTGTCACTGACAGGGCTGCACCTTGATGGGGCCAGGCGCTGCATTGTTTGTCACCCAACCAACCTCAATCAATCAATCAATCATCTCCCTCGGCCCACATCACCCATCAATCAGCCCGCTGCTACGCCCACAGAGGGCCCCTCTTTGCCCGGCCGCCTGGCTCGGGTTACGCCAGCCAATCAAGTGTCACCGCACCGAGCAAGACCCACATCACAGCACTTAGCGCAGAGCTCACTGTTCACAGGAGCGGCCGATGAATTTTGATGTGTTCTTGCGGAGAAAAAAAAAAGAACACAAAAAAAAAACTAATCTTAGGGAGTGTTTTATATTCATGTAATTTTTTTTTGTTCATGACAAATGAATAGTGAAGAGCCAGGTGGACCACAGCAGGTAATTATCCAGACGCTTATCTAACAATGCTGCTGTTGTAATGTCATGTTTTTATGCTCGCCTGCTGTTTGCAAAGAGTTTCAGGCTAATTCCGCACTACTGCATCTTACATGCATGTTTGTTGCATATTTGTTTGTTAACTCCCCCCCCCCCCACACACACACACGCACTGTAGCTCTGAGGCAGTATTCAAACGACGTCTCTGGAAAGTCTCAGGAAACAGCTTTGAGTCAAAGATACGGTACGCCTGATGAACTCTGGTGAGCTTCACAACAATTTTTTTCTCTTTACTTTCTTCGCACCTCTCTAGAAAATGACTTTCAATGTCACACATTTAATGAATAACACTTCTCAGGTGACTTGTACAGTGTTTGCTTATATTGTGTTATATATTGAATTGTTTTAAACTGTCTGATCTAAACATTGTTGTATCTATGACTGTCTGCACTTGTAATTCAGACAATAATTCATGCTTAGATATAGAATTGCTCTGACTAAAAAACATTTTTGACGAATCATACATTTTCTCTTTCAACGTTAGGTTCAATAATGCCTGCAAATTATCCTTAAAAATGAGCAAAAACACAAGCCCTTGCTATTGTGCAGTACGTATTCACTTTATGAGCTGCTACAGCATGTAAATATGACTCTGCCCACAGTGGATGTAAATGTATCGGATAATCACGTCCACCAGCTCTTTCTATTGATCCCTTGCATGTTGTGTGGAAGGTGTGTTTCATCCGATGAGGATTGTCTCCCTGCCAGAGCCCCAACTGGGGCTGATGTTTCTTTTTTCA
Source organism: Scophthalmus maximus (assembly GCF_022379125.1). Classification (NCBI taxonomy): domain Eukaryota; kingdom Metazoa; phylum Chordata; class Actinopteri; order Pleuronectiformes; family Scophthalmidae; genus Scophthalmus; species Scophthalmus maximus. The sequence continues at coordinate 20,659,864 of NC_061518.1, read as the reverse complement.
GCACATTAGGTTGCAGCCTTAGGGCTGCTTTGACCAGTGGATCAATGGCTCTCGCGCTCTTGTCACCATTCATTTGGAGTGAGCGAGCGCTGGCTCCAGTCCTCGTCTGCCGCTGGCCCTCCTTTCACCTGGCCTCCACTCTCTCCCTGAGCTCCCCTGACAGCTGGCTGCCACAACCAGCAGCAGACAGACGACAAGTCCTTGGGCTCCACAAATGCATGCACACCCTGCACAAACACAGCGCTGCGGCGAGTGGTTGTGATGCATCTGGATGCTGACGCCACACACCCCCACTTTTTTTTTTCTTCTTTCCTCCCTCGCACCCCCCTCCCCTCGACCGTTTCTCTACCCCCATGCAACACACCTATCTTTCTGTCTCTGCCGCTCTCACTCTCTGTCTGGGTTTTTCAGCCTCGTCCTCTGGTCTCTGGAGTCAGGAAGGAGCAGATCATCTAGTTGGAGGGGAACCAGCTGTGGGCCAGAGTGGCTCCGACGTCAGCTTGCTCCCGCGATCCAACATGTAACCACTCCCGCTGCTGCTGCTGCTGCCGCTCCCACACTAGCTGGCTCTAGCATGTTGTTCACATCAGTAAACACAAACCCAAACACATGGTAGAGAGTCTAATAAAAGAGGAAATTGTGTTCAGGATTTTCCCTCCGTTAATAAGGCTTTCATTGGATCAAATATGATGTGATACAAGTCGGTGTAGTTAGAATGCAAAATTCGGTTTTCCACTTCTGGTACGTGAAGCCAAACCAGATCAAACCATTTTTACTGCAGCATTAAAACTGTTTACTATTCAGGAACAACAAGGACTCCTAAATATCCCCACTAGTTATTGTGCCCTTGTGCTATAGAGCATATTGCACTGTATGTAAAAATGAACAAACATCGGCTGGGCGTCAGCCATCGACGAGGAGGCTTGTTTTATCACCTGTACTTTATTACAGTTTGCCATCTGCACGGAGGTATGTTAATAGCTAGCTGCGACTATTTACACATATGAAAAAGTACATCCATCTGCCATGTTCCGCCAGTCTCACATGAATCAGTCCCGCCTTCCCCAAAGAACAACTGCTGTTTATTCACAAGGTGACAGGCAGCACCAAAGCCTGGCGACACCTGCACCTTACATCCTGCCGTCTGACATATGTGAACCCCCCCCCCCCCACACACACACACAGAAACATCTCACATCTCACCTTTCCATGTCACGCCCTCCCCATAGCCAACTCTCTCCATCACCATGATTCTCGAGGTAACAATACACAATATGTTTTGGCCCCCTTGACGTTTGCGTTTGCCACTTTGTTTTGAGAGGATTCATATGGCGAGGAAGCGCGTGTCAACGGAGCAAGAACCGATCATTTCTAATCAGTCAAAAAGGGATTATGAGGTTAATTACTTATATAGTCATGTAGGCTAATGCCCTCGCCAGGACTTGGCTTAACACACTGCCAGGTGACAAAGGCCGGCTGGGCACACATGGGCCATTTAAGGCAAGCGCAAGATCCATAGCAATTACTATCTCGCAGAAATACTGTATACACATTGCTTATAAAGTGACAGAGAAATGCTTTGAGGAAAGACGAAGGCGCTTTTAACGGCGGCAATAATCAAATAATATACGGTTATGCACACATGTGCTACTCTGCATCAAATTATGGCTCCTTTCCTTTCGCGTACATATCAGCACACTATATTGGATGAATAATAATCTATATAAACTAAATATCAGCGTGGAAAGTGAAAAATAAATCTTGATTATGCAAACAGAAAACATCCCTGTCTGCAGTGTGTACAAGACTCACATTATGCCATAAGTGTGGGGTAAATCACCGCTCTGTGAGAATGTATGCCCCCCCCCCCCTCCCCCTCATCAGTCAACAATAGCAATAATCTCACTAATCGGTGGTTTCTGCAGCAACGGCAACACAAACAGGAAGAAGACTTTTTCAGAGGTGACAGGCTGCAAAACAGGCAAGAGACAAAGAAGATAATTATTTTTTTTTTCCTTTTCCTGTGGCTTCATAACCACAATGCTTCCCTTACAGTAATAATAATAAAAAAAAATCATCACAACTCTAGTTTCCTCTTGTCCTGTATGATAAATCATTTTGATATCCGTGCTCTTTAGCTGATTTGATTTACACAACAGGGAACCAACCTCCTCCACTTCTCCTGAACAGTTACCTAACCTGCAAAATACATCATGTCAGGGTGGAGAGCCGATCCAGGTAGAGTACAGTGCGCTGTGTCGAAGGTGAGGGAACATTAAGCATTAATCCCTACCTGACACTAATACTTGATGTATGATTGACCCTGGAGCAGGACACTGCACATTACAATCTGTGCCATATGGCAAGACATTAGCCCTTCAACCCTCCAGCAGGATAATCTCTCCGTTCTGGCAATGCTTTTTCTTCACAGATTTCTTTGCACAATAATTGCATGACAGTATTAACGTACTTGGACAGATTTAGAACGGCCTGCGTCACTGGGCGGAGGAGGGGCGTATGTAAACGGAAGCAAACATAATCTGTGATCAAGGAAGCCGTGCACACATCCTGTGCGAGACTTATTCATTAACATGATTGATTTATTAACGGAAACATATCAAATATTTCTTATTGTAGAAATTTAAAAAAAGGACATTATACATTGAGAAACACTGAACATCTCCTGTATCCCTTGTATCAGGTTGCTTGGGTTCATCACGATTATTTTTTTCTTTTAGAGGACAAGTAAGTCAACAGATATGCAGATATTTATACAAATGACAGATTGAGTGGGTGTTAAAACCAAGACTGCACTGGACACAGGCAGCCTGTTTAAACAACCCTATGAGCTGAGGAAACCCAGGCACACAAACTACACTGGTCCCATATCCAGTGGTGCATCTCCATCAGAGACGCTGATGTGATACACATCTTGATGCGTTGTCAATGATCTGATACATTAAAGATCCATATAAAGAATATTACTGCTGTTGCAATAGGATATGATTCACCCCTGTTGCAATGCAATGTCTTTTAGTCAGTCGGTTGTGGTGCAAAAAGAAGCATTCTCTGACCAAAGACAAAATAAAACGAGGCCTATATCTCACCAGTCCTTCTTTCCTGTTCTCAGTCTCCAGCTACACAGTTTGTTTTTTTTAGAACTACTAGCACATTTAACAGTTTAACAATTTAACGATGCTCAGGATACACAACAAAGCACAGTGCCATGCGCGGAAACTACTGCCAGCAGACGTAGGTGCTTTGCACTTTCCTCACTGAGCACAAATCAGTGCTGCAGTTTCTGTACTTTGCGGGGAAACTGCTTTTTTTTTTTTTTCAAATTGAATGCATCTTGTCAAATAGTGGAAAACTCGCCAAACATCTGATTTTGTGGCAATTCAGTGGAACGTGTGGCTCTTCCTCCTCCATGATAAACGGTGACTCGCCCAGATACACCACATCAACTCCACCAGACTCGAACAGTTCGGAGAGGAAGGATTGATCTAAATATTAAATTAAATAAATTATTCTAATAATTACATGAAAAGAATTCAGCAGTGCATATCAAGTTCATCCTAAATTGTAACTGGTGCACTTTTTTCTTTATAAATGTGGGGCAGTATGAATCTAAACATCCCTAATATCCAAGATGAGTGTTCCCCAAACGCCTTCAACCTCTCTGATCTGCAACGCCCCCCGCCCAACACGACTCCCTTCACTCACTCATACAGCCAACCCAAAGTGACTGTCACAAACATACAGAACCCCCACAACAAACAACACACACACACACACACATGCCACACAACGCATACATGAACAAACCCTTCAATCCCCCAACCTTGAAACACTAGTCTCCCTGCAGTGGAGAGCGGGTGAAACCACGCCCCGCTCCTCTCCAACCCCAGCTAGTAATGAACAAATTCACTGCGCATTACTCTGGACTTGATCTCTAGCAAAATAGTGCTGGAACAAACAATTTGGTTTGTCAACACCTTTCTCTGGACTCCTCCATCAATGTCAGGGGTCCAAATTTAAACGGCAAAGTGCATTTGACTGCAGGACCCTGAGCTGATTAGACTTCCCAGCTCAGCGAATTGCTCCAGACAGGACGGCAGCTCTGATTGCTAACCCGGCTTGAAAATAGTCTCCGCTGCCCGGGATTAGCATGAATATTTTGATATAGATCGATAAGCAATCTCCACTCCATAAGAAATGCTAGCAGCCTTCATTTGGCTGATCAAAGGCACATCAGCCAGTGGGCGACAGCTGGCTATTGTTTTTCAGCCAGGCCTCTGTTGAGGGAGCGAATCCATGGGAGGGATCCGCGAGCGCGCCTCCACTGCTCTTCCCACCTAATCGTGGAAACAATCACTGCTTCACAGGATCCCATCTCCCAGGGATGGACCCACTCAAATGAGGGAGGCCGAGGGCCCGACCGCAGGGGGACAGAGCTCATTACTGCAGCGGGCTCAAGCCGCTCGGCCACCAGGCGCTGCTGACCCGGAAGTAAAGGCAGGGTCAGCAATCTATCTGTTTACCTGTTCTGCACCTAAACGCATTTCATTGGATTAGACACTAGACTGACCAACGGGGTTGAGGTCGATCACACTTGGTGGGGCAGCAGCAAAGCAAGAGGCATGGGAGAGGTTCATGAGATCTGTTTACAATTCAGTGGCAGCCGCAAAGTGGACAGGGGATTTGGTAACTCAAAAGCTGCGCAGGACCACACAATGTGCCTTCATCAGCAAACTTTAATCTGTAACATCCTAACAACCTTGTGTGTGTGTGTGTGTATATATATAAAGCTGCCACTTGTCCATACTAATGTCCTTGTCCTGCATACAGGGGGGGCTGGACTGATCACTCTCCTCACAACACTAACCCCACTGATTTGCCAGACCCCATAAAAGGGCGCAGGTGTGACCCAAGCATTTAGCAGTTAACTAATGTGGAGTGAGACCACACGCCACTGACAGACCGGGGGCTCCCACACGGGACCAATATGGGAGGCTGCAAAAAAAGCAACAGAGGGAATAGTGCGGCAATTGTAAATTGCAGGTTTAATTCATTAGGAAGTGTCACTTTATTCCAGGCCAGCCTGAGCAGGCCGATTAAAAAGTGGTAATCAGGATTAATTAGGAGAATATATATGTGAGGATTAGCAGGCCTAACCCCTGCATGGCCCAGCGGCTCTCTCCTCTACCGTGCATCTCGCTGCTGGTTCTCTCTGCTGGTGAGAATTCACTCTGAGACTTTAGTTTCTCTTTTTCCTCTCTCCCGTGGCAGTAACAGCTCCTTTGGCAACTCCTCCGGGCGAAGCCTTTAGTCATGAGGCGACACTGTGCGACCAGCTCCTGTGAGAAAACAATTATTTCAAGTTTGTCATGAAAAACAAACTGCAGCTATAATAGTCAAATGGTATTTACTGCAGGTTTTTCACTTATAACATTAGATCTGGTTCCATTTAAGGCCCTAAAGTTCCTTGTTATCAATGATAGAGTCTGTTAATTCACTTTTTGAAGATTTCATTATAGGTTTGTATGTGTGCATATACATGTGTATATGTGTCTATATATTATACACACACACGTGTTTGCATCTGTATTTATGTATTGTGTATGTGTATGTATATCTTTATGTGCAAAAATATTTATTCGTTATTCAATGTTGTTGTTTTGTTGTGGTTAATTGTCAAATTACAATTGCCTATCTTATCGTTTCATGAAATTCTTTTAAATTGTTTTTTTTTTCTGAAACAAATACTGTTATTTTAAATTACCTGTTTTCACAAGGACAATAATGGGTAATATAAAAAATAAATTGTCGGTGTGGGGGGTTATTGGTGTATTATATCTTTTTGAATATTAATTACCTATACATTTTTTCATGTATTTATTTACACCATTCACTAAAATGCACCACTAAACTTGCTGTGGGATGAACGCCTTATGGATGCAGAACAGCTGCATAATGGGAGACTTTTACACTAACAACCACTTGAAGTCGTCACAAATTTCACTCAGGCCCCCTCTGGCCAGATTTATTACCAAAATCTCCCAAACTGCTGCTTTATCACAGTGTTTATATTATTACTTCAGCATGTTTCAGTTAACATAACCTTGAATCACTGCAGTTCAAGTGCGAGGATGGGCTGTTTTGTTTGCGGTGCAGACCCGTCATTGATGTTAGCAGATGATGCATGACCTGTTCCTTGGCACAAGCTCAGACCAAATCTTTCATCCTTCTTGCCTCTCAAGTGTGGTCGGCGTGGCCCTTCACATTTGAGCTTGAATATAAATTCAACAAACAGGGCTTTATTTTTGGTTCGGTTCAATGAGAAAATAATATAGCTGGCACGACACCTCAGAGGTTTTTGTTAAACGTATGCGAAGAAGAGTTAACATTCGTTATTTGGTTACAAAGAGCTTGACTTTCAGGGGGGCCTCCTCCGTCGAGAGCAAATCGGCAGAATATAGACAAGGTCAAAACACACGTAAAAAGCATCAAGCGCCGTCCTACACACTAGTTTACATTCAGGGCCATTAGACATGAAGTGTCACTGCAAGGACTGAAGCGATCAGGCTGCACAAGGTGACCAAAACCTAAGTTCATGACAAATCTGTCTGTAAGATTAGTAAGCGAAACATAAATAACGTGAATCTACACTACAGCACACACACACACATGTTACTAAGTGAACCTAACCCTGCTGAACAAGTCAGGAAGTGTCTATTGGATGCAATCAACGGGGATACATTATAAGCGGTTTAGATATTTCCTCCTCGCCCAATACTCACAAACACAGTTTACTTCACTGTGCAACTTAATGATTTTGTGGATCTGAAAACAGGTTTGGGTGAAGCTGAGGACTTAAATAATAGCGGGAGCAGTATTGAATCTCCTCGCAGAAGATCAAATGCAGCTTTCATTAGTTTAGTACAGCGCCGGGGCTCATTGATGACTTGTCAGACAGTCTTCCCTTCAATACGCAGCGAGAGGCTCTAAAAATCATCCTTTCACTGAGCCCTCTCAGCTGTAAATTCAGCCTGGCTCAATACTGCGCCCGCCCCCCCTCACATCTAAACCTCCATTATTTCTTACCATGGATTAACCCTATGCTGCTGATCAAAAGGAGGCTTCTCCGTGTGTCTGCTCAGACCGAGACCCGTCCACCCATTAGACACTCATAATGAAATCTTCAACTTATTATTATGGAAAAATCCATTGTTTGTCCACAGGTACCACATTTAGTGGGGGAGCATGATCTTCCGGAGGATTAAGGAAATGCTTCAGGGGGTTGTGCTGCTCTTCGGGGGGGGGGGAGGGGGGAGGAGGGAGGTGCTGGTGGTGGGAAAGGGGAGGGGTGAGACTGCCTCGCAAAATCAGGGGTCTTGTGCACCTTTTGCTGGGTGAGACTGTTTCCAATTAAGACAGCGTGAGCCGCACAATATCACATTGTCACGCAGTAAACAGACCTCTGCTTCCCACAGGAACACGACTGCATCCCTCCGTAGAGGCTAATGACTGTGTCACCGTCCCATTTCCCTGCACTCCGACAAACATAATGCAGACATAACGTGAGTGAGCATCAAAGCATCCTGAAGTAGCACGGGATACTGATCATATTGAAGCGCAGCGTTCAGGAGTTGACCTGTGCATGACTACAATCCTTACTCGTTCTCGTTGCATTAGCGTGCCCTTGTGTTTGAAGTGCTTACAGTAAATATGATACATACACCAGGGCTAAAAGCTTTACATAAAACTGTCTTCAAAGAGCATATTAACCCATCTTTGTTTACAAGAGACAGGTCGGAGAAAAAGACAATTTGGCACAATGGTCATAAAATGTCGCTCCCCAACCTCACTGGCACACACACACACACACACACACACACACACACACACACACACACACACACACACACACACACACACACACACACACACACACACACACACACACACACACACACACACACACACACACACACACACACACACACACACACACACACACACACTGCAGACATAACGCAGACACAAGGCTAAATCACTTGGGACAGGAGCATTTAAGACGGAGTGTCACATTTCTATGTAATAAATAGCAGAGATTGATTTGACCTCCCAGCCAGGTCCTGCAGTTTACTTATACACAAGTTAGGAAAAATGGAAGCTCTGACTCTCTGGGGATCCCTTGGAAGGAAATCAGAGATGCTGTTGTGGGTTTAAGGGCTCCTGCAGTCCAGCAGTGTCAATATGGCCCCGCTATCGGGCGGCCCACCTCCACACAAGCTCCTACACAGCAGGACGAGAGAATCGGAGAGAAGCGAGAGCTCCCAACGTCTCCGGCTGTTATCTCAGCTCTGGCGTCAGAGGAGAGAGGGGAGGAGGGTCAAAGGTTTTCTGTGACTGTTTCTCCCCAGACAACAGGCAATTGTCTTGCATTATTCACAAACAGTTACCACCATCCGCATATCTGCAAACATCGCCATTTTATTTTTTTTACCTCCATTATCTTTAGAGGGCAACGAGCTCACGTGATCCGTCATCCATTTGCTCAAGCCAACTGAAACCAAATCCAAGGGAAAGGGCAGTTTCAAGTGAATTTGTAAGCAAGTTTGTTTAGTAAAGTAAAGTGCTTAAAAATTCCAAGGCCCATCTTCAACACATCTCCTCAGGAGCTGCCCTGAGGGTGGGATGAGCAGATACCAGCAGGTGTAAAGTAAGATCCCAATTTGTAGCTCATCACCAGAAGGCAAATGGCTTCTTCCTCTTCCACAGCATATATCTGCAAGCCTAAACAGGGGGCGGTGTCTCTGTAAGCATTTACAGTGACATAGGGGGAGGAAATTGCCTCAGACACAGGGCAAAAAAAATGTATGTACGTCTGGCACCCAGCTGTGGGACAAAGCTCCCCGAACACACTGGTCTGCCACACTATATAACACCCTACACACCAACAGGGTCTGGCTGACTTTACACTATGTGAAGCCTCGCACCTGTCCCTCTCTGCCCCTGAGGACACTGTACAGGTTAGATCGAACACAACATCGGAGAACACAACGGAGAAGCGCAGTAGAGCAACAAGGGAGGAAACCTCGACAAGGGAGGAAATACACACAGAAGCTGTTCCCAGGCAGCAACATGTGGTGGCCATAAAGCCCACATCCTATATAGAGTAATTATATCGCTACAGCCACATGAATTCTCAGTGACGCAGCACGCTCTGACAACATCTTCAAAATATGTCATCCATACCAAACAGGAGCTAATGACTCAGAGGCCTCGAGTTTCTATTTCAGGGTGAGTGAGAGCTAAACTTCCAGCCGAGGAAATATGAATGATGAAGGAAAACATCGTCTGACACAGGTTGTTCTACGTTTATTCGTCTGTCTGCCAAATATGTATTACTCCTACCACCTCAAATGCCCCCGTTTGTGCATGTCAACAGGATACGCAAAAGAAACATTTCAAATCACACAAATCGCGTTTCAAACAAAGGATAAAACCTCATTATGTGGGAAATAAGTCAGTGTCTCTCATTGCGGGCGCAGTTTACACACCGTTGCGGGAAACGGCGGACTGCTGTGAACACATTGGCCGGTATCGACTGGTCAGCTCGCCTCGCTCTCAGCACTGCAGAACGGAGGGAAACCAGCCAGTGATGAACGATGGCAGCGCAGTCAATGAAAAAATCAACTGGGAAGCACAAAGCTCTTATGCTCAGCCATATTGGCTGCTGACGGGAGCAAATAACATCAGGGTAGCACTTACAGAGACCAATCATACATTTCCACCAGCAACGACACAGGTTCTGGGGCGCAATAAATTCTTCCCCCTGATTAAACAGTAAATCCTGCATGCCTATCAGGGTCCCATTAAGTGGGGGCCCGCTTTCAAAAACATCATTAATCAAGCGAGAGATATGGCGCAAAATATCAGTCATCGATTGTAACTGCTTATGACAGTTTACACAGCTTTATATCTGCAGGGAGTGCTCGCTGATCTATCAATTACCCGCAGCCCTTACTGCATGCTAATTGTGCATTTTCCCCTCTAATGCATTTGCACTGTTATCTTATAGGCTAATGAAACCAAACAAATCAATAAATATAAATTATACATGCAAAGATGTACTGCTGCGAACATAAAGCCTCTAATTAATTGCACTTGATTAATTTATATACTTTAATTATCTCTCCGAGCTGCAGATGGCATAAATATCTGGACAATCTGCTTATTGCAATGTCAGTCATAAAACGGCAGACGCAGTGAAACTATTAGGTGAGGCTAGGTTTGTCACAGGGAAACGCACAGTTGCTGACATAAAAAAAAAGCCTCGCCTCTGAATAATTTAAAGGGAGCAAATTGGCAGACAATGCAGGGGCTTGGGATTGTTGTTATTTCTATGCTGGTGTGTTATGGTGAGTAGTATGTCCACTTTGCATGAGCAGGGCAAAACTCACCACTACATTTTTTGGTTCCCATTCTTTATATCCTTTCCCTAAATGCTCAGACTGATACATTCAGGCAATTTCTCCGGACGCATTTCGATAAAGGATTTGTGAGTATAATGAAACCGAGCTTCCAATAATGGAAAAGTCATATCTGCTCGTACCCTGGTCTGCTGCGTTACACATCTGCAGAACTTCCGACCAGATTTCATGAAGCTGAGTTTCATATGAATCACGTTGCTGAAAACAATTCTGATATTCTCAATTCCCATACTACCCTGTGTGTGCGTGTGTGCGTCTATGAGTTGTGGGTGCTTCTGTTTAAACCCTTTACTTAATTGGTAAACAGCCCGTTAGCATTGTGAGCATTCTTCATTTAAACCAATATGCTGCGCAGCCACGGGCTAACGAGCTTGAGAGAGAAACCGGGACATCCAGGAGTTTTCGAGCCAGTTTAAGGGACGTCGTTGGACAATGCGACTTGTGTCGGGCGTGCAATTTCGGGAGAATGCCGCAAACGCAACGCAACCACGCTGAAAAAGCAGTGGACTGATACTGCCGTGTACTGCAACGTGCAAAATAAGAAAAGGAAAAAAGTTAAGTGTGAAGCAAAGTAAGCCAAATAACCTGTCTTCCAAGAAAGCATGAGGGGAAAGATAGTTCTGCGTCTGGGGGTTTACATCTTGATGCTGCTAATGAGGGTGTTTTTAGTATAATTACCCCAACAGGGTGCTTGGCAGTATAATTACCAGGGAGACATTAGAGAGGAACATTAGTGTGTCCAGGTACAGTAAATATGTCGAGATACCGGGTGACAAGGTCCACACTTTTTCTGCAGTAGGATCTTTTCTAAACAAGCGGTTATTTCTCCAACATGTGCCAAACAGCGTGTGCGTGTGAGCAGTACGGTTAGAATGTATCACTGAAACAAAAGCACGTTCTCTGATATTAAGTTCTTAACTGTGGAACTGCAAAATGACTGCGTGTTAACATTTCAATTCAGTGTGGTCCGTCCAGTTCCTCCCATGTGTGTGGTGGGGCTTTTTTTTTTTTTTTTTTTTAAATGCCAGAGTCAAGTGGGAGTCCAAACAATCTAGACTTTATGGCCAAGACTCAAACTGCAGCCGATCCGCTGCCCACAGTTTGAATACAGTTTATGAAGTAAGCAAATACCTGACCGGGATGTCGAGCAGTTTTGTGTAGGCGACTCCAGACATGTAGTTTAGACCACATAAATGCCACAATGCCTGTAAAATCACCTGGACTTGTTGGCCCCAACTTCAAACACTGCCTGCGCACTCTGTTTACCCCGACGGACTTTTCATGTGGTTCGGGCTGTTGGAAAAAAAAATAATCTCATCTCATCAGAGCAGAACGTGTGGCATCTGAAGTTGGTACGAAGTCGTTATATGAACATTACTTGCAGATGCGGATCAGTCCGTTCCTACTGTCCGTTTGTTTCATTATTGTTTATACACACAGCTAAGTGCAGATAGACTGGGGAGGTAAATAACACTGGAAGAAAAAGTGCAGCTCACATAGGATTTTCTAGAATAATATAAACGTAACTCATAAGCCATGTGGACATTTCTCATGCAAATCCCTTCATTGGAACTTGAGATACTGAAAGTGTGTAAATATGCAGTGTATCTTTTTCCCATTTGTCGCACCCTTTGCATCAAATTTCGTCTGCTTACATTGGTGCCCACGAGTACATCCGTGTTCAATTCGACTCGAGTTATTAAATTGATGGTTTCAAATGGATATCCTCTGAGCAAACATCCACGAACTGAACAAAAAAATACACCACAGCCATAGACACAAAATTTAGGGACAGAAGCACAATTTCAAGACCTCGTCACTTTACTTTATCTTCCCTTCCCACAGAGACTTTTAATCATCCCGATATGATTTAGTCACTTTTAAACAATAATGAAGGCGCATCATTTGGGAGGAGGTGATCAATCAGAGGCTCATTCAGCTTTAATTCATGTAGATGCACACCTAATACTCATTACAAAGATGCAATTTCCAGCCAGTCAACAGTAGATTAATGGGCAGCCGTCTCTCCTAGTGTTTCTTTGCGCAGTGCCATGCCTCCAGCAGGATAGATGACTTTCATACAGACAGAACTGCTGCACGAGCTCATTTGTTTAATAGACACGCTTATGACAACATATTCATCAGGCAGCAATCAAAATGACACAGAGGAGAGTTTTGCTTTGGTCATTTTATTGTGCTGGTTTGACATGTGAACAAGTCTTAACCGTTTCCATCCAAAAAGAAAGGTACAAACACGGCATCAGACATTTCTATTTCCTTACTGTACATTCATCACACTATGAATCATTGCATGTCAAAACTCTTTTGATTATATCACACAAAGAATACATGTGTAGTGGAGGAAGCATTCACAATGATTCACTCTCCTGAAAAGCATTTTATTTAGTGTATTTAGGTTCAAAAAATTGAAAATATTTTGTCAAGATTGTCAGAATGCCATTTCAAAAAGAGAAAAACTATTTATTTTTTTTTAGTTTATATTGGTCTGTTTTGTAAAATGCTATTTCTTTGTTTTCAAAAATTCCTATTTTGTAAAATATGTACTGGAGTTCTGTACAGTTATATGAATAATAGAAAAAAATAATTGAAATGGTTTTGTGTATCCTGCATTGTGAAATGTGATTTTTTTTTGTCAAATACTTCATGTTAAAAAAAAAAACAAATCCAGATTTGTGTATTAACAACATGACTCCAGATATTAGACATCATTCTTTGACACGCGTGTGTGTGTGCGTGTGTTGGAATATGCCAAGATTTTAAACTCGACTTGGGGTCATCCACAGACCTTGTCACTGTTATCTGAAATCTTATTTTATTGATTGCTTAAAATTGTTGTTGTGTGCTATACGTTTGTCCAAGTATCAAACATCCAGAAATGTCCCCATCTTTAATTTTAAACAAATGAATTATATTTACAGTAAGTCTCTCCAGGGTCCTAATGCATAGATACAATTGAGAATTGGGATTTTCCTTAAAACAAGTTAAACCTTGATTAAATAAAAAAGGCGTTCACTATCATATTGACTTTACAAGAATTCAGACTGAGAATTACAGTATGCTCCCCTTGAGTATTTTACAAACAGCATTATTTTAAAATATAATTTGCTATTCTATTTTCTCCGTCTGACCGATTGAAAGAGATCATGTGAGAGAAACTGGTATCTACCATCCCATGAATTGGGAAATTGAATAGACACTTGTTGAAATTGTCATTTTCCTGCTGCAGCTATCATCTCCCTCATACAGTATCAGCCGGTGTTGAGAGCATGGCTGACGGTGGGTGGGTGAGGGGGTGAGGGGGTGAGGGGGCTATCCTGAAGAGCTCCAGGTGGCTGGAGTTGAGTCTGCCCTAGGCAATGTCACTGTGTGGTTGGACCAGTATCCCTGCCCCGTGGCCCTCCCCTTCCTTTCGCCTATATCCTCCCTCTCCCTCGGCAGGCCCAGCCATCCATCCTGCATTAATTGGGTTTGGTGCTAGAATTCCCCTCTCACGGCACACACTCACGCCCAGCCGCCAGCCGTAAAGACAAGCATGTTTAGCGCAACAATTATGATAATTGCTGCAGAGCACTCAGCTAAGGGAATAAGCAAATCTGATTAAGGGCCCTTCTGCATGATCAAATATTAATCTGATGTGTCTTCACTCTGACCTGGCTTGGAACATAAGAAGCTCTTATGGTCTTATGCATTAACAGATTTGCACAGGCTGAACTCATAGTGACTAATAATATTGGACATGCGAGTCAGAGTGCTGAAGAAATCTGGAGGCGGAATCCACTTACAATAAAACTAAATAAAAATAGCACGGATGATAATCAGACTAAGCTTTATGACGACTCAATTACTTCAAATTACTAATGACAGTAAACACCTATTAGGACAACATTCTCAGAACCACCTGTGGGACTGGACTGAATACAACAAGCTGATCTAAACCTGACACTGAACTTTGTTTGTGCTACACAAACACACACACACACACACACACAGCTCCACCTGCATCATTTGAATATATCTTAAAAGTGAGCTGAAGACTCACGATAGATAACATACGGACAGACAGATGCATTCTAAGAAACAATGAGTCTTGGTATGAAAACAAGGAAATAAGAAAAATGTAAATGTATAGTGTGCTAGCGTTTTATATCTGCATATTTGGGGATTACAATATAGATAGGGTTAATTGTGGCAAATAGGATTTATAAAATTAGATCGTTGTCTGACGGTAGATAAATTCCTCAGTGAAGTGAGTTTGTCACCGTAACAAGTTGTTTTTCCACCAAGATGCTGCCCTGACGTTTGCAAGTTTCTGGCAAAAGGTGGAAGTTAATCACTGTCACAAAATGCGCATGTGAAACATTTTGAAAGGAGAGGATTGAAAATGATAAGATATTTTATCAAAATATGATATATACATATATATATATATTTAGTTTTTAGTTTTTTTTAAACAATTAAATGTGTTTGAAAATATATTGAGTATATTTTGAAAATCCAATCTCACGGATTAGTGAACAGTTCAACGGTTCGGCACCACATGAACTCCATTGGGCTCATCAGATATTGTTTCATCCTTCAGTAGAGAACAAGCAATAAACACAATAAACCAGACAGCAACAGGCAGTTTAAGGGAGATTAAAATGATATTAAATCAAACACAAATACGCAGTATTTATCAACAAAAAAACAGCTTGTAAGAATCATTGGATTATGAATCTGGATTACATCTCTATGCCCCCATTGCTTAGAGACTGAGCCTATGGGGAGGGGGTGGGGGGGATGACTCCAGATGACCTAATCTACTTACAAAGCATATTTAACTCACTATGATTTATAAATAAGATAAGGCTTATTCCAAGGTCAAATCTTAATTCAAAACATATTGTTTACTCTGTTGGGCATTAGAGCAACAGATGTCTCTGCTGCCTGCTGCTCCCTGACAAATACATTTCAGTATGGAAAAAATAAATAAATAACTGGAACTGTGAGATAGTGTGACATGTGTAATAGGCGAGTGATGTGCAACTGAATGAGGCGAACCACAAGACACACCAAATAACATTCATACCTACAGGGATGCAGTGCATCATTCAGGAGCAATGCTACAAAATCAAATCATTTCACTTGATATTATGAATGGGGATATTCTAATTACATTTTACTAAGAGCTTTAACCAATCATATAACATGTATGACTAACAATGTAAAGGTTAGCACGGTGCTTTGTGGAATTGCACTTAGAGTATCCATCCTCTGGATTTTGGGAGTTCAACATGCTCTCCGAGTTGAGAGGTTTTCAAGCATTCAAATCTTTGAAGAACAAATTGGAAATTAATCATTACTTATTTTTCTTTACCGTTGATACATAATGATTCGCTAATGCTTGAGACACTTAATTTAGAACATAGTTCTGTGAAACAAAGTCTACGGCCGTCCGTGAGAATGATTCTTCTCGACTAATAAGAGATTAACCCAGATGCTCTGCGCAAAAATAAAACACACTCACTCGAAGCTTGATGGCGCATATACAGAAAAGCAACACAATGATAGCATTGCAAGGCTAGAAAAAACAGGGAAAAAAATAATGGTGTACTCAGTTCAATTTTTAAATATGAGCAGCCATTGTGAAGTAGCCTGAGACAAATGTTGGAGGTTAGGAAATAATCCAAAAACCCAACATGGTTGCCTGTCTTTTACTGTGGGGGAAACCACCAACCTCACCAAGTGATCTGAGAAAAGTCACATACTGTACACAAGGAGATAATACAAACTCCACACAGACAGGAAAAGAATGCTATCTACTGATTGGGTAGGATTTTGATGCTGCTGAGAAATGGAAGAATTTTCATGTACTGTAAGGTGCAAAAAAATAAAAATAACACTCAGACCAATGAACCAAAACACAAAAGTAAAAAGACAGTCTGGAAATGTCTTAAAATTCCAACCAAACTATTACATGTGGGCTCAATATTTACAGTAGACGATGAGGTGAGTTGTACTATTAGTATTCTCCACTGAAGCAGCAGGAAGTAGTGACAGCAGTGACTGATGTAGCTTGACCTGCTCAACTACTATAGCAGGGACCAGCAGACAGACATGAGCAACTCGGCCAGCAGTTGTTGAATGAATTAAAAATGACACCACCTTTGTGCAGAGAAATTGTACTTTTATATATATTATGTTTCCTATTTAGACGGACACGGAAGATACAGTTAAGCTTCAAATTAAGATGGGGTATTGTAAAAATACTCAATTCCAGTCAACCGCTTAGTCATTATTCAACATCATCGGAGCTCATGCGATCCCTGCCTGTTGTTTGACTGTAAGTAACCATAGTAACAAAAGTAATGCTTTACAGTACGTTAATGGTTAAGCTAAGTTACAATTAAACAAACACCGTTTAGCCAGTGAAGACAGCAGCCAAACAAGTGAAAACCAATAACACTATTCTGTTTTCTCTGTGTTAATTAGTGAAGGTTTTAGAGTCAAGTCTGTTTCTTTTTCATATATGGATGCATATAGAAATGTAACTCAATGCTGCGTAAATAATCAATTATAGAAATTTAAAAAAAAGCAACACAAATGCAATTACACAAAACCAGAGGAGTGGGCTCATATTTGTCCAGAAGGAAAACAGCCTGTTATTGTTCTCGGAGCAGAGAAGGCCCTACTACTGTCTGCCTGCGGTCATTCCACAGCACAATCCAAACACTGACGTGGACGAGGAGATTTATTATTTTCATGGCGTCAGAGACTGACCAGTCGGTGTTGGAGTGACCACAGCTCATCTGCCTGCATTGGGAGAAGGTCAGTAATCCTTCCTGGGCGCCTGAGGAAGAGTGACAGGTCGGGGGCAGAGTATACTTTGTGAACCACGTGTGAGCATATGTGAACAGACGACTGACTCTGTGCTCTCTATGTATGTCTCTTGTTCTGTCCTCGTACACAATTGGATTATGGCAGAACCCCTCTAATTCTGTCTAATTCTAACAGTTTCCCAAAGATTTAATATGCCGCTGGAATTTGATATATGACTTAATTTAGATGGAAACCTCATGACATGCAGCTTGTGACCGCCTGTTGAAGCTGTCATTAACTCTTTGTGAGCATATTAATGCTTTTGGACATGACGCTTTCTCAAGATTTATTAAATATGAATAGTTATCGTCAGAGCAAATAAATCAACACTTACCAAAAATGTAAATAATTGTAACAAACTGTAACTGGGAAGATTATTTGCTATATTATGATGTCAATTGTGATTTAAAAAAGTGTCATAACACTTTGGAAAATAATCAACCAATATTGTTATGTCAGTGACAAAACTGATTCCTCAATTTGTATTATTCTTATTTCATTGTGTCTGAATATTGTTAATAGAAAATCTAGCAAAACAACAGCATTACATCAATATCTAAACATGTCATTTTGTATGAGATTGCCCTTTTTTCTGAATTTAGAAATTACTGCATGACCATGTAGTCTTTCAACAATCTTATTGATTAAACTTCTCTTTTTCCCCTTCAAGTATTTTTTTTAACACAATTGATATGAAATTTTGTTTCATTAAAACACAGTACTAATACTAAATACACTAAATGCTAATAATGATAACTTGCCATGCACTTATTTCTTCCATGCATTTTTTTTTCTTGACACAACTGTATCTTTTAGCATTGAGCAAAAATATGATGAGGGTGAGACTATTGCTCACTAGAAAAGAGCAAAGCTAACATTAAGGGTGAAATGAAAATAAATAGTTTCTACACATACTATTATTAATATCACAATTATTTCATACATCATTCTGTGATCAATGGGAGTGTGCAGCTACAAGTGGCTGAGGTTTATTTCCACTTTGGTGCACATGCAGGCCGGGCAGGTGCATGCAGCCCACCGTGGGGTATCAGGTATCCCCTTGGCCTAGGCCTCTCCCCCATTTGTCATGGTGAATGAGTGGTCTGCCTGACTGCACTTTCTCATTCCATTTCCTCCCAGGTTGTGCTGAGGCCGTACCACCCACTGTACGCTGTCATTTCTTTAACCCCTTTTCCATTCACATGAAGTGTGGGCAATAATGCTCTCTCACATTCCTCCTTTCAATGGCTTACACACTACAGCCCCCCCCCCCCCCCCCCCCCCCACCCACCCCCCCACCTCTACTACCAGCCCCCGCCTCACCATACTGCCCCCCCCCCCCCCCCCACACACACACACGTGAACACACACCTCTCTTCTCCCGGTCGGCCTACACCTCCCCTAATGGTGTGAAAAGCAAATGTTATGCATTTGACAAATCACAGATTTCCGATAAAAAGCATTGACTCACTGATAATAATGATATCATCAATGATTTAAAAAAATTATATTTATATATACATATATTTAACAGAAGAGGCATAATTATTTAGCTATGACATCAAGATTAACTCATTCTTCAATTCGACACAACCAGACCCTGGCAGATGCTTACATGCTTAATTATTAACCTCTTTCCTAGACATGCAGCATGCTCGCTCGTCTCCCTTTCCCCTCAGTGCACTTACAAAGAAAGATGTCAGTGCTGCTCTTACTTACGTCGACAGTGCCTCCCACCATTCTTGCTAGCTGTGACATTTGGCCCAGCCATCCTACCCACCATGTTCCACGGCGGCAAAAGCGCCAAAGCTGAGCCCACCGACACCCTCTCTGCGACTGTAGGAAGCAACTGGAATGGAAAAGACTGTCTGTTCCTACTCAGCGAGGGGAAAAACAGCTTGAGCACAAGTAAGGGTAATTGCAGAACACCCCGAGCTCATCCTATGAAGAAACTTTGCCCCCCTCCCCCCCCCCCTGCAAAAAGAGGACCAGGAAAGCTCCACTTATTTCAACAAACATTTGCCTAAACTCAGGAACTAAGTCGGACTTTTTTTCCCCCTTTTTATTTTAATAGTTTGCAGTGGGAGTTCGGCAGAGCATATGTCGTATAGCTCCGCTGTAGATGTATTGCGAAGAGACTGCAGCACCATCTGCTGGAACAAACAGGGAGTCAGAGAGAAGGGGGAAAGAGAATCATGGAGGGAAAGTTGTGGCAGTTCGAAGTTGGCAGAAACGTGTGTCTAATGTGAGCGCTTCAGGTTCAGCACTCACCGGGGTCATTCATTCTATATGTATTATTCGTAGTGTTGGAACACTTTGGATAAAGACACCTACGTGGCTGAAGAGGGATGTCCCACACGGAGGGAATGAGCACTCGGTGTCAGCACTATAATTCAACTTCAAATCGCAGACCACTGATTTGCGGAGGTAAAAGTTCACGGTGGCCTCTTCCTCACATCACATTCATAACTCTGACCACGGGACACATAAACAACCTCCTCCGTGCTTGCCCTCATTTCCTTCAGTGGATCCCTTGGACAACTAATAACGAGTTAATCAGCCTGATTGCACATTCATCACTGTGATCTGTTTCTCTTTTTTTTTTCAGCCGACGAGGGGAAGCGTGTTTTACTTGGGAAATGAAATATTTAGTGACCTGTTCCTTTTGCCCTTACACTAGACACAGAGGCCCTACAGCTGAGTAAACAGTAGGGCTGCAAGTGGACAGGTAAAAACCAGCGCCTGCTCTTCTCAGCACTGACCAATAAAACCACTGTTGCCCTGGACACGGGGTTCATTATTTAAAAAAGAAAAACATGGCTAATTGGCCTAATTTCCCTCAAGCAAAACAGTAAAAAATATTTCAATATACAGTGAGCAATTCAGAAATACTTGTATCCTCTACTCTCTTAGATTGAAGAGTAAAATAAATTATTAATGTGACATCAACTTTTTGTGTATAATGTGTTTACAAGAGTCCACTTCTTGATACAACCAAAATGGGATTTTACAGAAAAGTCCTCTTTTGAAAAAAGCTTAATCAATGAATTGCCAACATTAGAGGCAGCATGTACAATGGTGAGCTGAGAAAATGGAAAATAAAAAAATGAAATAGACCAGGGCCCTAAGAAGATAATAAAAGTCTTCCTTTGATAAAAGTATGGCCATCTGGGGTTTTCTGTAAACCGGTCTCATCTATGACTTACTCCTAAGCCTCAGTTCTCAACCTGACATCGTCCTTACCAATGGACTTTGCAAGGTGATGCACAATGTCTTTGCCTGTAACTCTTGCCCGTATGCTCTTGATGTGGTCAGCGAATGTAGATACATGTTATACCAGTTTGCTAAGAGTCTGAGCACTGAGACACATCCAGAGCATTGCAGAGATTTGACTGTACGCCGCTCCTGACTAAACCCACATCTCATGCACCGCCGCCGCACAACTTCAAGGAGAATTAAGATCTTTACTTGGGGTCTTTTCGACAAACTTCAAAGAGTCCAACGAGAACAGAGAACTCGGGAGGTGTTTGGGAAAATGAGGACAATCGATAACTCTGAAGGGAAAGTGAGGAATTGTGTAAATGTATTGTTTAAACGTAAGGACATGTCCAAATATATATTTTCCTGCAGTAACACCCAACACCTAACGGGACGACATTAGCACAGAGGTTTGTAGGGAGGCAGTTTATGAGGCAGTAAATAGACAAAGGCATCAGGAGCACTGATGCATGATAAACCTGAGGTGGCTGAATCCCATCACGCAGTCCTTCTGCATCACACCCCCTTTCAAAAGCACAATTCAATATTTTAAGCAACAAAGCGTCAATCTGACAATCAAGCCTTTATCACTTTGAGGATTTTAAAAGTGAAGCGCACAGCTCGGATTGTTGTGTGTGGAATGAGAAAACACCTTTTTTTTCCCACAAACATATGTTCTCAGTCCCTGCTTTTTTAAATAAAACTGTATAATTTTGGTACATTATAAAAGGTGTAAGATACACCTGGGGATAGAGGCCCCATGAGCAGACTAAATATCTCATTTTGTTCATACAGCAGCTGTTCGCAACCACTTCTCCCCTGTGATAATAATGTTCATACTTTTTAATGGTATTAAGAAAAAACAACCAAAAAGATGCAATTAAAAAACACTGAAAGGAGAATTCTTTATGATTACAATCCCGAGCTTCTGTGTACAATTAGAAGTTAAGGATTGATGAACATAGATCGGTGGTGCCTGATCAAGGTCTATTGAATTCTTACCTCTCAGCCATCCCTAAATGACCAGTCAGCACTAATGCACCCATATTGTGTCTATAAGTGTGAACTGATTTATATTGCTGCAAAACATCCCCAAGACATTGAAAGAGCACCATTGGAACCCAATACCAATTATATATGTTTGTTTCTTGGGAAATGGCCACTCAGTACATTGGATCAATGTGGACATCAAAGGTCAAAGCAATACATTTCTGCTGAAAAGTTAGTGCGCCATCAAGCCGCTCATCTGCCAACAAACCTCCCGACTGGACGTGAGGGGCAATAAAGACGAGACAGATTGATTGACATGTGTGATGGTTTTCTAGCGTGCACCAGTTTCCAAATGAACGCAGCTAGTGTAAATGTAAATATGCACAATTCTACTAAAGGTGACCTTTGACCACCCACACTGTACATATAATATGAGAGGTAATGGAAGAAAAAACAGACCATGTCTGAGTCTGGTTTGTATGGTAGGTTTTGATAATGAGACCATAATCATGGGCAGCCTCAGTAGTCTTGCCCACAGATCTCTAAACTTATACTACTGTAACCGTCCCCAGAGGAGCAGGGCCTATCAATATTCATATGCAAATCTCATTAAAGACCATATTAATTACCTGGTCCTGAATGCCCCTGCTGAAACTAACACCTGGCAAGCCTGCAGAGAGGATATCCTTATGCAAGCATGCCTTATAGATTGTTGCTTCTTTTTCTTTCTTCCCCCCTTTACTGCTCACATCTCTAAGGACCTTTTGAATCCATATTAATTTCCTCTCTGGCAGTTATGTGGGCAGGGTATGAACTGTACTATTTCACTTTTAATCTGTCAGTAATTTAGTAATGTGTAAACTAATTATGCAGCAATATTTATGTAATTGGTTCTGGGAGCTGTTCAAAAAAATCAATGTGTTTGCAGAGAATGCCGTAAATTGCATTGGGTTATTATAATCATGTGTCAAGTGCTGATTATGTTATGAAACTAAAAAGTGGATGTCAGCCACAGGTCAATACAAGCTAGCTCCATAAAATCCATGCTTCTCCATTGATTAATGTAATGCTTCCTCCACACACTCCCACCACTGCCTGACCACTTTGTCTGTACAGTGTATGATGGAGAGCTTCAGCGTATTAAAATTATTATATAATATACAACGTCTGCTTGTATAACAACATACATAGTGAAAACAGGGAGGTCTACAGACTAATTGACCAACTGTTTTCTCTTCAAAATGATTCTTACTGTCTGAAAATGTCATAATTAATATTTTTATATTTTCAAATAAAGTGAATTAAAGTCTGTCGGCAATATACTGTCTATGATTCAATCAATACACAACATTAAACAATTGGATATAAAAAGAGATATGGGGAAAAAACAGTGAGGGGTAATTAGATACAATAAAAAAAATGACACTGAGTGTTAGAGAAAATAAGGTGATGGACTGCAATTTTGATGTACAAAAAATAAAGAAAATAACAGTGCAGATGGATGAGAGAGCAGAGATTGATGTTGAGCTAATTTTGTCTGATGTTCTCATCCAGAATGACCTCAAGAAGACAAAGACTAACTATTTGTACTGCCAAATTCATTGGGTCAGAGAGTCCCTGATGACACGCAATTTACCCTTAACCAAAAAAGGCTTGTGTAATATAAGAAATCAGTTCCAATAGACAGTAAAAGCACAACAGTTTATAAGTTTACACAAATGGAAATGGATTACAATTCACTTAAACATGATACTTTGCTGTTTGATGAGACTGGCAGAGACTACCGTGGGACGGAGCGAATGAGATGACTCGCCATCTCTGGTAGCAATTACGACTGTCAAGGGTTATGATTGATAGCCTTTGTTTACAGTGTTTAAAAGGGGAGACTGATTCCAAAACATTGCTTTGGTGAATACATAAATAATTGGGTTTAACCTTAGTGCTAATCCGGAGTAAAGACTTTTGCAGTTGCCCCAAAAGGTTCAATAATCAAACAGCAATAACATTTCCCATCTTTACCATGAAATGATGTCTGCTTTACACGCCAGCTCATACATCTTAACTTGACAGGTTGCAGCCAACTGTGGCAATTACTGGAGGTAAATACAGTGCTCATGTCAAACTGTACATACTCATCAAGAGAGTGGTTTGGACTTTCATCTTCCGAAAATGATTAAAATGAAACAGGGCGTATGCATTTTTAACGGCCTGCAAGGCGAAATCTTAGTGAGAGCACAATGTCTAAAGTGCAAGAGGATTTTAAATGGAAGATTATTTTACCCTGACTAGAAATTCTATGTAAATCTGGTTTAGTTTCACATGCAAAAAAGTGTGAGGATAAGTGAAGAATATTTGGTGGCAACTCTTCCTTTTCTCAGACATATTTGGCTGAAACCAGAGTCAATGAGTCGATTGTATCCCACAAAGAATGCATTTAGATGACACTGTGCCATACTACGAACAAGAAGTCCATCTTTCTGTGAATCCAGCAATGGATTTTTAGTTGCTCGAGAGCTGGCAAAAAGCCTTGAGATACTCCCTCCCCCCACCATCACCCCATTTCTGCCTTCACCCTTCTCTCTCTGAGTATATGCTGCTTTTAGTGTGAACCCTAAATGCCAAACTTAAAGACATATTATGAAGGTTTCTTGCAGTATATACTGTAATGTATATATGTAAAAATTAAAATAAAATGAGCCACATAAGGAGCATTAGGTTCGGTTTGCAGATCCAAAGACAGATGCCAGAAAAAAGTAATTGAGGCAGTTGATTGTTTTAATGTCATTTTCCAACCTAATCAGTTTGGTTTTAAATATCCTCGTTTTATACAAATATTTTTTGGGGGGAGGAATGTGTCATGAAAATCATTATTTCTATACCAGACATATTTTAATAAAAATAATGACCACTCTCAAAAGCATTCAATAAATACATGCCCCGCATGGCCCTGGAATTGGTTATGATGTTTTGGCTCCTTTAGTGATTGAGCTCTGACAACCCTATAGACAGACAAACATAATTTTATATACATTTTGGCCATAAATAACTTGTCTCCCCTGAGAAAACCCCCCCCCCCCCCCACAATACTTTTGTCCTGAGCCAAGTAGCATTACTGACTGTCTTTTTTGCTATTTCTTTCTTTCACAGTGGTGGCGGATCACTAGTGGATCACTCTCTCATGTCCTGAGTGGCTGAGCTCTGGGTTAGCCAGGAGTACTGGAACAACCTTTCACTCCCAAATCACACTAAACCTCTCTCCTGTTTAACAAATTGCCTGAACCACAGAATTCCATGTCTGGGGAAGGCTTGATCAAGCTTTGAAGTCTGTAGGTCAGTGTAAGGCCAGCATTTGAAGTCACTGCTGGGGTTAGACTGATTTTCTCTGGTGAAGGCACGGGAGCACTGTGCAAGCCAAAACACAGACACTGTACGCCTTTCATTTCTATCGTTTCCCTTTTTTGAAATATAGTTGAGGTGAATTTATCAAAATAGTTGTGATTTTTATGGTGAAACGTATGAAATGGAAAGACAGATAAAAAGGATTTTCGGATCCTTTTAGTCTACCTCAGTGGCAGTAATGGTTACGTCTGGAGTGTTAGCTGAAATTATCTGTGAAAACTGGAACAGGAGGTAAGATAGAAAGTACAAAAATGTTTTGTGATCAGTTTGACTTTTGCAATAGACATCACTATATAGTCTCAGTGCAACCTGGTGAAAAATCTCTCAATGAGAATTATTGTTATCGTTTCTGGTCAATGGTTAAAAAAGTCATACCCGATACACTCAACTTTTCAATTACACTGGTACACCATTAAATAATTCTGCAAAAGTGCATGTATTGTTTTTGTGTCCGACAAATCATCATTCACAGCGGTGGCTCGTGCACAAGGGAGTGATTTCATATCTCACGCTGACATGTGCTATAACCACCCAAATAACACAAGTCACAAGCCGAAGGTTGCCTGAGCCACTTACTCTCTCTGGTTGCTGGGCATGGAGCGCTCAGTCCCTGAGTGAATGATTCGTTTGTGGCAGAGCCGGTCAGGCAGGGAATGATCCGCGAGAGCTAAGGTCACAGGCAGATGATGGGGCTAATTAATCTTGCTTTGCACTCGACTCACTAATTATTTGCTTCCATAATTGTGCCCCTGACACCAGGCCGCCCTTCTGAACCACGTTCGCCCGTCTCGACCTCCTGCCTGTAGCTAAAAAAAACTGCCCAGAAATGTGTACTTAAGGTGAACATGGTAGGATAAAAAAATGGAATCTGTGAGAGTGGTTTCAAAAACAGTGAAATGTAACTTTGCACCACTCTGACCCTGCACCCCCCT
Organism: Scophthalmus maximus; assembly: GCF_022379125.1. Lineage (NCBI taxonomy): Eukaryota > Metazoa > Chordata > Actinopteri > Pleuronectiformes > Scophthalmidae > Scophthalmus > Scophthalmus maximus. The sequence goes on along the minus strand of NC_061518.1, from coordinate 20,633,907 downwards.
GCTACCACTGGTTATGACGGAGTGCTTAAAGTGCGCTTCTTCACACCACATCCCAGCAGGAAATCGCAGAAAAGTGGAAGGAGGTAAAAAAAAAAAAGGGTGGAGGGAAGGGAATCATTAAGTGACTCATTAATTCTACATAATCACTCTTTCAGACACTTTTCTGACACTTCCTCCGCGTGTGCTCCATACTGTTAACAAGCCAGCCCGCATGAGCCTGGCAGAGAGCGCCGCAGCAGCAGTTAGTAGCAGCTTGAGCTGGTGGTGTTGGTGCGACGCTCAACGCAGTGAGACAAGTGAGACATAGACAGGCAGTCACAGGGCTGGGGGATAAAGAACACTGGAGTAGCAGGAGAAGGCGGGCTGAAGACCCCAGGGCTCGAGCAGAGCTAGATTTACCCTTATGTGCGAGTCTGGAGGAGCCACGGTCATTGATCGAGGCTGGAGAGCTGTGGAAGCCGCCATTTAGGCTGGAGCAATACAACTGTGCTGGTATTGATTGATGAGCCTGGTCCTGTTAATATTATTTATGGTAGGGGGGCTACACAGATCTCTGGCAGAGTGAGCCCCACCATAATAAGTGGTAATTGATGGCATGGGAGGCCAAGTCTCCCGCACCCTGCCCCCCCGCCCCCCGCCACCCTACTCACTGACCCCAGTCCTGTGAAAGTCAGATGGATTGCCTCTAACACAGTTATGATTGATATTATCAGATTACATAACCCACTACAGAGGCCTTGCGGGCCCACTCAAGTGGGCACATTGATTTTTGATTAGGACGCCACTCAACACATCTCAGAAGGAGCTGGGAAAATATATCCTGCAGATCAGGCTGCTTCAAGATTTCTGAAGGGTTGTTTCCCATTTTACAGTTTCTGGGCACGGCAGTGATGTGTGTTAACATGACTCAGGGCTGAATGTTTCCTTGGCAGTCTGACATACTTATTATTTCTCCTTGCAAAAATGAAGCTCTTTTTTTTTTTTAATCACAGCAATGTTAACAATTAGATAATGTCATTGTCAGTATGGGTATAATTTATTCCTCCTCTCTTGACTCATCCTGCCATAGACCACGGTGTGTTTGTCTGTCAGATACATTAGTCGTGCTAGCTAAAGACCACAAAACTCAGTTTTGAAACCGTTTTTAAAGATCAAATTTGTTTACATACTATTTGTGCTATAATGTGTCCAATATAATGTATCTGCTTTTATTGATCTGGGTAGCAAGAAGCTGTAGGGTTACTGGTTCACTCTTCAATGATGGAACGTTTTGTGTAATTTAAGATATCATTTTCTTTTAATAAGTAAAACTAAAGCTCAATATGACCTTATCATTCTTTGTCCGTGGTCACTACACAGCACAGAACAACAGCTCTTAAAATCCACGTTAAAAACCCAAACGGACCATTTTACTAGTCATTTTTATTTGGCTTGCAATAAATTAAAAGGAAAATCTTTCATCTCACTATGTGGAAAAACTGAATATGTATCTGACAACAACTCAAAGTGATGAAATTGAGGATTTTAATCTGTGAAAAATAACCACTATTGAATCATACTTAGTTTAACAATATAGTCCTGGCCTGAGAACAGAGGAGGCTTTCTAACGGTACCTGCACAGTAAATGGCTCAACTGTTGCGTGACCACGTTCGGAGTTCTCCCTCCCCCCCGAAAAAGACTTGCTCAATTACTGCGGACAGATGGACGACATCCAGCAGATCTCAATGGCTTTCTGTGAGTCAGACGGAATTTTTTCATTTGCGGCGCTTGGTGAGATGAAATCAAAATGTGTATGAAAAACACATTAGTGTTTCCCCAGAGGCTTGCCACAGTTTGTACATGCACATGGTGTTAAGGTGACGGTCGAGAGAGGGGCATATGTGTACCTGCGAATGTGGGATGCAGCCTGTGATTAATGTCTCCTCATGACTTTTTTGACACCTCTGGCGCAGTGGCTCCTTTTTTTTAGAAATCGCTAATTATCATTTCATTTCACTAAAGAATTTCCTCGGTGCCATTTTTCCCCCCCTTTCTTGCAGGGGCAGGGTCATGTTCAGCTTGCAAGAGAGCTGCCTGGTGTATGGAAACATCTTAAGGATAGTGGAGAGTCAAATGCCTGTTATGTATCCATGCAAAATCTTTAATTTTCACAAACCGAATACAGACAGAATCAGTGAGGCAGCTGTGTGAAGTGACCTTTGGCTGACCCAGCATGAGTGGGAACAAGGTAGGAGTTATGCAGCTATGGATGGAATACAATCTCAATATAGAGGCTGGAGTACACCATGAACAGGACTGCTTATTCAAAACAACACATTTTTCCACATTCTACAGAGGTGATATGAAATGAAAACAACACAAAGAAAACCTTTTGAGTTATTTCAGTTAAAAGTAGGATTTTTGGGGGAGTGTCAAAACACTTCACAACTCAACATAAAACATGATAAGCACAAAAATGCATGATATACAGAGTAGAGTAAAAATTATTAATTTCCATATATAATGACAGACTACACTTGACACTTTGTTTATGATTGATAGTAATATACTTTTTTTTCTTTACTAAAGTTTGGTGCAACATAAACAGTGTTTGTTCCAATTTAATGTCTTGAATAATTTGAGGACATTAGTTGAGGGATGATAAAAAAAAACTCCCGTATTCACTCTTTTGGATTGGGTCAATAAATTAAATGGTAAATCAGAACAGACTTGTAAATATGATAATAACAAATCATTCCCCTTGTGCTCTTCCCTCATTGTTTTATTGCACACTGTGGGCAATCTTCCAGATAGACCTCAATTGATTTGTTTAATGATCTTCAATCCCTCCAACGCTTTCCCCTCATTCTCTAACAGCCTGCCTCAAACCCCACAGCATCTTATGCTCTAACCCCCTGCCTCTTTATCCCACCCTCGCCCTAATCAGCACAGAGTGAAGCTGTGAATATGAACATTATGAGCTTTGGGTTCAAAACTTAATGGTTCACAAATCAGCTACTATGGATTTTCTGCTACTGGAATCAATAGCTGCTGGAGGGAGGTCATGATTTCCGGCTCTTAGATATACTTCTCCTCCTAATTCATATCAGTGAGTTTAAACTGTCTTCGCAAAGCTGGAATAATTTCGTGTCATAGACAAAAGACCAATGAGCAAAGTGGGAGGGGCAGTGATGTAAAGACCCAACTTCTGTGCCATTAAACCTTTTCACAATGAAAAACACAGCAATGCACTTGGCACAGACACACATTTCAGTGCACACCGTTGATGTATACATTCTCCACACCGCCACATTTCCCACAAGCAACCAAGGCCACATAAATTATTAGCAATTCCTCTAAATCCTAATCTTAAAAGCTTGCAATTTCCTTGGTAAATACTACCGTCCATTTGCTTTTCCCAGAAAAGATATGGAGGAACCAGTGAGAGCGCAGACAACATCGTAATGTTCTGTTGGCCCCAGTCACACTGAGCAAGATGCAGCAATGAAGCAGGTTAAGCAACATGTGCAACCATTATTTTGTATATATGACTTTATACAAATAAAAGATTCTGCATACAAGAAGTGGACTGGTCATTTTAAATAATGTGTTCATGCAACTGTGGCAAAAATAACATGTTTTCTGTTGTCAGGTGTAATCCACATGCAGTAAAAGTCTGCATACCATAGTATGATTTGGACAATATGTTGTTTGTTGTATATGTCAATAAGATCATGCTACTTAGGAATTTATATAATATGTACTGACATTTTTTGGGAAATTGCAGTTCTACAAGTAAGATGATTCGATATTATGATTATTTGCAAATGTGTTTACTTCTAATAAAACTTAAAGACGACCCTATGTCAGTAGGCCATAAGCCCATAGAAGTCAGGTATGAACCTGTTTATTAAATTAAGTACTGCAGTAATGAAGTTTGAAAAAAAGAAAAAGTATTGGGTGTGCAATCAAAGTTATTATCTATCTTAAGCTAATTGCCCAAGTTTTACTGCTTTGAGCTGTTGGCCGTTGTAACACATGGTCAGAGTAACCAATAAATTAAATATTGATTCATGCATCAGCGAATAAAAACTTAGTCCCATCCCTAAGGGTTTCAATAATTACCACATTCTACACCAATACTTTACTCTTACAAATGCTACCAGAGCATGTTGCACATGACCAAACTGTTCCCAGCATAACTTGGAGCCTGCGTCCACACAGCAGATCACTACATGATGGTCAAACGGCAAAGAGAAACACAGGGCCGTTCACTGCAGGACAGCCTTACATGATTAATGACCTCCAATTAGGGCCTGGGTGGCAGGTTTCATGGGTTCCTACTGCCCACGCCACCCCCAACCAATGATAATCTCTCTCAGGCATGCCTCAACAACTCCCCTACATCAACAACATCCCAAACGGGGACAAGACGCTCTGCTGTCCAGACAGGACAGGCTCCAGCGTTACGCTCCACTCCTTAACATCTGTAGGATGATATCACTTAGTTTCACTGCTAAGGCAGATTCACATTAAGGATGTTTACAGTGACTTGTTAGACTGCTCAAGGAAATTCTCCTTTAGTGCCTGTTTGTTTATGTTGGAAAGCACTATTCTAGCCTTTTGCATTTAAAGCCCAAATGTACATGACCAACAGCAGTGTCTCGCATAGAATTAGGTTCTAACTGCGGCGGTAGCTGCCAGGGTGGAGGGGATTGACAGGTACACAAAGAAGACCGGTGTTGTGCCGAGTTCTGCCTGTCTGCCAAGGACGGTGAAAGCTGTGGATGTTTCATGGTTCACCACTGCGACAGGATTTCTCCCTGTACTCCTGATGTCTGACAGACGGGGCAAAGAGCGCTTTGTACAGCTCTACATTGAAGCAAGAGCGCAAAACAATATGTTTGAGATTTGCATGTTATTATGAGAAGTGTAAAAAAATGAATTCTTTGGTTCATTATGAAACTGTGGGACAAATTAGACTGTGATGGCCGTAGGATATTGGAAAGACTTTGAGTCGATTCATACAAAAGGAACCATTTCCATCAGGGCTGCTTGAGCCCCTCGTAGGGAAGAAGCAAACCTGCTTAATAATAATAATTAAACTATTGATCTGCAATATATAAACTGGAGAGAATTAAATTATTTGATTGTTCACTGTTTAGGTTCAAAAAGCCCCTCATTCACCTGTAGTACTGTATGTGATGATTCTCATGTTTATTCGAGTAAAGTGGATTAAAGAGCAACTGGACTTGGTTCAATCCTCATCCAAACATCTTGAGACTGCTCTATATTTCATAAGTCATTTTTGATAACAGCAGTTCTGGGTTTTTGCAAGTTGTTATAATTTTTTTTTTATTTTCTTAGTTGATACAAGTGATAATGACGTGGTCAAATTGAAAAGACCAGAGAATGCGAATGTATGGATGCGAGCCAAAGCATGGTGGTTTTTCTGAAAAATAGCAGAGATATGTGTGCTCAGGAAGCCTTCTCTAGGTTTTTAATAAGAGCACATATCGGCCTGTCTTAATGAGTATTGTGTTGTGCTCCACAAGGAACTCACATTTGGGCAACATGCTGCCAGATGGAATCAGCACAGGCCTAGAAGAACCACTTCTGTTCATGGAGTTTTGACTCCCGACGTAGCCCTCCAAAACCACTCTGTTATTAAGACCTGGAAAAGGCTTCAATGGGTAGGGGCAAAGGAGAAAAAAAATCTGACAACAATTTAACAGAAACCGCGTTTGTACTTGGGAGAGGAGTGGCTGTTGTATTCCAATCCCAGAGGACCTATGGGATGCCACGGAAGTGTCATTAAAAAGAGAAAGGATGCGTGAACAGCTGTTTTCTGTGACAGCTCACACTGCTTACCATGATTTCCTTCTGAAAGACTGGGTCAGGGTTACCACAACCCCCCGGCAGCCCGCTAAACTTTCTTCACATGGCGCACATGTGACAGAGTAGACTTACAGTACTACGTACAGTTTGTGAGTGCGTGTGTTAGAGGCTGAGGCGACGTAAAGTTAGTGTAAAGTGTAAAGGAATGAGCAAACGGATACGTGTGTGGGTATGTTATTGAAGACGGAACTTAAACTGATACTAACCCAGTTGAGACAGAAAGAACACGACATTGTGTGTGAGATGTACAAAAAGGAGCAGCAGAGTATAAGCCAAATAGGGGGGAGGAACGAGAGAGAGAGAGAGAGAGAGAGAGAGAGAGAGCTGGAGGAATGTGATTAAGTCTGTTTATGGAGTCCTATCACTGCCACACAAGAGCAGGACCACCTGCAGTCTGGAAGTCATTACTCCAGGGTCACGGGATACCCTACATGTAAACTCTGAGTCACTTCACCTCAAATTGGGTGTAAAGATCCCATTTCCTCCTATCGACAAACTGAACCACCTGCAGGGCGATGGGATATGATGCCGTCGAAGTCTACGTATTGCTGTTCCATCACGCCGTTACAATAGAGCGGCGGTGTGAGGCGATCTGACAGGTCGGAGCTTGTGTTTGGTCACACTGAATTTCATTCAACATGTTACGTGTACACTATGTAATCTTAAACAAAAATAATGCAGGATATACAATGTTCAATTATCTTGGATCATGTGTCCACGTACAGTGGGGTCCACTGTACACATCGGGGGACCTTTTGGACTCCACGGTGTGAGGTATTAATGTGTGAGCACAGTGCATTTGTCATCTGCCAGGATTTGTTCATGGTAATGCAGTTGAGTCAAATTTGTGACCAATTTTGAAACGGGGAAATCACTTTCATATAAATGTTAATACATATTCTGTTTCCTCTTTTCAGTGAATATCAAAATAAAACCTTACTGGTCCATTGTAGGGATGAAACAGTTACCGGTTCGACGGTAAACCACAGTGAATTTTCCGATGGTTAGGTCTACCGTTTCAAATTCTAATTATGATTCAAATCAGCTCAGTTAGCAAAAGTGGGCGCAGGCGCAGCATGCAACGTGGGTTTGTTGTGGATCCGAGTCGCGCTTAGGAGACGTTCCTTTTATTTTGCTATCATGCTCCTTGTATCAGTTATTTACCAGAGCTATATTTTGTTGAGGTTCAACACAGAACACACACTTTCAGTTTCAGTTGCCCCTTCCTGCCAACAAAGAGAGAGAGGGAGAGAGTCGGTCGAGCGGGCTACAGAGTGAATGCAGAGAGGGAGCGGTGTAACTGAGGACAGATAATTGAATCAGATAAATTAAACTCTTTTCTTTTCTTTTAAATCTGATTGTTTCATGGTGGTTATGTTGTAAAGCAGAAACAATTACAGCCACATCTCTGACCAAGATAGGATGTTTGTGTATGCAATGCAGCCAGGTTTAGGTATAATTTTAGAAAAATGTCATCATATTTAAAAAATACCATGATAGAATTGATAACCTTGATGTTGAATGTTCATACCTTGACTTCTCTAGTCCGTTGTAGCCACTGCTACACCCACTGTAACTGAGTCTGGACGTATTTCTCACACAACAAACAAAGATGGGTGAAAAAAGAACTGCTCCGCAGTATTGCTTGTATTAAATTAAAATGTGAATTAAGTATTATTATTATTATGTGAAAAAATATGATAAAGTGAAAGGGTTTGTAAAAATGACCCTACAGAGAAATATCACCAGAATCTTCTCACCTTGGCATTACAGAGCGTTTAGGAGTTTCAGCTCATGTTTCAGCTGTCGCACATGTAAATGTATTGTTGCGTTTCACTCTTCCCACTTTGTGTTGTTTTCAGCTCCGGCAGGCAGCTTCTCTAACTGGAAAAGCACTAGAACTGTGCACTCCTCGCTCAGCACCAAACAGAAAACTGATGTAGAAGTTAGATGGTGGATACTTAGCAACTAAAGACGCAGAGACCAAAAGCAGAGCTTAGAGAACTGTTCAATTAGTAACAGTAGTCATTTAGTGATGGGCTGAAAGCATAACAATGAACTATTCTGAAACCACACGTTCGCAATCTAGGGTGGGATGCATGTGTTTCGAGTGCGTAAAAGAAAAGAAAAGTTGACTTGCTCTTAGTATGATAATAGAAATATTACTGTAGCTCTAAAGAATCGATTATCCCTTCTCATTCTTGTTCTACCATTTTTTAAACATGGCCATATTGGCATAAAAAAGCAGAAAAAAAGGCTATAGGCCTGAGTGGCAACAAAAGACGGAATTCCTAATAGTCCACATGCAATATTAATCTGAAGGTTTTAATATTACAATTGCTCAATTATGCCTGTCAGGTAAATTAATATTAACATTTTACTAAGGTTCTTTTGTAGAAAATAACTGCCACAAAAGAGTAACACTAGCCTATATCACATATTTTTAAAAAAAGATAGAAGTGACACTTTACCAGACTCTGGCACTAAACAGAAGGGCGAGACGGGAAACGCAGACTCATATTTGTTGTGTACACTTTTCACCCATCTCGTGACTGGAAGGCAGATGAGCAGACGATGTGGCGAGTTAGATTGATGCATCTGCTCCGCCTGACAGCTCTGAATCATGGCCCGAGCCACGCACACCACCAGCAGCTCTGGAATGTCTGATAAAATGATATTAATTCCGCACATTAATGAGATTAATGAATCAGAGCAGCCCAAAGCAGAGGAACCGGCTTTTCCTTTTTGTCTGGCCCTGAAATAATAACACAAAGGTAATTATAGTGCATCCATCAATCTGCTTCCGGACAGTCTAATTATCTGGGCATTTCTGAAGTGCTCTCACTTCTTCGCACCCATTTGTATTGTGTGATATGTTATTTTTTCATTAATGGAGAGCTCATCTGCGGCTCCTCCTGCATGTTACAGTGGCTGCCTGTCAGCGGCTGCCGGAGCTATGATCGAGAGCCGTGGGCCTGGAGATTGAGAGATCCAAAATTTCCATGATGGATACAGACGTCCTACTGCTAAGAGGTACACATCATCGACTCATCGTGCATCTTGACAAAGCACTCTTATCCTCCAAAGGGAATAATGAGGATGCTGACAGCACATCCACTATAATCAATGGCTTTCAAATGAATAATCAACTCCACTAATTGAACAAAGAATTTTTTCTTGGCTTTAGTCTCTTAGTAAAACCGAATATAGCTTTATCCTGAATCTGTCTTTTTACTGCAATGACGTGTTTTGCCTGAACATACACAGCAGCCAATTTTAGTCAGCCATTTTGAAGATCTACAATTCTTTCCAAGAAGATTATTTCCACAAAAACACGACTATTGCTTGTGATTAATACACAAAGGCCCTGGCCACCGTGCTATCCATGTTTCACATCAAATTGGAAAGCGATATTGGTTCCAGTTTCCCAGTACTCTATGTATGTATGGAGAATGAAAAATAACAATGCAAAGTTCTGACATTCAGAGCACTTCCAGGAGGACGATGCAATTATTTTAACCTAAATATCACCATCTGGATCTCAATGTTTTGGTTTTCCAGCTCATAAATTGATCAATTTCAACGAATGCATGTATTTCCAAATGAAAACATTTCCAAATTATGTAAAATAGTCGACATACAAAATTTAATAAATCCTACAGTACCAAACCATTCAGTGCCCTTCGCCAATTTGCCAGAGCAGCTGCATAAACCCTTACCAAAACTCAGCCTCTCTCAAACAAACTCTTCAGCTCCATCATCTGGACTGTAATGGATTTCTAAAACAATAATAATTACGTGAGTTGACCGAGGCGGAACAAGGTTTGGCTGGGCCTGCCCTCCGTCCCAACTAATTGTGAAGCATACAGAGCCACTTCCTGGAGCTTCCTCACTAATGGTTACAGACGACTGACATTTCAGAGCAAATAAAATGTCCCCCAGCTGTCTAAATAACCGGTTTAGAGCCTCTCCTGCCTCCATTTCAAATTTCTACAGTGGGAAACGTAGATCGCATCCTACCATAAGTGTCACACGGAGACTCCAAAAGTTGACCTACGATTTACATCCGTTTCTCCGAGTAACAAGGTCCCACTACACCTGAACAAACTATTACACAGAGTACATCTGTTACGTTTCTTTAACCCATTGTTTAAGGAGGATGGAGCTTTCCCAAGTTTCCATTAGCTCAAAAAAATGAATTGAGAAGAAATGCCTTTAAAAGCCTTTATACACCAGGCACGCCACAAATCATTTGACAGACAATGTTATGATGTGTCTCCTGGCTCGAGGGCACAGTCACCCCTGACTGATAAACACTCCCGTAGCAATCTGTAGTCATAGCCCAGAGGGGAGTGAATGGGAAAATGTACAGTCTGTACTTGGGTTACAGCTGTGGAGCCAGGCAGACAGGTTAATGGTAATATCATGTAGCAACTTTAATTTCAATAAACTCATTAAAATTTGAGACAAGTCATTCCACTTGATTCAAGTGTCTAGTAAATGGCTCATAAATGTCCATTTCTTTTATAAACACCAGGGTCGGTTACTTAGTGAGCGTCTGCCAGGCCTGGCAAAGTGACACTTACTCAGAAGAGGTTCGCTTCTTTGTTTTTGCATAGGAGCAGCACAGATGACAGTAAAATAAACAAATGAAGACGATGTAAAACAAGACACAGGCCTCGTCCTGTCAATGTCAGAGAAGCCCTTACATGTCCACACGCACGCAAAATGAAGAGTTTCAGATACGGTATCAGCTCCCATCTCCTACATCCTTTTAAGAAAATATAACGAGCCCATAAAGCCCTGCACATGCGAGGCACGCGATCCACTCTGTACGCATCTATTACAAACTAAAACACAGTAAAACCTTTTCCTGAGCATTAAAAATGGAAAAAAATAAAAGCATGCCACATACAAAGTTAAGGGGTCAGATATATTGCAAAAGGAGACAAAGTAACAAAAAGCTGAATCAAGATTTTTTTCCTTTCTGTTATACTGTGCAGGCATTGAGCCAGAGAGAGACAGAAAAACACACTGGTGCTTATTCTTTTACCTCAGACGTAAGAAGTCATTGAGACTGTTTGGTACAAACGATGGGGGAGCACGAAAGCTACCATGTTTGGATGTGACATGCAGTGTTTAAAGCTGCATGAAACAATTTTGGCCCCTAAGGGGCAGAAAAACATCAAATCAAACTGACACTTTATCGGTAACATGTTAAGATAATGAAAAAAAAATGTTTATTAAAAATACAGCGATTGTTTTATATGCCAGATGAAAATATCAATAGAAAACATCAAACATTACAACCATACACCGTTTGCAAAGTGCAATTTTGGGCGGTGTGAAATATAAGTGTGAGAGAAACCTGGTATAAATCTTATAAATAAATGTCGATCCAAAATGTTGACCATTGATGTCACTGTGAGACTCGTGATTGTCCGTTTGGAGCTTTGGTGACCAAAGACAGGCTGCGGCAAACATGTTGGTTTCAGAAATGTATGAACGAATTCTTGCCATGTGGCTACAAATATGATCCAAATCTTCAAACCAGCCAAGGAGAATAAGACATGCGCAAACGTGCAGCCATGCAGCAAAGCCTGGAAGAAGTAAAATATCATACAGAAAAAACACAGAGCTGAAAGAGAGAAACAACTTTTTGTGTGGAAAAAGAAGATAAAATTGTGGATTTGCATGTTCAATACACAAAAGTGGTGCCTTTGGATGACAGACATTCATATGGACTTTGTTCTACTAAAAGTCTAAAAGAGCCTTAAACCTACACATACGCCATATGGAAAAATCCTTTTGGAAATTATCTTCACACACGAGAAGAAACATGAGCCATTATTCTGTTTTGTCTGCAACCACAAACTCATTCTAAAAGTGGGAAAAGAAAAGAAAAGTAGCAAATGCTATAATAAAGACAATTTTGCCATAGGGAACAAAATCTCAAAAACATGCAGATGTTTCTCACACTCTGTCTGTCTAACACACACACACACACACACACACACACACACTCACTCACTCACTCACACACACTCGCGCTCTCTGTTTCTCACCTGGTTTGTTCAAAGTGAGATCTTCCCTTGAGGTGAAATTTGGGATAAATCAGCCCACATGTCTGTAATCTGACTCTGGCATGAAAAGGAAGCCTGCTTGTCCATATCCAACGTTTTAACTTCATTTGCATTGCAAATTGCTTGTGCCACAAGTTTCCATTTGTCTCAGAAGACAAACCAGCCCAAGATTGCTGCATTGTACACCTTCCGGTTGAGGATCTACAAAAAGTAAACCATATTATTGTTGTTTTTGCCTTCCACACCTTCATCTTTTTTGCCTTTTCTTCTGTACTGCAGAACACAATGTTTCTGTTTTAGCTCAGCCCAATGGACAGAGATGTATTCAGCTAAATGTGTGTGTTGATACAAAAAGCAACTCTCACAGACAGATGCCATGCACTGAGATATATTATTGCAGTTCACTCCTTATGTATACAGATGTCAGAGGCTTTTGACTCACATTATTAGCAACAACACAACGTCAGTGAATGTGACAGATTCAAAATGTCCCATGTGAACGTCAGCTACATCTCATCTGCAGTGCGACCATGGACACGCTTCCTGTGCTCCAACACGAGGTATCCAGCTCAACAAAGACCGCGGGATCTTTTACGTTGAGTTATTCTGTGCGGTCTCTGATAGATCACCATCCCAGCTTGACTCGTGTGGTTTGAGGCGATTTCATTTTCCAACCTCTCTCAGAAGTTATCTAAATGGATTGTACAATAATCTGTTGTGCCCTGAAACCACACAGCAAATAATTATTCTGTGCTCAAATGTTTGACAGCAAAAATTAGTAACAATCACCAAGAGAGCAGGTGTTTTTCTCCCCGGCGCCCCCCCTCGCCGAGTGCCCGCAGCAGAAAAGGTTGTGTACAAGGCTAGTATTGATTTTGAGACCATTTCACAAAGGATAAATAAGACGGGGGAGGAAGGAGGCCTTAGCCATGAGCTTTTTGATCAATCAACATGTCACAGCTGGAACTAAATTCAATTCTTATTTATCAAAATCCCCTGCTTGGTTAGAATGCTATGCAACGATGCTTCGCAGAGGCCCTGAACAGCCCTCTGAGCCACGAGCATCACTGTCAGCGGCATAGATTTAACGACGGGAATACTTTGCAGTGAAATCTTCATCATGCAAAGACAATACATTAATTTACATTGTATGAGGTCATTGTATTTTGCATTCATGCAGAAGGCTGCCAATGTTAGGGAGTGTAGAAAACGCCAACAGTGCTATAGAGTGAGGTAGAGTACAGGCCAGTAGTATTTGGACAGTTACCCAATTTTTGTTTTCTTTCTTTGGGATCAGTGCTGTAGCTCGTGCAATTTGAAATAAAATAACAGCTACTACATGATTGTATTTGAGTGGGCATTTTAATGTTAAACCTTTTAGATCCTGCTTTTTAAACCATCTATTTTAAATGAATGATTGACTGTATTCTAGTCAAGATTTAAATGTAGCATCTTTTTTTTTTTTTTTTTTAATAGCTGAAGCACAGAGCCTGAATAAGAAAATACTTAGTGTGGTCTGAATGCAGCTATTGTTATGAAGGTTGAGTATATGATTGCATTAATGTCCACAGACGAACAGCTATTACTTTGCATCCCCATGGATCTGCCCCAAACCCTGTAATTTCACACAATATGTGTTCATAAAACAGAGACCAGAGGTCAGGACCCAACCAGTCATTCCACAACAATACAGTCTGATGAACACTAGACACCCAGAGCACCTTCACTCAAACACGCCTGATTAACAAATCCATTCCAGTCATCCACTCACAAAGTCAGATAAAACCTTTCTTGACTTATGTTATTAGTGGAAGAAAAATTGAAAACAGGTCACATTTTTACAATCCACCCACTCCCCCACCTTTACTCCACCACTAACCCTTCATATACCTCAACTCAACCCATGTTACTCTCAATGACACTGAAAAATACAAACCCTTTTGACAGGTCGACAATGTATCACAAGGTTACAACTGACAGACACACCAGTGAACAATGTCAGCTAGCAGTTTCCCTAATGTACATGTCTTTGGACTGAAACTGGAGCAACTGGAGTAAACTCAAAAACTAGAGAGGACCATACAAACCCCACACAGACAAGAGCAGGGCTGAGATTAAAACCCAGGACCATCGTGTTGTTAGGACAATGCCAAACGTTACAAATCATGAGGCTTTGAAATGACAATTATATTATTATGCTATTTGCATATCAAACACCAGTTGCCTGCTTAACAGGCATTAGAATGAAGGCCAATTAAAGCAAATACTCCTCTGATTGTAATAGTAGGTTATTGCTGTGGATTCCTGAGGATAATTTCTGCCCTCACAATCTCATGAGTGGTATCAAGTGTCTAATGTGATTCAATCTTGTATTTGCCCAACTCACCAATGTAATCACTCTGTTCAGGGTTATTCTATAACAACGATTTCTCTCTTTCTGACCTGTTTAATAAAGTAATTAAAAATACTTGGTGGTTTTTCGGCAGAAAAAAACAACAACAGTAACATCACAAAGAATGAATGGGTCACATGTGGTTACACTGCCTTCTACCGAGCTGCAGCAAAGGCGGACGAAGGTAACACTGCAATTTACTCTTGTCAGTTTTCTCATCCCACTGCTCCTTTGTGAAATCAAACACCCATTTTCTTTTCCCAAGCACTTTTAGCTTTGATGATAAACTGATTATCAAATAACATAAGAGTAGATTAGATCTGCAAGATGAATGCCCAGCTGGTGAGACAATTCTCCCATGGTTCTCTAAAAGCATTCGAGCAGAATAAGGGGAAGCGGGGAAACAGGTTTTGTTTGAATGGTGGGATTGAGGGGCAGTAGAAATGTATTCTCAGCTTCACAGCAGTTAAGAACATTATGTAAAATTAATTCCCTTTCTAAAAGCAAAAAATTAAGAAGCGCTTTAAAAATGTCAAACTGAGTAATAATGTAATAAAAAAGCCTTAAACAAAGCCCTTGATCTGCTTAACTGGAACTGCTCACAGGGCAAATATAAGAGTGTGACAGCAGTTTTAGACATAGAGTTTCCTCGATAAACCATATTGTGAACTATACTGTATTATATGGAATCTCAGTGACTGGCTGTATTATGTTCTGTGGCATCAGCGTCATTAAAAGATTCTCTCAAAGAAAATGGATTTCAGAAAAAAAAAAAACTCAGCATCAAATGAATCTGGCTGGATAGAGACAAATGGTGAGGAGGAAAATATATATTAAATTGATAGTGTGGAAATATTTATCTTGAAAATTAATTTTTCTAATATACCCCTTAAGCTATGTGAAAATAAAGGATCGTCTGAAGGAAGGTGTTCCTATGACACACCTATTTTACAACAGTGACAATCATGAATGAAAGCTTATTCCCAAATGAGCAAATAATCAATCTGGAATGCTTATGACAATTAACTGTGCGAGATGCAATAAGAGCTGGGTGTTTTGACAGCTTAGGTTTGGATAAACCTGGTTAATAGGATCATTTTTCTCACAAAAGGTACTCCTTCAAACCAGGGTAATCAATTATTATGAATTATACATGCATTGAATTAAGTGCCTAATGTCATTAATATGTCTCATTAGTTTGCACTGAGTGCGGGAGATTTTCCCCTCTGTGACTCCTCCATCAAAAGAAGGATGGGGGGTTGGTCGGGGGAGAATAACAGTATTTGCATTGAGCAGAGGCGCCATTGTGTCAATGTCAAATGGAGTGTTTGTAATGTTTCTCTCTCCGCTCCTGGAAAGCCTGAGCTTCATTCATTTCAAATATTTTCAGTGATGCATTAGTGTCAGGATGTGTCGGTTCCATTTCTCAGAGACGAGCAGAAGCCGGACAGCCTGGGTGGATGTGTAAATACAACAGAAAACACTTAACTATGAGATCATCTGCACCGGGTTATTAATCTTGCTTTTTAAGGGCCTGTGTGGCCTGACTCCATCTATGATTCTTCGGGCCTGGTGTTGCTATATTCTGAGCCATGTTATCAGCCGGAAAGAAATATCCATTAAGGAGATGGATGTTTTTTGGGGATTGTTGGAAGACAAAAGGAGCACACAAGTGCTGATTGGGTGGGTTATGGGTTAAGGGCACATTCACAATGGGCTTTTTTGTTTGGATGGGCTACATGACACCACACAGGGCATAATGGCTGCTGCTGCTGTAAATCCACACGTCCTACCAGCCGATGAGTGAGTCCTCGTCGACCAGTGAAAGATGCAAACAGAGAATCTGCTACAAAACATTTTTCTAATATACCTGAGCTAAGTGTCTATATTTCAAATATAACTTTCTTTACATGAGCTGCCTGCTTCACATTAATACAGTTTCACACATTTACACTTGCGAAATGTGAAGCATACCATTGCCAGTTATTGGTATTCCCAGTCATGTCCCTCACAGTGAACGGCTCTCCTATTAATTCAAGACACATCTCAAAACTCAAAACAGCCACTAAGCATGTACATCAGTGAATCGAATACGGATACCTCGCATGACAAATTAATCATTATCGTTAACATTGTGGACTGCTTGAAAAAGATCATCTGCAGAGTGTATTCATAACAACTCACTGAGGCCATTCCAGTGTGCGCCACAGCATATATCGTCCATACTAATGCACAACACTGACTTTTAAATGTTCAATGACCCCATGTATCATCTCTGGTGATGTTGAATCAAGAGGTGATGACGTTTCTGCTGCAAGGCCCAAAGCACTAAACCACAGGCCAATGGCTTCTTGTCACTCTACAACTCAAACAATACATGTCCGGAACTTCACAACTTTTATGTTAAGACAATGAATGCTCTGATTGTGGAATCCTTCAACGACAGTGACCGAATGACCAGAGCCAGAACTCGTAATATAATCAAGACATGTGCTTTCATCCATTAATGATTTTCTATTCAAAACTGTTAGGCTGTAAAAAGCCTGTCTGAGGAGTGAAGCTTTTTTATAGGACCAGAGGTTTCCAATGAGAAGACCCAGCAACCTTTAGCTTGTTGAATTCAATCCAGGTATACTTCAATTAATTAGAACTAAATAAATAATGTGCAAGGAGCCTATTTAGAGGTTTTATTCTCAAGACATAAAAGCCATTAATTATCAGGGTCAATGGGAGAGAGGGAGATAACAGAGGGGCGAAACAGGTAGAATTCTGAATGTCAATTAAACTAATAAACTTTATCACTAAATAAATCACATGAGAAACAACGGCAAACTAGTGGTCAATTTTTTGGGCAAATGGCTCAAATGCTGATTCAATTTTCTGAAATGAAAATATAGTGCACAACTAAAACAAATCAAAGACAACAACATTCTCCTGAAATTACTCTTCCTTGTTTTTGAATGTCCAGAGAGGCAGGTGAAGTCTGCCCTTATTACCAATGTCAGAAATTCGATTAAGCATGAGGAAAGCAAATGATCCCAATGAACTAATGATTAATCCAGCAGGTCTATTTACTAATGTACCAGAATGCATTAGAGGCATAAGTTAATGGGGACAGAACATCAATTCAAATACAAATGAACCACATTTGCATTGGACGCTTATTGACTGGTGTAACAAAACGAATTACAAAAGGTAATCTACTTATAAACCTTAGAGACGAATGAAACATGATTCCTACCATATCTACAATTTAACTTGGATCCACTCTTGCCTCCAGAAATGACAGCATCAATATCTACAGATCTAACGATCTGTTGTCAAAATAAAACATGACAATCCGTCCAAATTAAAGGACAGACAAGAAATACTTAACCTGAGTTCCTGTCAGAGCAGAAAGACAACTGTTTATTCTGATTGGGCGAAACGATGAATGCTAATTACTGTTTAGATATAAACCGTGAGTATGATCACGAGGATTAATGACGATTTTGCATTAAAGGATTTTTTTTTGCGTGTATTGGAGTTTGGTAACTCACTGCCATCCTGCCTATTAGTGGCAGAAATTTTCCCACACTCTCCTCCGCCAAACAAGGGACAGTGTGAAGGATTGTCAAACCTGCCAAAGGCGACAGTGCTATAGCACTTCTCAAATGGCTCCAGGCGAGCACAGGTCCTTCCCCAAGGTTGAGTTTAAAAAAAATAAAAAATAAAAATACTCGTTTCACTTTGGGGATGAAAGAAACAGACTTAATCCTCGCTTTGTTCTTGTACATAGATGAACATGAAAGCCCACTTCTGTGGATTGCTTCTCTCCGGGCCCTTGGGCACATTGCTGGACCAAGATCGAGTCTTATCAATAACGCTAACTATAGGCTTAAATTGGTGGAAAATATTCCACAATTTGACAGAAATCTATCCATCCCCTCTTCCCAGCGGTAATGACACTTTTGCTAGCTTGTCTAATAGCATCTAGTAAGTGATTTTTTTTTGTAAGGGGAGGAGGGGGGTTTAAAAAGAGAAAAGCAGCAGTTCTATTTGATGTTTCGATCTGCGATTGATCTCAGAGGAAAGACTCACATTCTGAAAGTAGGATTATTGGCTTCACTGGCTCTCCTCAGAAGTCAAAGATCTTTGAACAGCCTTGTAAAGTGCACTACTTCCAGGCTGCTGGTGAACTGCTTATGAACTCATCAAACGAGCACCTGTCTCCATATTAATGAGGCACCGTGCACTTGACAAGGGTCCTCTTCCCACACTTACCTGTCTCCCTGAGAACCTCAGCGTTTTTCCTGGAAACCACAGAACAAATGGCTCCTCCTTCTCCAGCTGATGTCTCCTCACATTCACAATAGGAGCAGACTCACCCGATCATCGGAGTTGCAGGACGCCACACTGAGAGTAGAAACAATCAGATATCATGATCAGAAAAAACAGCAGTGCTGATAGGAATATATTTGAAAACATTTACCACATGCTACAACTGTGCACAAGTCTGGCATAAGGCCGCAAGACAATCTTGCACACTGCCAACTGCACATTTCGCAGTTCATATGTTCAACAGCTGAACAGCTTCTCCACTTTACCAAAAATCATGTGGTGGTAAATCAATATTTAAGCTTATTTATTCAGCCTCCTCTGTGCAGCTAACACAGCTAATAACTAGCGTCAGTCAGTGTCACAAAATACAATACAGCCCTTTAAACAGAAATGTCTCAATTTTAATATTGTATGGATCAAAAACAAAATTATGTGTCAAAGTCTTGTGATTAATTAGCAGATGACTACATAACAATGACATTGGAAATTAGATAAATATTTGGTGATAGGTAAAGTGCATCCATTTTTGTTGCGTACTGCAGAATGGGGTGCTAGTGCTGGTAGTGGTCGTATGTGTGGGTGGGGGTTTGTAGCTAAGCCTATGGTGGTGGGGTGTGGTGGGTGGTAGCGGCATGGCTGAACTGTAATTGATAATGTAAAGGCAGATGGGGGTCTCCGGGGAGACGGAAAGAATCCAAGCAGATGGCCAAATTGCCACTTATTTATGTGGAGCAGAGGACTCAGCCCTCTGGTCCACATGGTATGATGGATCATTATAGCTCTCTGTGCATAAACACCAATATGCTTTTAAATCTGGATGGCAAAGCTGAAGACAGCCGACGAGCAAAAGTGCCATTTTTCAAAGGTGCTGTCAAGAGCATAGGGTGTAGGGGGTGGGAGGGGGGGTTACGGTAAACAACCTATGCTACAATGAATCTAATTATAGACCATCCGCTCACAACCTCTGCCGTCTACCTCCCAAACACAAAAAAGGAAAGCGGACGTTTGTCAAGTACAAACCTCCAAAGGCTCCATCTGCACTGAATGCCGCCGTGTTAACGAGCTGACAGTAGCAACAGACATGGAGAGCCAACGCATACATGTTTTGTTTTTTAGTTCAGCAGCAGACATCTAGATTAGGAGTCACAGTAAAAATTAACGATGAGCGCACACACACACACACACACACACACACACACACACACACACACACACACACACACACACACACACACACACACACACACACACACACACACACACACACACACACACACACACACACACACACACACACACACACACACACACACACACACACACACACGTTAGTGGTCAGTGTGTTTTGATGACTGTCATCATCTTCGATCAGCTGCTGTGTGCAGACACAGACAGATTGGTTAATATGGTTGAGGCCGTTTGATCCCACTCCGTCCTCTATTAATGTCAGCCTGGACCACCTATTTCATATTTACTAAGACTCTTATATCCCTCCCCATGCAGTAATTGGTCTCCTAATGTGAGGGCACTGATGTGAAGGCCATCCATCGGACTGAAATTACAGAGCATGCTCCCCCCTGCTTCTCATAAAGACACTTCAATACTAACCAGCTTTTCGGTGTTGGGGATTGTAGCTTTAAGCAACTGTTCTAAATCATTTGTACAGCGTTGTCCATCTTTGGTCAAAAAATTGCATCAATACTACAAAAACCATCACTGAAAACTCATTGCTGACCCCTTGGATAAATGACTGTGCCTCTGTGCTCATCAAAAGACTGGATATAAACTGATTATATACAGGGTTAGCACTTGAGTTAATGTGGACTGGTTCTCTGAAACCTGACTTATGCTGATAGCAACAAACTACAGTATATCAGTATATCCACTGACTACAGAAAAAAAACATAACGCAAGCTTGTATTCTTTTACACTTCTCGTGTGAAGGAGTTCCTACTGGCAAACAAGTACAGGTAGCCTGAACGCTGACACATGTACAATGAAGAAGAAGAAGTTATTTGAAAACAAAACTGCCCACAGAACAGGAACCTAAATGTGTCATTAAACGGGGAATGCACAACACCTCCCTGGGCCTCCCATATTTTACATTCCTGAGTAACACCAGTGAATATTAATATTTGCTTTTCATTTCGAGCAGCAGTGGTACTCTGTTCAGGAGGTGCAAAAAAAGTTGGAGTGTGGCAAATGTGACCTTCAGACAGGATATTATGGTAACTAAGGGTGCTTCATCCGGCCAATGAAATAGATGTTTACTGTAATTGAGGATATTTTTCCCAAAGATGAAATGAAAATAAATGTGCATGAAAAGAGTCACACTGTGAGGCCTAATTAAAGCTGACTATGAGGTAAAGGCCTTCTTTGTGTGCAGTGATGATTGACAGAAGATGAGAAAAATCGCCCAGTCACGGCAACTGCCAGCGTGTAAAATAAGATAATCCTTCATTAGTCCCACAGCAGGGAAATTTGCCAAAAATAATTTACAAGACCGTGTGTGACCCATTCACCAACCATACCTTCTACATATGTGTGTTGCTGAGATTGGCTGAAAGCAGGAGCACCGTTTGTGGGCAGCGCTTAGTTAACAGCCCTCTGTACACGTCCAGTCACAAAGAGAACAATCACAACTTGACAAGAGCTGTACTGATCAATATCATTGTAAAGACTGTAAAAAAATGTGTGCTCAGAGGGAGATGCTGCACAACAAAGCCCCATCTGCCAAGACAATGTAAAGCTCAGATGGGTTTAATACAATTCAAATGGTTTAAATTGAACTCTCAAGAAGAAGCTGGCTTCTTTTAATGCAGCATACAAGTTATTGCCTTAATCTATTGCATTACAAAACTAACTCTTGGTCAAATGAGGACTGGTTTCAGGGTGGTATTTAAATTCAACTTTCTATAACGGATTTTGTTAAATCTTTCCAAATATAGCACTTGGGTCCACTTTCCCAGAGGTTTGAGGAATATACTGTAGCATTAAAATACCCCATAAATTAGTCAAAACTACACTAATGAGTTGGGTTTTTTTTTTTTTTTTTTTAAAGAAACAGTTAAAAACAACATTTCCATGAAAGCACAGGATTATTATGACTCATAAGTACCATCCACCATGGCGACCACTGTGAGGCTGATATCGGTTTAATAGGGTGAAGAACTGCCACAGCTGCTGCTGATGATTCACTCAAATCTGTGGCACTGAAAGGACTTCAACAATCGGACTAATACAGGATTCTTCTGAGCAGCAACACAGGCAAAAACCACAGATAAGTACTGAGGGAAAACTAGGTCATTTGTTTGAAATATTGGGCAATTTTCTGTCAATCAAAAATGATTCCTTTACCTCATGCGCAATGAAATCCCAGAGGAGCACTGATTTCACACACCAAACAATGGGAGGTGGGTAACTTGACCTTAAAATAAAGATGTTTCAGATTTAGTTGAGTACCCACTCATTCTACACTTCAAAGAGAAATGTATGATTCTGCTATAATGGTGTCAGTGTCTGCACTCAATTTTGGTAACAACTTGCTCCGAGAGAAAGAAAGAGTCTGGAAGCAATTTGCTATAGAACAGTTTTCCTTTTCCTCTAACGAAAGTTATTATAACTATTGACCTTTCCAGTGCTTGAATGGCATTTCCAAGCATTCTGGGATGCCACTGCTGCGCTCTAAAACGGAACTTTTTAATTCTCTGCGTCAGTGTTGTTCTAGGCCTTGTCTCCTGGGTAGAGCACTTAAACTATTACTGTATGCTCACTCTTTCACCACACTGTTTGAACAGCAGGGCCTTTCTGCTTTTCCTGTACTCTCAGTGACATATTGTAAAATCTATTCAAATGGCTTTTAGTTATGAGGAACAGTTTGTAAAGTAACAGGAGTACTTTTTAGTACTTTTTACTAAAACTGAATTTTAAAATAATGTCTAGCACATCAGAAACTTCCCACTCAAATGTCTAAACAAGAGGTGTCAAACTTAATCACAAGAGGTTGTATTTAAAAAATGACAATTTGATGGCAACACAAGTCCTATAAGTGAAAATATGACTCCCCAAAATCCATCTTTGCATAAAACAAAACAAATATATCTAAAACCAAACGTACTCGAGGGAAACAAAGAGTCCACCGCATCATTACTTGTTTACTGCAAACCTACCCGGATTATTTTCAAATGACAAATAGAATGGAAATCACATGGAATGAAATTCACCAGATAACCAGATAAGTGATATTTTGATTGAAAAAAATGTAGTCATATGTTTTGAAATGTACATGCACATCAGTCGCACACAAGAAATTAAACTCATATTTTCGTGTTAAACCAGTAAACCATTTGTTCATAATATGCTGTTTTCCACTTTGACATAGCCGATGATGAGCTAATCAGGAGGAAGAAGAGGCGAAGGCATGCAGGTGTTTTACAGTGTTTGATAGCGCAGGATATTGCAGTGCATGCTGGGCTTTGTAGTATGCATGTTGTGGGAAAATGCAACTGGGCCAGTATTATTGGAAAATCAAAATTCATCTCACATATATAATTATACCAGAGGCCTGACCTGGCACATAGGCCTTGAGTTTGGTAGATGTGGCCTAAACAGAGAATGAAATGAGAGTTGTTCTTATTTGGTCTATGAAAAGGGCTGAGCTCGCTTCCCTTTACACTGCTGCTCCCTTGTGGCGCATCTACATATGATAGGCTGGTGTGAAAAATGTGAATCTGGTAGTCTCGGGTGATTAATTAACAACAGGAAAAGACGTTGTTGAGTTCAATCCTTTTGTAGAGTTAATGAACGGAACTCAAGCTAGCTTTAAATAGAATTTACCACAAAACAGTCTCCATAGTATATTGTAAATTCTACAATTTTACTGAAGTGCTTCAGTATGTGTGGTTTGATACTTGCCTCTTGTACTGTAGTTGTGTTGGAGTTGCTAAACAGACCAGCAGCATTAGGGCCGGTTCAATGATAAATGTTAATTTGTGCCTCTATTTTAGGAATCTGAGGACTGAAAGTCAAAGTCACACACCCACATCACTTCCATCCACCCTTGCCTCTCAGTCACAGCCTTGTCCTGCTGTCCCACCACCTTCATCCCAGCCCCCGTCTCCAACCAAAGCAATCAGGTAAATCCCACATTAACTCCTGGGAAACAGCCCATTAATATTTCACTTGTTTGCAAGCCTGTTTGCACCATACATCAATGCCCAGCCACTCCTTTCAAAGCCATACATTAGAACTATTTTCAAAATACTTCATTGTCAGCCTGTGGCAGCCTCATTACTTATTAAGATAAGCAAAAAGATGTGCAGGAGCAGTTGGTGGCTCAGCTCGCATTAAAAGCTCCTTTCTACTGTTTCCACCTCCCCTGCCTGGCTCCTACTCCACCTCCTTCTCCTCCTCCTCCTCTGTACTCATTTGTGTGCAAACGCCATCTGAGATTCTTTAGGAAGTTACTTGTCTTAAAATAAGAGGGATGTTAGTTTGGTTAAAGGAAAAAGACAACATGCCTGCTGTGCAGGGTAAAGAGTACTAATCTAATTGAATTAAATTTTAAATCCTTGCATCATGTAAAGATGTGGTGCAGTAACAGCCAGAGTAGTGATAAGTAGATAGGTTACATATACTATGCTAAACTAATTGATGGCAAACTTGCAGGTCCATAATTCACAAGAAAAAAATCATAGGATGTTGAACTATTTGAGGCACAACTTCTTCAGGACAGACGGAAAGTGAGAAGATGCGCCGATTAGCATTTTACTTTCCAACGCTCTTTGAGACCAAAGATACCGATAATCGGTATTTGAAACAGATATTTGACTGCAGTAAAAAAAAATGTCAAATGGTGTCAACACACAACTGTTGTTCAATTCACAGAACTTTCCCACATAACCTTAACACACAAAGTGCAGTGAGCTATCAGCAGCATTATTTAAAAGTTGAACAAACAAACAAACAAACAAATAAATAAAAATTGACGACCGATAACTGGCAAGGCCGATAAGCGGTCGACCTCTAGCACAAACTTGGTTATAGACCGTTTAAAAATCAATGCTTTTGTGCTAAAATGAGCACAAATGAGATCCTTAACTGTAGTTCATTCAGTGTAGCACATGCCAACCAAAAAGGACTGCCAAAAGCCTAGAGTACAACATCCAAAATATTTTACACTATCACACTATCATTACTGCTTGGGTTGTGCCTTAAAAAGCGAATGCGGCAAATGTCACTTCCGGCATATGAGAAGTATCTGAAGAGCTGTTACTAAAGATTGGGAGCATTACACTGCCATACCACAACAAAAGAGAGATTGCCGAATTATTACCTCATCATTTCTGACAAAAAGAAAAAAAAAAGCTTTAAAGGGTGCTCGAAATCTACTACAAAAGGCATAAAAGATCAGAGAGGAAGAGGTGAGAGGCTTATAATCTTTTTAACTCATAATCTCACTTCACTGTCATTCATGTAACATGATGGTAACCCATTGTAACTATTGGGGAACGATTCCAATATTTGGAGCCAACTTTCTGTAAATATTCAAACTGTTAACATCAGATGGATTATAGCAATTGAAATCAATTATGTGGATTCTGTACAACGCAATTATTCATTTTAGAAAACTACAAATTATTCCTCTCCAAATTGGTGAATGTACTTTGGCTTCAGCTCCAAAACCCCATTACAAACAAGTTAGTAAATGGAAACCAGGCAAAACGGTGACAATTACCCAGGTGTTATTGTGAAATAAATCTCTGTGGAGGTGGACAGGCTTGAAGGAAAGTGTGACTGGCATCCATTTCCTATGGTGACACTGAATCTGCCTCAGTGCCTGTGGAAAGTCAGGCGCACTAAAAAAATAATAACCCTGTGCCTGGTGCGGATGGTTACATACTATCTGGTTTAAAAAAAGCTAATGAATGTGAGTGGAGACTCCCCCTGTGTCCAGTCCATCTCAGACCTCTTTAGTTTGTCAGACATCACCACCATGTGACAAAGACATGCAGCTCCAGTGGAGTGGGTTAACTTTCACACTGACATTTGGACTTGGCCTACAACAGGAGACAGCGCAGGTGTGAGAGTAATAACACTAATCGTGGCTTTTGCTCCATTTAATTGTCCCACGCCGATCAGCTGGAGAGTGTAACAGTATGACCGAGGGGAATTCAGTCATCATTAATGTGATCAATTACACCTTTCTCCTGCTTAAGCAAAGACAGGAGGCCAATGTGAGCTGGAGCGCAGTCAACTACTGACGGTTTCATGAAAACTGCCCCGTGAAAATAACAAATGTAACCTGCAACAGTGACGACGTTTCCTTTTTTAAGTATGCAGATGACATGGCCCTGGTGGCCAACATCAGGGATGAAAAATCCCAATCTGCATAATGCAGACGGGTTGAAACCTTAATGACCTGGGGTGAGGTCAAATTGTCCTTCCTATCTACTATGCCTTGACCTCAGTGGAAAACGTCATGAGGCCAAGGAAAGGTGTAAAGGAGGACTAGTAGGACTTAGGAAAAGCAGACCGCGCTGCTCTGAGAATCCGCCTCGACTTTCACTAAACTACGTCATCATGCGACGGGGGATGTTATTGACATGCGTCTGCCGTTTCCGAAGATGAACTACAAAAAACGTAGCGGCTCCATCAGCATGTTTCAGTGTGTTTTACCACCGTGCAACATCAGATGTAAATGATTCATCTGTAACAGTAACTTACATGATGTCATGCGTTTCTTCTGGGTCATATTCATACTCTTCTACTTCTTCTTCCACTTCCGATTGAATCTTTTACATTCGTGCATGGAGCGTCACGTTCAATATCGCCGTTGTGGGGCGTCTATATCTCCTTATTGTCACAAAGGAAGCTCCAGTGTACCCAATGCTAAATGAGATAGGAAAGGAAGCATTGAAGCTGCTTTCCTATGCATTTAGAGAATCCAAACAGCTCTTATCATGGCCGCTGATCAAATACATCCGGGTCACGTCATGATTTAGGAAACTTCCTAAGCCAATTTGCCAATTTGACCTCACCCCAAGACAAAGGAGTTGTGTTGTGGAGAAAGGCGGACATCCAATTTAACCCATCCTCTCTTTGAACCCCTTGGGCAGTGGAACAGGTAGAGGCCTTCAAATACCTGGGAAACAAAGATGGACCTTGTTCTGTCCTTCTCCCACGACACTGACTACTGTTTGCAAAAAGGTACAACGACATCTGTTACAGCTGAGGAAACTCAGGAGCTTCAACGTCAAGAAGGACATTTTGTTTACAAGTCACTCATTGAATCAGTACTTACCTTCAATATATTACCCTGGTTCAGTTTCATCTCAGTTAAGAATAAATCAAAGCTTTCCCTGATCATTAATCAAGCAAGTTAAAATAACTGGCAAAACCCAATCTCAACTATCAGTACTTCGTACCCAAGCAGATAAAAGGAAAGCCAAGCACATAACAGCAGATCCCACCCATCCATTGCACAAATCTTTCCAGCTATTACAATCAGGTCGGCGCTATGAAGCCCCCCTAAAACAACAACTCCTTTATTCCCACTGCCATAAACATCCTAAATTAACAATAAGATCCCTGTAACACTACCACGACTACACAAGCAGGAGATCAAGTTGCACACAAATAGTATTTTAAGTATTGTCTATTTTACGCTGTTTTATAAACATCTTTCTGTCAGTGTCAGATTTTAGTTTTGTCTTGTTTTGCTCTATCTTATGATGACCCTGGTGAAAAATTAGTATGCTAAATATATTAAATAAGAGTTTACTTTAAGTCAGACTAATCATCAGTATACTTCAAGTATGCTAAAGGTTATTTCACTTAAAGTTTGCTCATTTGGAACAACTCATTTTGTACTAAGTACATTTTAGTTGCATTCAAATTGTAGAAAAACACTATTTTATAGTGTGCTAAGTGTACTTTATATATATTTCCAGATAGCACATTTTGCTGTTAATATATTTGCAATATTTATTTTTTTTAAATGTGAGCACAAATAAAATTCAACAAAGTACATTATTTTTTCACCAGGGGGGCCAAGCCGCCCACAGATGATTTTCTGTCACAACAGACAAGTTTTGTGATTGTGATTCATGTCTGAGGTAAAAAGGTCGCTACAACAACTACAACAAAGACTATTACTATATTTCCATCCACGGCGTTCGTTGGAAACCGACGGTTGCCGACGGTTGAATGACGTCACGGCCTACTGCTACACCTGTAGTCTGAAGTTACGTTGGCGCTGCTGTAGCATTAACTGACTCCACGAGCTAAATGGCGACATTGTTCTAGCTCGAGTGTGTGTGAGCCACTGCACGGCAACACACACGCACCGTGTAGGTCACGTTACCTCGCGGTGGAGCCGCACACGTTGTGCCGGTGAGGCAGGAGTGTGTCGCGGCGGTGTTCCGGTGTTAGCATCGAGCATCCGGCGTCGTCGTCGTCTTCAAAACGCGTCCGCGGTGCGCGCGTGTGCGACAGGTGAGAGTATTGAACAGGTTCCGCTCCGCTCGGTGTAACTTTCTATTCAGTTTCAGTACATTGCTTTGAGCGAGGAGCAGCATCGTGTGCTCACTATCCGTTTGTTGTTCGTGTTTGTTTGTTTTCTTTTTTTTTTATTGTTTTTTTTTGTCGCTTGAGCTGTTGACCTTTGACCTTTCACCCCTATCGTGTCCCGTCATCCTCGCTGCCTCCTAATCGCGGTGAATAATCCTGATTTCTCAATGAATATGTGGACTCCATAAAATATCCAAAGAGCTGTAAAGCTATGAAGACTGTGCAAATATATCCAACACTTGTGACCTACCGTGACAGATATTGGAACTCTTCTCACTGTAGTTGATGATATGAATTGGACCACCTTTTGATTACCAATGTTGGACTTTGTAGATTACCTGGGATATGAATTGTTCATTATTTATTTATTTATTTTGTTGTTGTTGTTGTTTGTAAGTTTATTTGTGTTTTATGTATGTGCAAACTGTCCTTAATAAAGTTGTTGATTAAAAAATAAATAATAATAATAATTCTTTCTGTAGGCAGTAGAAAATAATGTTTTTTACCTCTAATAGTTTTTACTTATAATGTTCTTTCATCAGACCACTAATGGCCTTTGTCATAAGAAATATGATGATCTCATATACAGTTGCCTATATATGAAAAAAAGGATCAGGAGATGATGTATTTCAAGGAAGGGTAATCAAATATATTCATCTTGATTATGACTTTAGATTGGTTTATAATTTACTTGTAAAATAAGTAGTGCATCGGCATACATAATTAAAACATTCGCAACATTAAATTGCAACATTAAAAATGTATTTTGTAAAAAATAAAAACATCTCAATGACAAATTACTTGTAGAAGTTTGTATATATATATATATATATATATATATATATATATATATATATGTGTGTGTGTGTGTCACTCAAACTGAAAACATTCAGTGGGAAGAATCTTAAATACCATGTCGGCAACTTTAAAAGAAAATTACACCACATTGAGTCCAAATGCAACCATATATCAATGAAAGTAAAATGGAAACCTTATCGAACGCTTTCTAAAACATAAATTGTCTTCAGTTCTTCTCATCCACTGTAAGCTGTTGTTTGTCGTTGTTTGGCATTGTAATGGAGTCATTTAGCCTGTAAACACAGTCACACCTCAGTGTCCGTGGATCATTTCACCTAAAGTGGTGCTGTATTATTGATTTTCTTCTCTTTATTTTGCAGTTGTTTCCAAAGATACATGGTATCTAGGGGGGGTACTCAACACCCTGACATATAATTGTTGTGATGACAACTGAACATCTTGTTGCCAGGAAACAGTAAAATGTCTGGGCCTTGCGGCTCCATGTATCTGCTGCTCCATGTATCTGCACTGTAAAAACAGTGATGTCCTTTTCTAGAAATAGTGATGAATTATGAAGTCCTAGATTATTATTATCATTTAAATTATCATTTGTGGTTGAAAATGTCAGTTCCTTTTGTATCCCTCCAGTGGACTGCATTGCATTAATCAAAACAAATTATTTGAAGTGTTCACCAAACTAAAAAGCTGCTGCATTCTTCACCAACTTTAATAAAGCCAAAGCTTGTTCGGCACAGGTAAGTTGATTAATGACCGGAATGGGGCTATATTTTTCAAACCGCTCCAAAAGTGGGCACATCCATGTACTCTTTCTAATGGCTTACAAAAGCCGCTCCAGGGGCCACGCAGGTACAGTACGGGGAGCATCATCTGCTCCCGAGCAGATTATTTACACTGTGCCTTTATCAGCTATCTAAACTGAGGCTATTAGTCATCACAGAGCAGATGGCAAGTCCTGGAAAGTGAGCATTTACTGGTAAATGGTGATGAATGGAGCAGCAAATCAATGGCTATACATCAACCAGGCTTCGCCTATACACTGTTCTCTCATTTCTCGCGCAATGACGAAGTCTGCATTTACTGTATGCATAATTCCCACATCACATTTAAAGTGGTAGGTTGTGCAAAACCTGTGACACCAATCTAAAGTAAAAAGCCTTAAGACTGCTCCGGCATTATTGCGTGTGACCCATTAAATCAAGGCTGGAAGTTACAAAACTGAAACAAAGAGAGGGGTGAATTAATTATTTCAGCCACTGCCTGGGCATATATTAGGGGCAAACTACCAGGGATTTAAATAAAAAATTGTATTTTTAGAATATGATGTAAAAGCCTCATATACTGTAGCTGCAACAATAAAGGAGGGTACATAAGTATTTATGTTGAGGATTTGAGTAAGCCTAAACTGGTTGTAGTCATTGCAGCAGCAGAGTAGATGAGTAAACATTATTTTGGGATTCTTATCTTCCACTGCAATCCTTTCATTGTGTGTGTGTGTGTTCTGGATGGAGAAAATGCATTGAGAAGGAGACCAAAAAAGAAGAATTTTGGCTTATGTTTGCAGTTTTTTTTTCTCATCTTGGCTCCCAGCGTGAAAGACTTGCTCTTCAGTCAATGTGCATGAAGCCAGCGTGTAGTTCCTTGCTTGGGATTGCTTGTTGGCTAATTTCTCTCAACCCTTACTCAAACAAATCAACTGTGTGTGTGTGTGTGTGTGTGTGTGTGTGCATGTGTGTGTGTGTGGTTGGGGGGTGGGGGGGGGGGGGGGGGGTCATGCAACTGGAGCGAATCCCTGGCAAAGAGCCAACAACTCTCCCAGCAGACTCAGCAGGAGTGTTTGGACAGTGAACACTCCAACAGTCGGCCTCATCCCTGGCTTGATGCTTTCTATCCCCACACTCACACAAACACACTCCACCCAACCAACAACGAGCACCACAACACATATATAGACGTATAAGTCACCAATATACAGTATTACTCTCTTTCTAGCACAAATACACGTAAACAGGCATATGTATGCACGGATGCACAATCATGCCAGCACTGTCATACACACACACTATATAGAAGCAAAGCAGGAAAAGGGTAATAGTCGGTGCAGCAGAGAGATCATAATAGTAAGTCTGGCAGATCTACAGGTACTGTCCTGTATATTGTGTGTGCATCTTTGTGCTCCTATGTGTATGTGTGGATATATAGAGGGTTGGGCAGGGACGTCCCTGTACTTCAGTATGTGGCTCCCACGACAGCCCGGGGTGGCACATCCATCTATGTCTTTTTGCCAAATTTGATTTTAAATATTTATCACACCATACATCTTGGCTGAAACAAATTGCTGGCAAAGTGCTATTGTCTGTGAAGCATGCAGTAAGAAGGATGGAGGTTTTAGAGGGAACATCAATGTTTCATTTGGTAAAAATGAATGACTGGGGAGTGCAACTACAGCACCTTTTTAAAAATAGGAGAATGACACAAAAGTAAAACTTTGTGAAGTGCACTCTTCCTATGGAGTAAAGGTGGAAGCAAGTATTTTTGATATAAAATGTAGGTGCTTTTTAAAGGAGATTTTTTTTTATCCTTCATGTACATTTGACCTTGTTAGAAATGGCACTGCAAAGTGTTTGAAGACTAGTGGGGTTGCTGAAGGTTTGTAATTCAACTTCTATGATATTTTTGAATAGGAATATAATATCTGGATAGGGGAGAACTCCTTGGAGCTCAACATCTGCAAGATTTTGTGGAGGAAGGCGAACTTCCGTTTTGATGTAAGTGACTGAGGGCCCCTGTGTGAAGGTGTGGGTTGATGTCTATGTCAGCGGCTCATTATCCTGCCTCCACTGTCTCTCTCACTTCCTAGTACAATACCCACCTTTAATGTTTGTTTTCTTATTTAACCCTTTTTGTCTTTTTGAAAATACACGTTGAAATCTTCTGCATCCAACCCATTGTCGGTTCCCTCCTCATGTTGCGGCTTTTTGAGCAAACCAGTGTTGAATCAGCATGCCAGCAGGGCCCCAGTCCTCCTGCTGTGTGTGTACCGTTTTTGTGTCTTAAAGCTTTGATTCCTAATCTAGGGAAATATTTAGACCAATGCATTCTACCATTACCACCAGAGAACAGCTCTTTTAAGTGCCTCACCTAAGGGCAGTTATTAGTGTTCGTTGGGAAACTGGTGAGAAATACCAGTTCACTTTCACAGTCCTCTGCTCAGAGAAACCAATATATACAATATTAAAAAGATATACACTACTGCTGCCAACTGTTGTAGTAACACTGGACCAAATTCAGAGTAATGGTGGCTTTCCCAGCAAACAAAAGATGATGTACAGCTTACCTGGGGACAGAAAAGCCACCCGAGCACAGCGTATACCTCGGCTGGATGATGCCAAAAAAGCAGCGGTGCCGAGCGACTCAAATATTGCTCCGCTTTTGTTGCATTGGTCCGCTCAAGGGAAGGTACTGCCACAGATTTGATTTACTGCGTTGTGGGCACAGCAACACACATTTCTGTTGCCTTTATATGATAGAAAACTATAACACCAGAGGAAAAGTGTGTCAATATAATAAAGTAGTGAATATAGAAGAAAAGAGTGGAACACCGGATAAATAACTACTGCAGAAGGACTTATAAAGGAGGTTTTGACTTATTTTTAGGAGAAATAATCCACATGCTCAGTGCCTTTCATATAACTCACTGTAAATTAACCAACTGAATGCTTTGAATAAATCCTTCCAGCCTCCATGGTTTCACAGGGCCACAGATGGAAATGAAAAACAATATACAACATCGTGAGTATAATGCTTCAACAACATCTGGCTTTGTTTATCTCCCTAATTGATGGATGGCTCAACTTGTGCAGAATATACCCAGTATACATTTCAGATTGTCCCATTCCTATTGCCCATAGATGAGAATGAATATGCATGCGTCTGCACAATAAATATTCACCTTAGTAATCTCACTCCGTCCAATAAATCATACCTTACCCTTCAGCTGGGTTTGTGCGCAACCAAGAGGCGACCACATGGTGGTGCTATTGTCTTGTGCAGGATAAAAGATGATCATTCACTGAACAGGACATGCTGTGCTAACATTGTGCAAACGTCTTACATTTAGTACTGCATAACATAATAATTTACATATTTTACTTGCTATTTAAACCTGATTTCTGATTGCATTATTTCAATGTGCATATTATCAGCACCATCCAGATTCATACTAATTATTTTACATCTAAAAGTGCTCAGAAAAACTACTCTCTCCTATTGTTGGCCAATGGTTAAAGGGTATTTGTGTTGTTAGTGCTGTCTTTTATCTCATCGAGATTTTCCTTTTTTGGTTTCGAGAGCTTTCTAGTTTCACAGTTAATACAAACTGTCAGGCATGATGCCTGTTTATCTCCCCTGGCAACAGTAACATCTCTTACATCTTCCACTAGATGGCACTAGTGTAGCACTGCCACTGGGGAACTGCTGTGCTTTTGCCATTGTCTTGACACTATTCCCTTAACTAAATGACTGGCAAAAAATGCAGCAGGTATTAATTACCAATTCAGTATTAGCAGTCATTAATATCCGCGTTCAAAAAGGGAGCGCACAAATGGTGACGTGCGACCAAACAGTGCGCAAAAACAAAATGAATCAGGAGTTTTAAGGCCACTCAGAAATGCATCCCACAAAGCTTCTCAGCATATAAATATGTATTACATCTGCAACTCAATTAGGCATGGTGAAATCTGGCCTTTGGGGTAGAAACCTGTGAACCTGCGTATGTGCCTTTAAGTGTAGGGCTTTTTGCTATTACTGATAATCATCCCAGCTGACCTGTATATGGTGGCTATGATATAAAATACACTTTTGATCTGCGTGCACCAAAGGATTAAGTTTACTCGCATACACCTGGCCCATGCCGTAAATGTGGATCAGGGTAGGCCGAATAGCTTCATTACAGTCAGCTGTGTGGAGCTGGCATATGGAAATATCCCAGAAATCCAAATGGAGAACTGCAGCTTCATTAAATTTGGCAATAAAATATTTGCAATACCTCATTGGTTTCTAATGGCCATAATGAGGAGTATGACTGAATCCAATCGGAGTGCGTTAGATTTAATTTGTTTGGCATTTCACAGATGAGAATGCATTTAGAACTGTGAGGAGACATGGGAAGTCTTTTTCAAAACCAGGACATAGACGCAAGCTCGCCTTGCGGTGAGCCGGGGTCACCACAGAGCCACAAAGGCCTCGGCTCTTTCCAGTGGGGATGATTCCCAGAATGCTTTTATGGAATATACAGAGGCCCGAGCCTCAACCACATACTGGAAATGCCAATGGTTGATTTTACCATATTGCGTTTCAACATATTAGGTTACTGGGACTTAATTAATGCAATTCCATTCCTTATAACTATCTGCAACTGGCTTTTGTCCAAACCCCAGATAAGATTGGCCAGCAGACTCAGCATGCCAACTAAAGAGATACCAGAGGAATAAACAATGAAGCTGCTTGTCAATGGGGAAAGGAGGTAAATGCAGTTAGAAAAATGCCAGTGTAATGCTTTTTAATATTTTAATTTAATATATGATTAAAACAGCATACTGCAAATCAGAAGAGAGCAAATCAAATAAAGATAATGTCAGCTTTGCTCTAACAAGCAGCTGATAAGCCACAACTAGAGGGACTGTGGAGTGATACTACAGGTCTTAGTACAACAGCATCCGAGTGTACCATAATGTAGACAGCGCAAATAGCATCTTCAGAAAGCGATGCCTTTCGAACTGTAAACACTCGTGTATGTCTTGAAATTTAATAAACATCAACGTGACACACGGGTAAAAAGGATTACCTCATTCAAGGGCTGTTTGGTTTGCTTTTTACAGCCAAGTCAAACATACCCCTCCATACTGTATGTCTGCCAGCAATATTCTCTCTGTCTGCCTGTCTGTCTGTCTGTCTGTCTTTCTGTCTGTCTGTCTGTCTGTCTGACTGACCGACTTATATTTTCAAATGTGTAAGGCTGGTAGCTGCAGCAGCCAATATGAAAAAAATAAAAAATCTGTGCTAACAGGATAGTGAATAATGAAGACCACAGCGTCGGAACAGTGCACAGTGCAGAGGCAAATGGTTACGTCCTGTCAGGAGAATAAGACTCAATTTGTTCAC
The DNA here is from genome assembly GCF_022379125.1 of Scophthalmus maximus. Taxonomy (NCBI): domain Eukaryota; kingdom Metazoa; phylum Chordata; class Actinopteri; order Pleuronectiformes; family Scophthalmidae; genus Scophthalmus; species Scophthalmus maximus. Next base: position 20,598,686 of record NC_061518.1, on the reverse strand, counting down.
CTCCTTTCCATTTCAGACTGCTACTGCAATCTATTCTATAAACACAAACTAGCTAATCAATTACAACCCCCAGCTAATGCAAAGATGCTTTTCATACACAGCCCCCTCACTGCGCATTGCTAAGATAAATTGGCTGTGACCCATGCATGACCCTGGCTGACGTTCATGAGACCATTAAATTCCCTGCAAAGAGGGTGCAGCAGGGTTCTGTGATTGTGTGCGCATGTGTGTGTGTGTGTTTCTGTACACAAGTCGGTATGTGTATGTGCCTGTGAGAGACAGAGAAAGAAATCCAATGAGAAAAGAGGATGGGGAGCAGAGAAAGAAAAGGAAACAAAGAGAGTGACAGAGAGCAGTAATACTAAGCACGAGTTACAAGTGACCGGTTAATTTTCTCACTAGCTTCTAGCAGACTTCTCGTGAGCCATCCTTTTTTTTTGTTGTTATTATAGGTGTGAAGGTTTTGAAATGGCAAGTGGTGTTTTCGGAATAAAACTCTTATTTTGTCTCCTTCCATTCTTGTGCTAAAATGTAAGTGAGACTGTGAGATTTAGTTCCACATTTCATTAACCTTTACATGCATACAGGTCAACTGAGCCCTCTTCAACCTGCCATTATTTTCATCCAAATCCCTTTTTATTTGTGAAGACCTACTAATTTCATAACGCTCCACAAAATGATTTAACTGCACACAAGTATGACATACGATCTGTCATGTTTTATTTTGTCACTCTCTTATTCTTTTCTTTTTTTAAAAAATAAGGAATTTTCACATTTGACAAACTGCCCGTCTCTGGTAGTGATCACTGCAAATGAGAGCTGTTGCAGCATATGCAGTTATTGTTTACTTCATGTTCCCTTTCATTTTGGCTGTGTTGTGGCTTCTGCCAACGCCCTCCCCTTCCTTTTACTTCAATGAACTGCAATAATAGTTGGGGTCAACCTTTCAATAAACTCTGCTCACGCGCTTCCTAGTGAACTCCTTGATGTAGGGCTTTAATAATTTAGTGATTGGTCTGGGTCGTCTTAATCCGTTATAAACGATTTGAAGACTAACCCCATCACTGATTCCGCACCCAGCATCTCTAAGACAGTATGTCATATACTGTAGCACCAAATCATAAAACTAGTAAATCATGTGGTAAGAACATACAGTATCTCTCTAAAAGATTAGCTACTGCGCTAAGTAGGAAAGGTAAATAAACAACTATTTGTAGGCCATGAAGTGGGCTAATGTCACTGTACTAGTAGATACTCTTTAACTTTTATTTTTTTATCTACAAGTATATGAAAATAATGAATACAAAGGGCAAAGTAAATTAAGAAAATCAAGGCCACTTACTTCACTAATGTTTTATGGAGCTGCTATATTCAGTTTGACCTCCCCCGATACACCCCACAGCTTGTATAATCTAGTTTCTGTTTTGTTTTCATGGAGATAAAAAGAAAAATCAATAATGCTTCTTTTTTTCTTTTTTATAAACAATCAGCACATAGGTGTGTTTAGAATTCTAGTTTCATATGTGGTTTCATTTATCACTTACTGTTTTTTAAACAGATAAAGTTTAGTCTGAGACCGACTGTTGGATGCCACCGTACAAACAACGTAATAATATTGTTTTAATGAAATTAAAATATTAATACAGCGTAGGTTTTATGGGACAGAATAGAGCTTTAACGCATGCGTCCAGTGACACATATGCCAGTTAGACTAATGGGCTGTGATGGAGATGCCTTTAAAACACTCCAGTTGGTATCATAAAATATAAAGCTGCATGCGGTATTATCTTAAACCTAAGAGGAAGAATTTATTGGTGCAGAGATCCATAGACGTGTTTAACTGAGCTTCAGGGAGAGAAAAAACAGTTGAATGTGATTGAAGCAAATGCGGTGCCCACCTGTTTATGTACTTTAGGGTTTGCCATCAAGTGAAGATTCAATTAGGACTTTAAATTCTTGTTTTTCTTTGCAATATGTTCCGATCTTAATAACTGATTTCTGCTCTAACACAAGCGGACGTGGAGCCCACTGGGTAGCTGTGTGATTTGTATCGAGGCGGATTGGAAAAATAGGAGATTGACAGTAATGCGAGGTCACCCTGCGAGCTTTGCCCGACAGAAATACATGAAAATCATCAACATCAGTACGGTTGATTGTTGGGAAAATTATTTGAATTTCCTGAAGAACGGTCCCGGTTTGCCATTTCAAATCAATGAGTCAATCGCTCTCCCACAAAAAGAAAATCCATTTACTTATAGTATCTGCAAAGAGGACAAATGGGGTGGTCTCTGGTATCGTGCAAATAAAATTTGCCATCAATTTAAGTTAGTATACAGTGCTCATCAAAATCAAATCACACCCTCACACCGCAGTACACCCCACCAATTACTGTAATGCCATCGGCGCTGCAGAGATCATCTGCACAATTGTAAGCTTGTATTAGCTGACAGACATTGAGTGGAGGATGCCACGGGGAGGAATGTGAATCTTTACCCTGTTATTGTCATTGCACTGCATCCAACCATGCGCAGTTTGCTGTGTTAGTGTGTCCCTGATCCCTCTCATGTATAACCACAGTGTCCATGGATCCAAGGGTCAGCTCTTGTAGCTCTGGGGTATGACCTTATTGTACAATACCCACGGCGTTGAAACACTTCCACTCCGCTGTGGTCGCTCTGACAGAAGTCTGTGGACGCAGTGAGAGGCCCCACCACAGCACTTTGTCATGTTAACGTAATCCAGAGTGATGTCTGGTTAATTTGTTTCCCTATTTTAATAACCTCGCATATAAATAGTTCCTACCAGCATGCATGTTTCATGCATTTTCACCCTTTTGAGCCTCAGAGGAAATTAGCATTTGAATTTGTAATCACGTCCCCTTTTAAGCTGCATCACATCAGCCGAGACTGAAAATGAGGAGACAATTAACCTGCACAGCTAAGTGGACAAGAGGATCTGACAAAAATAGCTTAGAGGAAAATGAAGTCAAGTTATATTTTTCATGTGCTGTTCCAATCAGGTTGGCACAACATCGGTTGTAATATGATTCTTGAGCGTGTGTGTGTGTGTGTGTGTGTGTGTGTGTGTGTGAGAGAGAGGGAGAGAGAAGTGCAAACTTTTCAAGATTTGAGAAAAACAGGTTTATTTTTGCCAGATTACATTATATTTTTTGCCATTATCCAAAGTGTTTTCAGACGGCTGTATGGGTTTTTGGAAAATTGTCTCAACCCCCAGAGGAGCACGCAATCTTTCAACTTATTTGAAGGCATTGGAAATCACCGAAATAGGATGTATGCATTAATGTACCTTCCGTGTGCTGGACTCATGAGATAGAACAGGGAAAGAGGCACTCTACTCCAGCAGAGCAGACAACAAAATAGTCTACATAAAGTATTCTGAACCTGCTTCATGGACAAAAGATAAGAGCCAGATGTGGTTTTTATTGCTCGCGTTCAACATTTCTCACCTCAAGACATTATGTGTATCCTGAGGCTCAGCAAACATTCTTGTCTTTTCTCATCAAACATTTGCAAAGCTGCCCCCCCCCCCCCCCCTTTCTTTTTGTCTGAAACCTTCTTGTTCACTAGCAGACTTCCTGTTCCTGGACTGATGCTGCTGCATTGGTATGTGGTCTGTTATCGCCAGCAGCTGTCAGCCGGTGGAACAGTTTAAAACCAAAGGATGTCAGTGACAGACCAGGCATATTTGGAGATAAATGCCACATTCATTTACTGTCATACTGCTAGTTGACCTATCAACCAACGGATGTCGGCTTCTGCCTCTTGTTTCACTTGTTTGTCTTCCTCTCCCTCGTCTCCATTTTTGACTTGCATGTCTTACACACCCTGCATGAAGAAAAGGTAGATTTATGTGCCAGATCATTTTGAATAGCTGCAAACACAGCACAAGGAACAATAGTGTGCTATTGTGGCTGTTCAGACCGGAGTCATTTACTCGAATGAACTAGTGTTCATGTGCAATACATGAACACTAATTAGTACAAATAACCATACACTGCCTATTCGTCTTTTACATAAGTGAAATTCAGAAATGCTTCAACAGCACAATTAAACCTTAAATGTCATAAACATTTAAGGATAATACCCAAGGTGAAATGTTCAACCTCGTCAGTCGCAAAGCATTGTTTATTTCAGTATCATTATAACATCTACTACTCAATAATAATGTACAGTAGCCAGTGATCGGAGTAATTACTGTAAGGCAGCTACTTTTGGAAGTGACGAGCAGTGTAACAAAATAAATGAGGTAACGAGGTTACAGTTATTGTAATGCAGGGTCATTATTTGTTTTTTTTGCCCTGGGGGCAAGGGTGAAGGGGAGGACTTTGATTTGTTCACGGTTGTTATATAGCGTCTATAAAAGAAGACTTCAGACGATATGCAGAAGATGCTCCAAATCAAACTACTACTTTGTCGTGGTTGCAACGCATTTAAATTATAATGACCAAGAAATAATAGTGGGTTGCATGTATATAATGATAAGAACTAACAAAATAATATTTCTGGGCATGATACCATTACTTAGTATTAACATACAACACCCTTAATACTGCAGAGGCGCACTGGTGATTTGTGAAAACAACATCTGTGACACACCGCAGTATTCTGACGCATTCATTTTTCGACCATCGTCTCCACCGACCAGGTTCATATGAGGAGTCTGTTGTGTATAAAAGTCAAGCATCGTGAGTTGTGAGAGGCTCGGAAGGACAGAAACTCAGGGTTATCATTAATAAGTGGAGGAGAAAGAACATTATGCCGGCAAGTAGGCTCATGAGCCGGCAAATTGAGCTTGTAAACACTAAGGCACCTCAGAGATGGGCCATTAAGACACCCAGAATGAAACTAACAAACACATTTCTCACAGAAAGGATCCTGTTGGATTCTGAAATGAGCTTTTCTCCGTTTGCTAAACAGCAGAGCCCTCTCGGTGCCATACATTTAGACAGGTCCTCTACACGGGCACTGGCTTTACGCAGAACCATCATGGTGATAGGCAACCATTAGAAAATGTGTGAAGCTTCACACCAAGGTGTTTCAGCCGCTAAAGCAAATGGTTAAACCACTTCACTTTCAATATGTCAGATGTATTTTTATCAGGTTTTTTTTCTGTTGGCATACTGAACTGTTAAACTGCCAGGTGCTGTGTGGAAGCACTAATGGTTTTGCAAACATCAGCAAAGGACCATTGGGAGGCTGAGGGGGCCCTCGATACGGTGAAATCTCTACGGCAAAATGGATTTTTTGGATCTGCGACGGACAGGTTTCATTCTTCAAGCAAGTCGTTAATGCGGTTGAACTGAACTATGATTACTAGAGTGTCTTGTAAAAGAGGGCTTACGTTGCCTATCTGTCTGGCTCGTCAAGGACATACCCCATTTTTTGTTAAGTGTTTAATGGAGCATTTGGCAAGATGTGTATGATTATTGTTTTCTTCTACACATGCGTGATGGTATATGCCAGTGAAATGGGTCAAAGAAAGAAAGAGATAAATGAAAGAACTATTGCTCCCACAAAAACCCTCTGGAGACCTCGTTCTTGTATTTTCCCTCTATATTTCAACCCCCGTGAGAAACCAACAGTGCACTGATCTGATCGCCCGATGACCAGGAGGTCACTGACCTGACCATCCACCTCGGATTTCCTGAGCCAAGTAGCTGTCTGTCATGCATTTGTTATTCCATTTTCCACCTCTCCATCTGACTCATGTTGGGTTTTTTTCAATAGCATAAAGATAATTGTAACATGGAAGCTGAATTTAAAAAAATGTACAAATAAAAATTCTGCATTATTTAGATTCATTCTGAGGGATATTGTGTGCACGTGTGTGCATCTATCTATGTACAGTAAGTGATGTGTTGCTAGGAGCCAGGGCACGACTTATCCTTTAGTAAACCACATCATTATCTCCTCTGTGTATGACACCTCACACATAACAAAAAAAAAAATAACAAAAAACCAAACCAAACAAAAAAAACACGCCTAAAAGCATGCATGAATAAAAAACAGGTTGTTGAGATTCACCAGTGTTACTTTATTAGCACAGCAAAAAAACTGCCAAAGTATGGTCCCATTAGGGCTGCAACAGAGATAAGAATGTGAAAAAAGCAATTTCCGAAAGGCAGATCTAACTAATCAACAACTCTCTTTTCCAGCCCATCTGATATACAAATTGTGCCTAATGAACCTTGCAAAATCAATTACCTAGGTAATACTTTGCATGCAAGGGGAAACCAAACACTGAATGCATGATGCATACGTAAACAGACATTACTCACTGCAGATTATTTTGCTCCATTTACATTGCATTAGCACTAGGAACAGCAAAGTGACTGGTGCATATTCCTCAATCATGTTCATTACATTAAAAGGAGAGCAGGCCAGATACATAAACCATGACTGGTGAGAGCGTTCAGTACACCAAACACTGTAGCTTGATTCATGTTAAAACATGGCCTGGACAAACAAAAAAAGCAGCAACTGTGCTTCTTGGAAAAGCCAGGGCACCAAATAATACGGCATTAAGTATTTAGGTGACTCCTGAATGATGAATGATGGTGCGGCTTTCTGCTGATAACATTCTTTTTCACAGGTCTGTTTAGCACTGTCACTTTGGCATGAAATACTGTATAAGATAACCTTGTTAATGTATTGTTTGACTATAATGTAGTCTATATTCAGGCGCTGTAAAGAGAGAGCCTGGTCTTTGTGGTGCCTTGCGACTTTGCGGCATATAATGTGCATATATGTAGACGTTATCAGGCTCCCTATTGGAAGCCATTCCCCTGAATAAGTAGGCTTTTGTAAAATGTTCTGAGGTATAAGCCTCGTAATGAAAAGAGACAAGTGCACTGGATGTAATTCATACTTCTCTGCTTGCTCCGTTGCATTTAAGATAAAGTGGTATTTGATCAACAATATATCATGCTTGGTGAAAAGTTGTTGGACTGTACATAAAACTTAAAAAAAAAAAAAAGAAAAAGGAAAAAAAGAAGCTGATTCACAGCTTTTCTGCGGAGTAACACAGTGGCGAATTTTCTGTTTCTGAGCAGTGAGGCACAGATCTAAATCTGGCGTCATGAATTATTAAAGGCCCCTTTATATGGGGCTTTCTTCAGAGGAGAATATCCAGCACAGTATAGTACAAGCTTGAGATCAAACGGAGCAGAAAGAAAGAGCCAGATGTAATGCCAAAAGTATTTCCAACAAAAGTGCTTCCCTGCACTTGAACATAACGGCGACTTCAGTCGGATGAAGTGTGAGGAAAAGGCTCCAGGATTCTGGGTGGAAAACGGAGACAAAGAGGGACCGGTCTCTAATCACACGGTCAGTGTGGGTCTCCTCCATGGCAACGATCATTTCAGTGCACACACAGAGGAAATGAGAAAACTTGGTGTACATTACGAGACGCCAGCATGATGACAAGGGATCAGATTTATCTCTGCTGAATATCACTAGACAATAAATAGCTTTGGTTTGGAGGTGAGTGTCAGTTGTGGATGCATCGCTCCCCTTGGTGTCATCCAACTCTGCGCGTCTTTGTGAAATTGCTTTTCGAGTCTGAGCTGCATGTACTAAACATTTTGTCTTATCCCCGAACGTGTTTCTAAATGGCATTTCAGTCGAGTTCCTGCAGGGAAGCTGTATACAAAAGTCCTTTATGGGCACTGCATCCGTTTGATTTGGACGGTGAAGTGTTTGTGTCTCACACTTGTTGTGAAGTGTCTGTATTATTAAAAAAGTTGGATGGATGGAATGGAAAATATATGTTTATAAATACAGCCCTGCCTTTTACTCTATCTTTCTGTCTATCTATCTACAGTATTTGTTTGTCTGTCTGTCTGTCTGTTTGTCTGTCTATCTATTTATCTATCTATCTTTGTGTGTGTGTGTGTGTGTGTGTGTGTGTGTGTGTGTGTGTGTGGAGTGATATTCTCACCAAATTAGATAATGGCGGCCCACCACGAGTTATCATCAAAATGATAGATCATTGCATTTTTAGCCATGACCAGTAGGAGGTCAGCGAGCCCCCTGACCCAACACAAACTGCGCCTGTGATCTTTTGCCTCGGTTAGAGGGGGGTTTAGTGCCCCGGATGTTCAATCTAACCCACAACCTGTTAAGACGGATAAAAGAGCCACGCCGTTGCATGAAGTGAAACATTTCTTCATCGCAATAAACATGACCTCTCCTCGAGCTAATTAAAACCGCAAAGCAGAGGGAATATGAAGCTGTGTTGCTGAGCAGGGTAAGTGACGTCTGAGTGAAAAACACAGTTGTGGAGCTGTACCAGAATCCTTGTGAGCCTGTCCTTGTTGGTCACAATGAATCTATATGTCAGCCGGTGCAAAAGTAAAGCTTTTGAAATGTGATTTGTAAGACAGTGGTCCTTCGTTTTGCACAAAGACAAAAGCCTCTGTGTATCAGGCTGAAGCTACTTACTGTACAATGCATTGAAGAGGAGTATCTCGATCTCCCCTGGCACACCTCTGTCAACATGACGCCCCTCTCTTCTTCTTCTCTAAAGACACAGTGATAGATCGAATGAATTACTCCACAGCATGCTCAGGAGTTAAAACTGTGCAAGCAGATTCCTTTTTCTTTTTTTTTACTCGCTACCACCATGTAGCGAGTAAAAAAGCAGAAAAACGCAGTCGAAGCAACACAAGGATACTGTATTATTGCCTTTTAAGTTAACATGGTGAACAGCTGCTTCTTTTTAATACACACTCAGCAGTATGCGAGCAGCATTAGCATTTATTTGGTATTGTGTTCATGTCTTCTTGGAGAATGTGAGTCCATTATTCACTCTTTGCTCCGAACTGTTCCAGTACTCAATTTTTTTCCCCAGCTTCTTGATACATTTGTCCATTAGCTATTTTGTGCTGGACAGATATTCAGAGCTCTTTCGCTGACATCAGCAGCCTCGCCGCCACGAACAACAGGCGAGAAAATATGAACAATGAGCAAAAAAGACGCCAAAAACTCTTCGTAGAGGTGAGTATAGAACTTCACTAGAGTGAAGTGGAAATTATCTCTGGGTTCGTTTCTGCAAGATCTTTCCAGCCAGAGTCATTTGACCTTTTTGAATATAAGGCAGCTTAGCAGCTTTAACATAATCATTACAGCAAATGTCTATGAATTCCTCAATTTAAAGTAATAAAGCTAAAGTATTTTAATCCAACCCTGCAGCAGAGTAAGTTTAATTAAACTTTATTCCTTATAATTTTACATAATAAATTCATGTGGCCGAATTGCTTGCTTGCTTACTGCTACCTGGCAGCAGTGTATTTTCAGTGCTAACTGAATTACCATTCGACTGAAGAGTTAATGTTCTCTCGTCTACTCCCCGTGTGTTTCTTGATGAACGCATTGCCAAAGGGGAATACCAAACAACACTTCACTAACACCTTTCAAAAATGCAACGAAAATATTCTAAAATAACATCAAACCCGAGAACAATTCCGAGTGACTGCCAATCTGCAGTCATTCTGCTCGGCTCAAAACTTGCAGCATCAATGTGATTTCAAGGTATTTTCCTTAGACCTGGTCTGTTTCATTTTGCCTCTAACTTGATAAATTCTCATGCACTTTCCAATTTCCAAATGACCTCATCATTCCTTATGGTGAGTTTACGTTTTGGGTGGAATACAGCATGACAATGGTGTTTAATAATCATATAAGGCATTCACCATGTGTGTTATACGTGCAACATGAACACTAAATAGAGAAGTTTAAGCAGACTATGTTTTGGGAGTTACTTACCTTGAAAAACATGGGAAAATATGTTAAACAGGCTGAAAGTGTCTTGTACTCCAATGCGTTACAGTGTTGCCTCTTTGCTGGAAGGTTTTGCTCTAATCTAATCTAAACCCCTTTTTGGATGTAAACATCACGCAAGGGTTTAGATTATAGAAAGTGCACCTTGCATCTCAATGCAGTCAGTCACAAAACACTCTGAGTTTGAAACCAAAAGAACCCCCTACAAACTAAAAAAACACCTAAACTAAAACAATGAAATATATATAAAAGAACAGGTTAAAGGTTCTCACGCTTGGCTGAGGTGGAACAGATGGCACAAAAGATGATAGGAACACTGTAACGCATTGGAGTACAAGACACTGTCAGCCTGTTTAACATATTTTCCCATGTTTTTCAAGGTAAGTAACTCCCAAAACATAGTCTGCTTAAACTATATATATATAATGGTCTAATCCATTGCCCTGAACATGAATTGTGATGTAATCAAATTCAATTTTTAAGAAATAATCCAAAAAAATCACACATTTGAAACTGGTGCTAGTGGCAAACTCTGCAACGCTTTAACTTGTAATGGGAATAAGAATCAGAGGAAGCGCTCGTCTCTTTGGACAGATACACTCAGCTCCTAGAGTTAACAGCTTTCTAGGGGGAGAAAATCCTTTTCCAATGTTTATACCATTTGAAACCACTATGAATTAGAGAAAAAAAAAGAAAGAAGAGAAGCTGATATAATTTTGTTTCAGCAGAATCTCTCCACTTGGCTGAATATGTCTATAAAATTCTCAGAGAAAAGTAGGTTGCTAAAATGCACTTAATTTGGCATGATAGATTGAGTCCATGCTTCAGTGACTGTAATTGAATCTGTGACCTATTTCTTCAGTAGAAAATTGTCTCCTGGGTTATTTGTCACCATACATTTTAATGGAATTCAATAGACTGACACAGAATTTACACATTTTTATCCAATTATTAGCACTCTCCTTCTAATCTGTAGGCTTTTTAAAAAAACTGTAGTCCTACATGCAGCAATATCTCAGCTTTAAACAAAATAGGCTCATGCTTGTCATGATGCAGATTTGTCTTTAGACACCGGTGTATTTATCGCAGACTTCTGTTTAAAGAGTACAATGGAAATAAGCACCAGCACAGCACTGGATGACAGAACAGTGTGGTGTGCTGGACTGCGATTTATCCTCCATTCCTCACTATAAATCCCACCAGAGATCAGCCGCGAAGACGTGAAATCACAGCACAAGCCAACCACATCATGAACTAAATGTGTCTATTAGCAGAGACCAGCGGTGTTGCTGCTCTTCTGCTCTGTTATAAATAAGAACATGGAACAAATATCATTAAGATAGTCTGGGGTCGGAGGACCGGTCACAATTCATCCCGGGGAGGACCTGAATGTCTGAACCAGTTCTGATGGCAATCCATTCCAAACGTTCTATGTAAAAACCACAAATGTCAGTCTCATATTGCTCTTGCGTGAAAGTCATACGAGGACCAAAGTCATCGCGATTCAGCGTCTGGGTGCCACGAGTGTGTGTAGCATCGTCCCAAAGTTAATGAGACATTTCTGTTTTGATCAAAGTTGTGAAACAACTGGCTGGAAATTACATGTTAGCAGAATCAGAATCGAGCTGACTCTCCTAGTATCCAAGATCAGGAAAACAACGTAAAAGCACCGAGAGATCTTTTAACGCAGTCCCGCTCCCAAAGACAACTACGCGTTCACTGCGTTGCTCCGTCGACGTCGAATCCTACAGGAGAGGCGGCCAGAACATGCAATCTTATAGATATTTGCTGGCTTCTTCTGGGCCTCAAACATCTCCACTTATTTCCCCTCCTGACATACACTGCATTCCATGGCGCTTCCATTTGTTTCCCTCTTAATTTCCTACTGATATTCACGACTGAAATGCTGGATGGAAACACAGATAATGGTTTGTTTGTTTTTTAAAAAGCACCATCCACACAGTTCTTAATGTAATATAATGAAGAATGCAATAATGAACTTTTAGTCATAAAATGTTAATTTATAATTACCTGACTTAATGTAAGTGTGGCCTGTAATGATAAAGTACTTGTGGAGGTAAAATGCAATTAATGCACATCAGCCAGTGTGGCACAGCTGATGCCACCAGCTGTCGCACTTACATTTATGTGAATTATAAAGTTCAAAACCGAAGGGGAAAAAAAAAATTTGATAAAAGGCACTTTGCTAATTATGTGTTAATTCAGTGTCCTCTGCTTGTTCTATTAAGTCAGAGCGAGAGTGTTGTCTTCACCATTTCCCAGTAAACCGCTGTTTATCATTAAAGGTTCAACTGGTTGACTCCCTGCGAAAATGTTATCCATAACATACTAATGATTTCCTAGACGTTTTTTTCTTTCTAATTAATTCAACTAATTCCTGTTAATTCATTGTTGCCGAGTCCCACTCCTTCTGCTGAGTTCAAGAAAGTGAAACGGGGTCATTGTAAAGGGAAAGAACAAGGTGGTACGACTGAAATATGGGTCTAGTTTTCCTCCATAATTTGTTAAGCAAAATGCCTCGGCAGGTCTGCCAAGTAGCAGATGTAAGCTAATGTTTACTCTGTTTTCTATTTTGCATGAAGAAAAAAAACAAACAGTCTGTTAAATGGTTTATCATATTCAAGTGCCAGTGGCAGTCAAATGCATTCAGAGTATTATGCTGCTCAAATGTTGACGAGTGAGGAATCAAGTCAATTCAACGCCGCAGAGAGAAGTCCAACTTCATTGAAACCGGCATGAATCTTATTAGCAAGTTATGCTAGATAAATTAATAAATATACTTATCTGAAACACATTCCGCTCAGAATCACATGAGTGAGACTCACTGCCATGTGCTTTCTGTGACATCAGATGTGTTAGTGCTTTTGCTGATGCTCAAGCAGCAAAGGTTAGACTCCGATTGCCTGGAGTAGCGTTGGACTTCACCAAAAATTTGAGCCGCTCATTGAGTATTCAGCCGTGGCCTTTCAGATGTGTACACTGAGGTTATGTGCAAATATTTGAGGCTGAGATGTGTTAGAAACTGCAAGTCGACGCATAAAACCTAGTATGCTGAGCATACCGCTTGGCCTTGGGGCTCAAACATGTCATCATATTAATAATCAGAATCATTATAATACAGTTTATCTGTGAGCGTCTTTCAAGACACCCAAGGACACTGGACAAAGACATCCGTTTCTTAAAACACGACAAAAAGGGGGGAGAGAAAAGTTCAGTGGATGGCCATCAGAGGAGCGAACAGATCGAGTAGGCGTGTGGGGATGGAGGAGACTGGAAAGGTGGGAAGGGACCAGGCCATGGAGAGATAGGTGGTATTTCAATGACTGATATATCTCTTTTTTGTTTGTTCGATTTGTCATCTAAAACATTTAAGCAGGCATCAGATATGCCGTCATGTATGTGTTGCAGCAGCCTTAAAAGATGACAAAAGTACGACCCACTCACATGGCAACCTGACAACTGGGGTCCTGAGACTGTGGCGACCTAAACAAAAACGAACTGTGTCACCGACGATGCATAGGAACTGTCCTGTCTACCGTTTCCAATTGCTCCGAGACCAATTAACAGTGTTGCGCCGCTCAAAGATACAGCACGATCAAAACTGCATTTCCCTGTCTGATGGTATTGTTCGACAAATGATCGGGGCTATTAGAACTGGCACTGCTGTGGAATATTAACTAGCTCTCCTCTGAGATGTTGCTGAGCCAGACAACAAGGAGCTGCCAGCCCAAACCAACATTATGTTTATAATGATATTATACTCAGATACCCCCCCCCCCTCATTTTTAGAGGGGCTGGTCGTATTATGACTTTATGGGTTTTATGAACTACTTAGAAAAGTGCAATTTCTACAACAGAACAAATTCCACTGATTTGTGCCAACAAATAAAGTTTGCTTGTAAAGCGACTGCGAAAGAGTGTAATTAACATCATCTGGGCAGCGCATGCTGCAAAACCGACGTAAAAAGCATATTTGCTGACTTAACCCCTGTGTACTGGTGAAACAGCCGGAATAGACAGGCCACTTACCCACAAACAAACCCAGCAATAGGGAAGTAAGTTCTCAGTTATCATTTCTCTCTCTCTCTCTCTCTCTCTCTCACACACACACACACACACACACACTCTCTCTCTCCGTGTGTGTGTGTGTGTGTGCATCATTCTGCAGTGTAGTCGAAAACACGGTGAGGGACGCACTCTTTGGTCTCTGCTGAGCATGAGATGGTGCCAGCTGTCACTAGCTGGTAACTGTAAATATGACGGACAATAATTATTCATCCCCACTGATCACAGAGTGTAAATCAGAGCCACTTGGACATTTGACCTTGGCCCCAAGGCACACCGTTCTGCCACAGCACACAGTTGGAAAACCTTTGAAATGAACCACCAAAAAAATAGTATTTGGCTTATATTAGTGTGTACTCCCCATACAGCCTCATACAGAGGCATGAGGAAGGGAAATGCTGCAGTAAGTACATTGTAGTATATTGAGGGGTTTTTAGTTCCATAAGAAACAATATATTGAGGCTCGTAATTCATGTAACATAAGGTGAGTTATGATGGACACTTACTTTCACACATTCATCACCGGGAGGCCATGTATTCTTACACATCGCACCAGGTTCGAAGAGCATGGAGATTTAAATGCCAACATTTGCATTGATCTATGTCCACTTCAAGGCCTTTCTTTCATGTTTCCTGCAGTACATTTGAGGGAATATGTTTGACGTTCAACATTTTCTAACATTGCATCTGGCCTTTTGCAGGGAAAGTCCTCTGTTACAGTGAAGTCCCATTATGGCTCCTTTCGCGACAATGCTGAGGCCAGATGGATGACGTGAGTTCCACGGTACGCAAGTCATAGGGAGAACTGGCAGTTTTGTTTCCTCCTCGACGTGGTGGAGTAGAACCGAGGAAGAAGAGGGTCGTCAGTTCTCGCTCACGCTGCCACACAGGCTGGATTTTAAACAGCAAGTTGACATCAAGCTGAAAAGGCTTTTTCTTGCGATCTCCCCCAATGAAAGGGTCTTAAGTGTTTCGCATGATCACACAGGCGTCACCCATGAGTGTGGTCACACGTGTGCTGTAACTTTAACCAAATCAAACTGGGATGTCAGGGTGAACTGACCTCGCCCTAAACCTCACTGCACCGACAACAACAGGAAGATTATCAGATGCTTTTAATTCACTCCGTGACAGTGATTTAGCAGTGGAACACTTTGGCTATTGATCCTTAGCGGCCGTCATCTTCAAGTTGATTTAGTGACCTCACAGTTCAATCAATTTCATAATTTTTTTAGATTTGACTTTAGGATTATACAAAATTTTGGAAATATAAAATGCGCTCATTTGCTGATGATGTGTTTATTCAAGTGGTGTGCAGGAGTTCTTTTCATATAGTATAAACAATATTTGGTAGAAGTTCAACATTTAGTACGACTGGGCTGATGGTTGTTGGACTCAGGAGTATTTCCCCCATCACATTAATATGTAAAATAGCTTGGACATTTACGCAGTGAAGCGTCTGTGTGTGTGTGTGTGTGTGTGTGTGTGTGTGTGTGTGTTTGTGTGTGTGTGTGTGTGTCTGTGTGTGAAAGATGGCACAGAGTTGAGATAAGATGAAATGAAGTTGAGAGAAATAGTGCCTACGGAGAAGTCACCCAAAAATAAACACTACCCTTCTTAGGCAGAAAGAACAAATATTCAATATGAATATTATCTTCTACTTGATTACTGGAAATGATTGCCCTCCTCTTCATACACTGCTCGGAGCTAGTGCATGAAAATGTATTTATTAATTTCCTTGAAATGAGCGGATTGTCGCTACCGTCAGCATCAGGGAAGAACAATGGTGCACACGGTTTGATCTGAACTCCGTCTGGAGCGGCGGCAAAGAAATTCCCCATAATAATACCGTTGTTTTCCGACACAGCTATCTAATCCACAAGGACTGCATCTCAGTCAGGTGACCTCCATTTTACTGTTTTACCGATCTAGAAAAAAAAAGAAGAAATTCACATCTAGATCTGCCACGGCACAACACAAAGACTACCTTTGTTCAACGACGCGTGGCAGCCTCAACCTGAGTGGTGATTTAGAAAGTGTAAAAGTGGATAAAACACCAACGCAAACCTATTATTGAGATCTGTGCATTGTTGCTGTTCAGACACAAGATATTCCTTTGTATGGAAGCATGTGGGGGAAAACCCGGACACACAGCCGTCATGTAATGCTTTTCTCCCAGGTGAGCATATATCGTGTGTGATTGTTTCATGATCAAAAGGACGAGAGGGGATTGATTTCTGTCCATAATCTTCACACATTTGTTGCACTATCAGCGGGCAGAAATGACCCTAAGAGAAATTAGGACCTTTCAGCTTCTAAGTTGTCAGCCATCATTATTGTGGATCGCAGATTCCTAATAGGACAGACTGTATGCAATATTCAGAAAGAAAAAAAATGAAGCAGTACAGGAGATAGTCTGGCTATGTGATATTTATTAATCAGTGTCAACAAATCCCTGAGTTGCTGATTGAAATTCACTCATGATGATACAAAAATCGGGCTTAATGATAATGATAAGTGAGATCAAAAACGAATGTATTGTTTGGAAAATACGGTGATAATCTGAATCTGAACAGTCAGTAACGTCTGAAAGGTCTGTGGAAAACACACACACACACACACACACACAAGCCTCTTACAGGGAAGAAGGTTAATTTGTCTGCAGTCTGGTCTGTTGTGCTCCTTTAAATAATCCAAACATGTGAACATGAAATATTCATTTGCATAGGTTAATTAAAAGCAGTGTTTGACTTCTCATTCCTGTGTTGATCAGAATACTAATTAAAAAACGCTAATAATGTACATGCAACTGATAATGTCGACGGCGTTTTCATGTACCTTTTAAATTATTCTTTATTTAAACAAAATAATATGTTTATAGTAACTGTCACAGAGGGTGTTTGAATATGAATATGTGGACATTTTTCTCCCACCCGACAGCACAAACTGCAGAAGCAATTCACAAAATAGAGCCAGAAATCCACTCAGGTGACAATATTTATCAATAAAATTGATTGTTGTGACGCATCATGACAATCAAATGAATGATAGGAACAAAAACTCCATTCATCTCTTGTTAAATTGAAGGATTAACAGACTGAGGTTCATCCTTTGTGGCAAAGTGTATCAAGAACAGTTGTGACGGCGTCTCTTAAGTGAAGACAGGGACATCTAACACGTGCACAACGTCAATTCAATCAGGAGAGACAAGTGAATGAAGAATAATTATTTATTACAGATTTCACAGAATGATATGTGATTACAAAGTCGAGGGCATCGGTCCTGAGCAGCAGCAAAATAAATCCCCTGCCATGGAGTCCAGCCACTGGTGGTGATGGGGGTTGATGACTCGCTGGGACTGATGAAGAGATGAATCTGAAGAGACTGCGCAGACTGGGCCGTGATGGTGTGCATCACGGCCGCATGAGAGAACCAAGGCAGGGAGAGAAATGTGTACTCAATAAATATTCAAAAAAGACATCAGCGAGATGATAGGCTGACAAGGCAGGCGTGGAGCAATGCTGTTGACCAGCCCAGGGAAATTGAACTGAGTGTGCGCGTGCGTGAGGGGATGAAAGACAGGATGAACGAGGATTGATAAACCCCAACCGAAGCGACCATGAGAGCAGTCTTCCTGACTGAACGTACGTACGTACGCTAGAGCTACATCTGTCACAGTGAAGCTCTCTTAGCACAAAAGGTTTTGGAAAAAAGAGATCTATAGGTCTACCCCACAAATTATATTTCACCATGTGACTATTACACAAATCGATGGCTGCTTACTTGAACCAATAGAAGAAAGGCGATAATTGATGTTATTCTGCTGGTGGGGCATTTTAGTTCAAGATCATGCTTTCTTTTCAAAACACATCTTTTCAAGATCCTATTATCTTTTTTAAAAAACAGAACAGAACAAGTCTGATACCTGTTTGTCGTGACTTATTAATAGTTTGTCTGCAGGTAAAGTTCAAAGAGAGAGAGAACAGTAGGCCCGATCCATTACCACATAAGAAAACCCTCCTCTCCTTCTCGGCAACCTGAAAGTGCACGCATAATGTCGAGGTCTTGTCTTTTGCTGCTAATTAATTGGAGTAGCAATTATGTACGTGCAGCTGTTCGGCCAGATGCCAGTGATCTCTGCCCTGAAGTCATGTTGGAATATCAAACTTGACAAACATGAGGCATGTAATCTAAAGTTTGTCTAATGGTGGGAATTGCATCTGGCCTGGCTCACACCTGAGGTGCAGAGATGCACCATTCAGAAGGATCATCAAGTAGAAGTACATAAGTTGTAGTGATAAATTACTTGTGTAGAAAAATCGCTCCGTCGTTGTTATATTGATATCTACTGTGATATGATTGGATTATAATTTGTTGTCCATTATGCGTCTTCTGTTGCAACTGGTCGAGGTGGAGCTTCCATTCAATCTAGATGAATCTACTCTAATTGCGGTGCATTGTAATTTAAAGCCACATCATTAAAGTGTAAGATCGGACTTTATCATCACAGTACACATACACCGACAGCTGTTAACTTCTGTGAAAGAAGTAAAAATTGACAAAGATTGCCACGACCAAAGCTGTATTGATGTGGAGTGCATTTGAATTTTGGAGCAAAGCCAAATTGATGTTGGAAAATGGATATTTTTCTGTTTCTGTTTACGGTGAATTCAACACCGTTTGTTTTCTCTGTGGTTTGACTTCACTCACCCTTTTACTATCTATAATTGTATCCTTTTAAAAGGCAGCAATCAGTTGTGCAACACTGGAAGGAGTTTTTTTTTTTAAAAGCCCATGAGAAAAAGAAATAAAGTAAAGGATGCTTTGAGTCTGTAGAATGTAAGTGGCAAGGCTTGTGTTAATGCACACGAGGAAACATTACACTTGTAATGTATACAGCAGTAAAAGCACTTTAGTTTTAGTTTTAGAGCCATTTAAAGTAGTTTAAAAGTAGTTTAGTTTTAGAGCCATTTTCATCAGTCCGAGTCTGTTAGTCATAGTTTCCCTGCTCGTCTCCTCCAGTGAAAACTGCAAAGGTCCAAAGCGAACAAACTGTGATATGCTGCAATGCAGATGGATTTTTCATTGCCCTGCATGGAGCAGGGCAGAGAGGTAACATCGCCTCCATTCTCGCCAGGGTCCCTCTTTTCTCGCCAGCCTCCAGTCAAAACGCATGATCATCATTCCTTCTCTCTTTATCACCACAATGTACCGCGTCCTCGCCGCCTGACAATTTCATATATCCTGAAATTCACGACCTCATCACTATGTAGAAATTGATTTAGCATGCTGTGGTTTCCTCTCGCGTCTGAGGCCCATTCAGATTTTTTTTTTTGATGGCAATGAGAATATGACTGAATTCTTTGCACTGTTCAATGACATTGGATGTTGTGAAGTCAGATTTGATGGTGCTCAAAGAACACAAGCAGCTGGTCCAACATATGACACCAAAAATGGTACACAGAAATATATACAGCCTACCAAATGACTACAACTCTCAATATCCACTCTTAAATGTTACAATAAACGTGCGTCATATCTTTTTCAAAGTTATAAAAGGCACAGCAAGGCCTTTATTCTCTGGAAAGTCGCCAGTCCCTAACATGTATATTCATCTGGGAGGAACCAGAAGATTATGCATTGCAATGATTTGGAATAGGGAGCTGAATTAATAACTGGTTGCCTTAATAACGCGCTGTTGTCAAAGATGACAGGTTGAGGCGATGTATTTGATAGGTAGCGTTTGGAAATCCCATTGAAAGGCATCATTAATCTTCTCATCTGGATGCCATGGGACATAAAATTAAAGAGTGGGAAATTACTTGTCATCCTCTCAGCAGTGCACTGGAACATTTGCGATGGGGGTGTAATTGTTTTCCTGATTAGTTCCGTGTGCGTTTATTTACATGTTCCGTTAACAAGGACAGTGTTTGTTGTGACCTACTTCCCCCTCCCCGCCGTACCCAGTTGAGGATGAAAAATCCCTTGGAGCTCCGGGAGCAGCCGCAGAACTGCCTCTGCTGGAGAAAGGAACATTACAGTAGTTTGAGTCGACAGTTGAAAGATTCCTATTCACCAGTGAAATGATGGGATTCTTTCCTTTATGAGCAAACAAATGAGCAAACGTGAAGGTATTAAATCCCCCTTTAAGGTTCCTGCTGTGAGACAACACTAGTGACAATGTACGGTAACAGGATTAGTGTTTTTACAGAGCCATATATTGGAGGTTGATCCATGCAATTGTTTTATTTTCAGTAAAATATAACTAGCTATTATATGAAATTGGCTATTATTGGCCACATATTGGATGGTGAGATGAGCAATTAAAAAAATACACAAAATGGCAGAAATGTAAACAGTACTAGAGTGCATAGATTCTATAGAGGCTGCATAGGCACAGCAAAAAGTGCTAACAATGTTAACATGCTGATATGTAGCAGTTATTGATTTTGTTTCAGGGTGTTCGCATGCTATCATCTGTGAATAAGCAATGACTGATGTCATCATTTTTGGAGACATTTGGTCATGTATCATTTTGGATAGTGGCACTGGAGTAAAAGTCATTAGTCACCTCTGTAATTGCAATTACAAAATAACTAATCATGTCTGCAGATTTTATACAAATACTAACAGACTGTAGAAATATTTTAGTCTTGACCAAAGTCATGGACTGACAAGACCAAATTACAGACACAGGCATAGCTGAAAGAACAAACTACAAACTCATGACACTGATATTTGACCTGAATTAATTTGCATAAGCTGTAACCAGAACAATAAAGATATTCTTGCTCTAATAAAAGTTGAAAGCCAAAACCATGGCACAAAGCAAACACAGCAACATTAGCATTTTTTTTTTCTGAACACAGGACAAATTAAAGTCCAATATTCTCTGCACTTTTATCTCTGTTTTGCTGTCCACCAACTCCGGAGGGGAAATAAATCTGTCTCACTGGCTCGCTGCTCCACTGTGTTCACCAGCTAATCTCAAGCTGTATCTGTCTACCGAGCATGTAGTGCAGTTTATCACGAGCTTGTTTGTTAAAAAAAAACCAACTCGTCTGCGACACTGATGACAACGCCGCATGTGAACCGTGATATTGCAGGTCACGGAACCAAAAACAATACCGTGTGCTGAAAAATCCCCAAATGCTCAGAGACAAACCTCGGAGACGGGTTGTAGTTCTCAGCAGGTTCATTCATTGATATATAAAAAATCAGATTAATGCAGGTTTCAGAGAACTGACATGTTTGTTTCATCCATCGATCCATCCATCGTCTACCACTCAATCCACTTCAGGATCACGGGGGGGCTGGAGCCTATCCCAGCTGACATTGGGCGAGAGGGGGGGTTCACCCTGGACAGGTCGCCAGCCTATCGCAGGGCCACATACATTAACAGCTACGGTCAATTTAGAGTCCCCAATGAACATAACCCCATTCTGCATGTCTTTGGACTGTGGGAGGAAGCCGGAGAACCCGGAGAGAACATGCAAACTCCACACAGAAAAGCCCTGGTTGGTTTGAACCGGGACTCGAACCCAGAACCTTCTTGCTGTGAGGCGAAAGTGCTAACCACTACACCACCGTCCAGCACCTACGTTTCTTTCATTTGATATGATATTGGTGTTATATTGTTATCGTGTAGAATCTATGATTTCCAAAAAACACACTTGCAGTGCACTATGCAAATCACCGGGAGTGGAGGTGAGGCAACACTGGAATATTCCTCAATGACAGTAAACCACCCACCCACATCCACCTGGCAGACACTGCAACAGTATGCAGTTCCACTGTCTCTAAAATGAGAGCAAAACGATACATTTAGAAACAGTGACGTCTGTAATCTGCACAGAATTCTCAGTCGTGCACGGATATACTGTTTCGTGTCGGGGTATCGCTTGGCTTTGAAGTAGTGTATTGCGTTTAGATTTCCTCTCAAAACCCATAATTAAACGACCTGCCCTTGTTGAAAAGGTTTAGGAATGACTTCTGAACGAGCAGATGTTTGCATTTTTAGTGCAGCTGTCAGGTCTGGCTCGTGCTCGTCGTAATTGAGAGGTAGTTCTGCTTGTCAAGTGAAAAAAAAAGACATCTGTCATAACAAACTGCTGCTGCAACTGGCAGGATTTATTGATAAGGGCTTGTAGAACTTCCCGGCAACCTGGAAATAATTTGAACTCTGTCACGGAGCCCTGAGCGGCACTGTGCTATCGGGCAGGCTGGCCATCCTTCATCACGCACGTGTCTGAGCTCCCCGGTCAGGGCTGCGCTCAGGCGCCCGCCGCGGCCGCACCAAAAGAGAAGAGAGCGGGAATACAATTGAACATGCAACGTCATCATACAAAATGATTGTTGGTGTGAAGCACCAGCTATTTCTTCTTACCTCTGTGATACATCTGTTCCTTCATTACTGTAAAAAAAACAAAAACACTTTGTAACAGTATGATACCTCGTTGTGTTTTGCTTGTGCGCCCTGGAGCGACGTGTGCCGCGGACTGCTGGTCACAGACACACACACACACACACACACACACACACACACACACACACACACACCCCACTTCATGATGCAAGGAGATCTAAGCGCAGAAAGCCGAACCCGATCATTCGAGTGTCCCGGGGATCCGTTGATGTGCCAAAAAGGCTCAAGTTCAGAAGCAACAAAAAAAAAAACCCAAGGACGCAAGCCACCTGCCGCTGCTCAAACAAAACAACAGGCAAACACTGCAGGTCACGCAGCCACTCCTCAGAAGCTCTGTTGACCAGCCAGCACAGCATCAGCCCTGATCCAGATAGAGCCGGGCCCCACACGCTATCAATAATTGACGGCGAGTCACAATAATCACAAGGTTTTTAGTAAATGACTAGTTGGTCATTGGTCTTTTCAGGGGCGGCCAGCTGTGTTGTAGGGGGAAGGCAAACCAGGGCTTTGTTAGAGCTATCCTTGTCTTGCTTGACTTCACTGGTTTTGATCACGGTAATTTAATATAGAGGCGAAAAAAAAGTTGTGACGCATACAATTCATCTTGACTGCGAACACGGTCTTTTCCAAAGGTCATGACACGAGGAAACAAACATTAAGTTACTACAACATAAAAAATACTGTTTGAAACAAAACACATTTGAAATTCCGTTAGAAATGAGACATTTTTGTCTATATCTGAATCATAACTCTGGTCAATTGGGCACCATTCTTAAGGATAATTATTTCAAACTGACTGTAGCCCTCTGTAGTTGCAACAGAAGAAAGGCTGACCATATACCCACATTAGATGCGCTTGTCTCCTTCTGTCAAAACAGAGCTTTACGTAATGCCTGCTGATATTTCAGTCTGCGGAGATGGGAAACATGATCCAAAATATCAACGCCCCACTCAGCTGCTCGGAGCCCGGCCACATGAAGGTGCACAGACTTGGAATTAGTCAGAAATCTATCACCAGACCAGGGCCAAAATAATCAGGCGCGACAACTGTATGTTAATAAATCGCACACCAATAATAGCCCATAATTCATAGTGTCGTGGAATTTTCGTCTATCCTCCCCCGAGAAACTCTTCAGACGAGTCTTCTCAGGCACCAAGCAAGGCCATCTTATCTGTGACAATCATTGAGCAGCTGAAGTCTCTCTCGACGTGGCATAGTCGCGGGGCGAGGATGACATTACTCAAAGCTAAAAACACTACGGAGACCGGGGAGGGGCAGACTATCTTGGGACGCCGAACACTGTGAGCCTGTTGATCTGTGCAGCGGACCGGAAGTCCCCCTCAATATTGAGCTCTTATAATAAACACTTCTGCTTATGACATCTACGGTTTCCGTCTCCCTGAATCAGCATCCACTCCATCAATTATTCCCTTTCACATAGGACTAAA
This sequence comes from Scophthalmus maximus, assembly GCF_022379125.1. Classification (NCBI taxonomy): domain Eukaryota; kingdom Metazoa; phylum Chordata; class Actinopteri; order Pleuronectiformes; family Scophthalmidae; genus Scophthalmus; species Scophthalmus maximus. Next base: position 20,574,926 of record NC_061518.1, on the reverse strand, counting down.
CAAACCTCTTCGCAACAAAACAAAACAATTCATAGACAGTCAAGGGAAAAAAAGAATGAAGAAATTAAGAATCATCACGACAGCACAAAGGTGAGCAAAGACGACTTCAGCCTGATGTTAGACTCCATTGCCATTTCATCTCACTCTATTACACAGTCTGTTACGGTGGGGTTAAGCAGGACCCAAAATGGGGGAAAGGAAAGGAAACAAAATGACAGACCACAAGTCTTATAAGGTCTCAAAATGAACAAAAACTCACTTAGATAATCCAAAACTTCAACACAGGAACGTGGACAAAGAGCACTGAGGTGAAATATGGCATGGCATGGCATGGCTTCACAGAGGAAAAACAGACACCAGGGCTACACAGAGCTAACCAGGGATAAACAGACGATCCAACAAGAACCAGGGGAGGCACAGAGACTATATACACACAGGAGGGCACAGGTCACGGGTCACAGGTGAGATACGCTTGGAAAAGGTGCAGACGATCACAGGGAATCGCAAGAAACGTGAAGTAACAGAAAACCAGACACAGGAGCGCAGGAAATGAATTACAAAATACAACAGGGAAATACAGGTTACTTTCTTGTGTTCAAGGGAACACAGGGAAGTAACTCTGCATAAAGCAAGACACACAAGGAAGGGCAATCACCGAAATCAGAAACAATAAAGTCCAGCGAGCAACAAAAGTCCATGGAGAGTTTCTCAAAGCCCAGAGAGTCTAAGGTCCACAAGAAACAGAAGTCTTGGTCCCAGCGGACCATGACACAGTCGGCAGTTCGGCCTATCCCATTCTCTCTTCTGTCTCGAACAACGCCGAGTTCCACATCTGTCCTGCTCAACACACTTTGTCAACGAGTTTTCCTCTGCAGAGAAGAACTCTCTCCTACTTCCTGATCATAGTAATCCGCAGCTTGACCATTAAAGGAGCTGGGAGATAAGCACTCTGATTGTTTTATTGAATATTACACCCAAAACACATTCATGTTTAATTAAGAGACTGAGTTCAACCGCTCTCGAACCATGCGCCTGGAGCAGCTACCTTTCTTTGGGTTCGGCTGTTTAACGTGCAAAGGTGGATTTGGACACGTCCTATTGCACATGTGCTTTAGATCAGGCACTTAGATCGTAAAAAAAGGCAGCCCTTAATCTCTTGCTCCATCTGAAACATCTCAGACCAGGCAACTCGACGAGCGTAAAAGACCTACAAAGAAGTTCATGTGTCACAGTTGGAGTCAGCAGGCCAGTGACAATGAATCTATTTCTGCTGCCATTGGGAGTGCTAATGTTGGACCTTGTTAAAATCCAGCATGCGCTACTCGAGCTCTGCATGCGGAACCGCTTTGTTCGCAAAATCGAGCTTTGTGTTGCTGCACACACTGCTGAAACACAAGCTCGCAGCCCTGTTGTGTGTGTGTGTGTGTGTGTGTGTGTGTGTTAGAGCACATACATCTGTGGCTGGCACAGTGTCAGTTTTACACAGCAAACACACAAGTGAATGAGTGAAGGAAGTTGCACCTGCCCCTTTGTTTTCTCCTCCCCGAGGGGGATCTTTGTGTTTGTCCCGAAGCACCGTGGAGTACAGTGACAAATTTCACTCTATAAACCACACGGCCGATGACAATGAGGAGTCCATTCCACCTCCCATTCACCACGACAGTCATATGTATGTTAAATGAGAGGAATTAAGCAGGAGGCCGAGCTTCGGCGACTGAACAATCTCTACTTCTGCTTTTCTTTCTTTACACCTCTTTTAATACAAACATCCACTAATGCACTCGCACACGCGCGCGCGCACACACACACACACACACACACACACACACACACACACACACACACACAGAGAGAAACACAAACCCAAGTACAAAAGAAATTAATTAGGCTTTCTGCCAAGCCTATTACCATTTTTAAAAAGCCATCTACTGATTTAAAGGGGCAAAATACTGAATCAATTAAAGTGAATAGGATACAGTATAACGGACGAAGTTTGAGTGCAAAGGGCATCTCCAGCACCTCCCCTGAAAAAGGGAGAATAAAAACAACAACTCTCCCCAGCTGCTTCGGCCCCCGTCCTGAGAGATTGGAGCCGCGGAATAAAGAAGGCATCTGTCCTCTTCCAGGTCAGTCATGGCCTGTTTGGGAAGGCTGGAATTTGAGATCCAAGGATAAACATCAGCTCCCCGGAGAGAGAATGGTTACTCGTGTTTGAATACTGCGCGGGGAAAACGAATCGCTCTGCAAGCAAACAGCCATGAAGACGACTCTCGTAGGCTCTTCTGGGCATGTTCATTCTCAACCTGTGGCTTTAGGGTACACGGCAACTACGTTGGAGAACTCACATGGAGAAAAAACAAGAGAGACATTGATGAGAAATTACAAAGCAAAGAAAAACAAAGTCTTACATCTTTTGCAATAAAGCTACCAGAAATCTCTGGAGCTACGCGACGTCTGAGATGCAACGCTGGCGTACTGCGTGCGACATTTCCCTTTTTCATTTTTGACCGCCCATCTTTTACCTGAGGAAAGAATAATGTCTCCGTGGGCACAAGCAAGAGTAAACAGCTGCGCCTTTGTATCATGAGTGGTTACAGGTAATCAACTATGCATCCACTTACCCAGGACTCTTCACAGCGGAGATTGTTTTCAGCTGCCCTCGGTGATTGAAAGCATTAGTGATGAATGGCAAACTGCTTAGATGGTTCACAGACTTCCACCGCGACCACGGCCGCGCACCGATCGTTGAGAGGAACAGAATTAAAAATACGGAGACGTTCGCACCGTTTTAGTATTTACCAATCCGTCACATTTGAGTAAGGCGGTTTTTTAAATTGCAGACACACAGGGGGATGTTGTTTACGTCACAATTTTCGGGAGCAATATCTTTGGTGCCGATCCAGTCGCAGGGAGCAGAATGAGGAATGTGTTTTAGCGAAGCTCAGGGTGGGCGCTCTCTGTGTCTGAAGAATAGAAACGTCTTTTTGAGGCTCATGATGAAGAGATACGGACGGAGACATTCAAAGGAGATCATGTGACGAGGTTACAAAGGGCACACCTTTCTTTTCCACACTCTTCTAATTTAAGAGAGACGCCAGTCTGCACGCCTCCTTCCTCCCCGCACACACTCACACCTGTTTTCAGAGCAATTGTTATCAGACCAGTGACCAACCGACCAAACCTAACTGACAAAGCTCAGATGTTGTGACTTGGCAACATTTCGTGTTCATAATTGCTGCTTTCTTTTCGAGTAAATCGCACGGTGAGGGGCTCACATTAAATGACCTCGCCGCAGCTTCAGGGCATCGCGTACACACAACGCGTCTGGGTACTTCTGTGCGGAATACAAACGATACGCTGAGTAAATGATCCTGCTTTTATACGACGGCAAATAGCATTTTTCTGCGAAAAATATTTGTGTTGCTACTTCTAATCAGCAATTTGTCATGCAGACAGCGGCTTTGTTTCGTTATTGTTAGTCTGCTGAGAGTCTACATGGTAACATGTAGCCGTGGCTCTGAGGTGAATCCGAGGAACCAATAACCGCGGCACAAACTGAAGACTCCGAGTATTAACGAGAGTTGTGCGCGTCTCAGACCCTTAAGCACCTTTTAAGATCTGTTTTTACCTTTAAAAATACAGGTTGTCAATGAGATACGTGTTAAAAACAACAGCAGATGAAGTTGCAGATCAACACCTCTGAAGGTTTTTTTTGAGGGTGCAGGTGGTGCAGTGTGAAAAAGGAACAAATGAATCGCTTGTAAACACGTGTCCTGATGCACTGAGAAAGTATGAAACTCTCAGCATTCATCAAATGTAGTTTCTAATTGTGTTATCTGGCTATGCAGCGCAGCGGAAGTCGGGGATTTCATTTCAAACCTCAGTATGAACATTTCCTCTAATCTCGTTCTCTCTTCCTCATTCCGTTTATGCATAGATTGTAGCAAAGGGAGAACATCTTAGCTCCGATTGAATGTTCAACAACTGCGATGTCCTAATTCTTGGGAAATGTCCCTTTATGATCTATAATTCTCTCCTACATTCAAATCCAAAGGTTCTTGTCAATATTTTTGTTTTGTTTTGTTGACTGTAGTTTTGTGCACTTTCATGCACTGACAAGAAGAAAAGTACCAAGTAGCGAAAGGGAAAAAGAAAAAATGCTCTGAGTCACCACTGCCTCTTTGTCCCCAGGGCACGGGGCTCAGTCATGTAAGCGAACTCATCTTCTTTTGGCTTCACGAACATCATCATCATCATGACAGCGAAGAAGACAGACAGAGGCAGATAAAGAATTTTTCATTACTTATCCATTTATACACTTATAAAGCAAAACCACTTACATACTACTGCGGGGCAGTAGAAACTTATTCCAAAACATAAAAGCCATTTTGTCTTTCCATGTGTAAGTGTGGGACTAATTACTGTCTAATAGAAGCTGCAAGGAACAGACATGTGCCAAAGAACTAATTTGATTGTAAGCAAGCCAATTATAACCCAATTACCCAGCTTACCTTGCCTGAATTAGAGCGCAGTGGGTGAACAGATCGTGCAGAGCTGGGTTTCAGTCAAAAGTGTTAATTCACGCAGATGAGCTAAAGGCTATTTTCATATAAATGTTATATGCGAGAGCTTTGCTCTTTTGCAGCTATAACCGGATCATATGAACTTGTTTTTTCCACCATTCACAGCAGCTGATGAAATCTGCTGCACTGACGTCGCAGCCCCCGTGAATCTTGCAAACATTCCCACTCCTTAGACCTGCAATTACCGACAGCGGCAGCAGAAGCACACTGTGAACACATACTCTCTTATTTCAACATCCAGCTGTATAAAACACAAGTGGCATTAATTTGGATGATACATCGAATGTTCACGCTCCTATTAGCTGGCATTTGGGTTTCTGTGCAGAAAATCTATTGTATTCTTGGTTCACAGGCTCGTCGCTAGCCGTCTCTGTTTGGCATTTGTGTGCACTGGAGCTGTCGTACTGACTGAGAAAAAAAAGCTGCAAGAATCTCTTGTCTGGAAAAAGACATGGATGAGAAAGGAATGAAAAACAGATTTTAAAAAATGACCTTGAGCCTGAAAGTCTTTTAATTACAATAATAAACATAGTGCTCCCCCTATAATGTCAGTCACAATTTGGCAACATGACGGAATCAAATCTCACTGTCTACTATCATGATGTGATACATGTGACCAATGGACGACATCACCATCCTCTGAGACTGTATTCATGTCTGGGTCTGCATTTGAGCTGGAGTAGTAAAATTTGTCAACGAAAGAACAAAACTATTTGGCGCACAATTCAGGAAACGCGTAAAGAAGAGGATGAGAAGATTTGCCTTGATTGTTCACATTCCGTCCATCCATCCATCGTCTACCGCTTTATCCATTTAAGGGTCATGGGGGGGGGGGGGGGCTGGAGCCAATCCCAGCTGACATTGGGTCGCCAGCCTATCGCAGGGCCACATACAGAGACGGACAACCATTCACTCTCACATTCACACCTACTGAACCTGAACCTTCTTGCTGTGAGGCGAATGTGCTAACCACTACGTAACGGCGCAGCCCGATTGTTCACATTATGAATGTTTAATTTCTTACAATGAGCATTTCTTCACAAATGATTTAAACCACCTGGCCAACTAGTTATCTGGCTAATGTCATCAGATGGAAGATCTGTCATCAGCTGAGAAACTGATAGAATTTGTGCCTGGTAGGATGCATCGAGTTTAATTCCATACTGGGCCGATTTGTTACATTGGATTGTTATTTAAAAATCATCACAATATTGATATACCTTGTTTGATGACGAATCATATTTGTAATATACCTTGACCTTGCAATATATATATGTAGCCCATATCCAACTAGTTAGCAACTAGATATCGTGTGCAGAGGTCATGTAGCATGTTATGCTAAAGAAAACTTTTTCCATGATAACTTTTTTTCCTTTAATAGCTACCTTTGCTGTATGCATTTTAAGATTTTGTCTAGTTCACTAGCTGTCAGTAGCCTACAGCAGATTTCAGGCTGTAGCCAGTGTCTTTAATTTTTATACTATTCTTTGCCTGCCCGTGTGTGCAGGCTTGCGTGAGTGTACATAGTGCACAAATTCTGGGGAGTGAGTGACAGGCTATTTTAGAGTACTTGAAATATAGAACATATAGGATTTATGTATGTATTTCAGTTCCATATGTCATATTTCATCAAAATGCAAACACCAACTGCACTGCGTTTTTTTTTCTTTCTCTAAAATTATTTAATTCCACGTTTTATTAACTAGTGAGTGTTATCTCTTCAATTTGTGTGTGTGTGTGTGTGTGTGTGTGGTCAAGACTAATGTCTAGCATCTTCAATATCCTAACAGGTTTTCTAATGACATATAGGGACACCCACCTCATCTCTACCAGCCCCCTGTGGCCAAGGGGAGCGAGCCTCTCCATCTACCTCATTGATATATGATGATGGTTAATGGAACCATTGTTAATGTAAAAACAAAATTGTATAATCTTTTTAAAATTATTTATGTTGTTCTATGGTGCTCTCTATACATGGAATGGACAAAATAGTATTACGATCTTGATTTTACCAAGGCGTATAGTATGGGCTAAATCATTTAAGAATATATTAAGAAAGAATATAAATAAAAACTGGATATGAAGTAAAACAACAAACAAAAATAAACCCTCCCCAAGACGCACGCACAAAAACTGGCATCACCATTTGGTTTTTGTAATTCGGCAGGTATCCTTCTTTTTCCCAACCCTTCCTAAGTCGTGCAGCAGTGGACAGCCTGCAGCAGTGTGTCCCTGAGCTGGCTCCAGTTGTGTTGTGTTACGCCGGATTAGAATCAGATACGACAGCCTGGACAAGTATGAGGCAGATGGTTTCTAACATGGAATCAGTTACAGGTCTTACAGGGAAAAAACCTTTCATCCTTTTGTTTGCCCCTCCCGCTCAACGCTTGCAGAGATCACATCATTAGAATCCTATTATTCACAGGCGCCATTAGTCAACTGAAATGTCAAACTGCTTGGGTCGTGCTTCTTTTGATAGTTCTCTTTGTGCTACACTAGTTAACAGACCTTCACCTTACATAAAGACTGAGTCGTTAACAACGGTGCTCTTTTTAATTCATTATTTCTTAACACAAATCATCTGTTTTCTGTATTGATCCAGATGTTTTTTTTTTGTCAAACAAGGATTTCACTGTTTTTTGCTTGAATTTTTGAGCTGTCAATCATGTTTTCGAACCGGATGATTTCTGTTTCAAAAGGAGACTCGTAAATTATAATGTTTGGTCCAACGAGAGGTAGAAAAAAAAAGGTAGAGCAGTTTGTTTTCAAAAGCAGCTCAGTTCACAGTGATAGAACCTGTTTATCACGGTGAACTGAGCTGCTGGTTCACAAGCAGCTGCCTTATGCTGTTGAAAAACTCCCCAAGAGTGCAGCTGCACTTTCCAGCTTAGACAGAATCCGCTACTTCTGTTCACTCCTCACATGGCTGAGAAACACATGTCTATTTATTCTCGGGTGAACATTGTACACAACCAGGGGGAGCAACTGGGCCATGGCCTCAGTTAACTGACTGGACTGAATGGAAATCTCCAAAATACATTCAGTTCAGTCTTTAGGTCCTCATTCTCTAGCCGTGGGTGTGAGACGGTGATAGAGCACTGTTTTCTCTCTCTCTCTCTCTTTCTTTGCTCTCCTCTCCTAATTTCATAAAAAAGTGCATAGAAATAGGGAACATATTGTCTGGCAGAAACTTGAAAACGAGCACTTTGTGGTTACATATGAACCACAGAAATGTTAGGCTCTGGGCCATTATAAAGTACAGTAGTCCTCAAACACATGTGTTCTCTTAGTCACCATCTGATGCAGTCACAATAATAGTATACTCAGCTGCAATTTAAAATGCAACTTTAAATCAGACTATGGACTATATCATCTAAATGATATATGCATAATTATTTGTAAATCCGCTGTTAAATAGAGATAATCTGTAACAAAATGTACCCAATCCAGCTGAGATTCATTTTACCACCCTGCTTAGTTCTGAACAGAAAAGCAAAATATGGATAGTAGTGTCTTGGTTACAGGAGGTAGAGATTAAAATATTGTCCTGGATAATTATGCTCATGCCGAGATAGTTTTGAGAGAAAATTCCGCAGCTGCAGCCTCGTGAATAAACTGGAGCAGCAGCGCGCGCAGAAAATACACTCTTAGACATTTCTGTCATCATTAAAGTTACTTTAGTTAACCCAGTCTAAATCTATAAATCTTTCCAGCAAATTGCCATTGCCTCATAAAAATGTCAACATCTAAATACAGAGTTTTACTGGAGCCGATTTACCCAAAGGGCCATCTCTGTGTTTTTGCAGTTTTTGAGTTTTGTTTTTTTTAGATCAAAATGTTACTGAATTTTTATTTCAATCTGAATTGATAAGCTCCTACAAGATGCTAGAGCAGCAATTTCCTTATTAACCTTAGATTACAGATCCGAAGCAAATATGTTAACTATGGAACCTCAGATCAATGTACTGACAATAACACTGTGACCATGTTGTGCCAAACCCCAATTAGAGCATTGCAGCTACATGAAATATTTCTTCACTATGAGGCAATTGTAACGCGCAAAGCAAACACTTGTTAAAGATGGAAGAGACATAAATGCCAATGTTTGATGTTAACTTTAGTAGCTTTCCGATTCATATTGAGCAGCGTCCAGAAATCAGCATGCACTGTTGCCATGTACATTCTTGTTGAAACCCCTGAATATGTGCAACAGCACATTTATAGCCAAAATTATTTAACCAAACCCTACTGTACACCTATGTGTGCTGCAGCTCAGTTCAAATTCAAAAGATTTTTTTCAACTGGTCTAAAACCCGAGCCTTTCAGGCCACTAATGACAAACAATGACGGACCGTGGTCCCACTCCAAATCTTGTCTAAATGGTTTTGGACTGGAAACGATTTTGTCTGGCAGCATCTTAAACAAGCCACATGGCAATATCATGAATGGAGCCGAGCAGACATTTCTCTAATTGGCATGCTGTTGTAGAAGAAATAATTGGCTCATTTTAGTCAGTTGAGTGATGACTGGAAAACGTGCCCTTAAAGAGTATCCATTCTGTTCTTTGGGGACTAATCTGGGAAGCATTCATATTTATTGTCTGTGCTCAGATAGACATGGATTTCCATGTCTCACGTGTCAAGGGTATGAAAGGAAGGGATGATTAATGATGCAAGTTTCTCTTTTAAGTGCCATTATGGGGCGTCATTCACCACTGCTATAACCTCAAGCACCGCAGATCTTTATTCAGTCCAAACTGCCTCTGTAAATTCACTCACTTTATCCTCAGCAGTGAAGGAAACAGGCAGGAAAGATCATGACTGTTTTGAAAGCAGGTAAAGTAGAGCGGCTTACGTGAATTCTGACGTTTGAAAATGGCATTACAGCAGCGCAAGGAAAAAATAATTGCTCCGAAGCCCTCATTGATTAGTCAGTTCTCAAATTTGGTATTTGTAATTAGAATTCATAATCAGAATGTGTGTTAATTTGTTTCGGGCGTATTTGAAATATGTCAAACGTGAAGACGTGCTTGCTCTGCAGGAGTAATACATTCCACGAGCCACACTCTCACTGAGATTCCTCGGCGCACAGTTTTCTTGTATCAACATGCCCCACAGCACCTCATACACAATGGAAAAAAATAACTCACATTTTCCTATACAATAGTTCTGCTTCGGTAAATCTAAGTGTAAAATTGAGGAATTCCTGGCTGTCTGTCTGTATTTATATTCTCTCAACAACCACTCATCCAATCGACTTCAAACTTTGTCGGTGTATTGCTGAGAGCCCAAGGAAGTAAAGCGTTGACTGTGAAGTTTGTGGACGAGCGATTCAAAGCTTCAAACATCAATTCATTTGCTACTGGTTAATTTTAGTGGATAAAAAAAAATAAAAAATACTCTACAGGGCAGGGCAGCATCTGGACAGTTTACAGAGTGCACATGCAAGGGTTGGAGGTAAGGTGGAACTCAACTGTGAGGAGACTCTAGTCCGCCACACAGACAGTTTTGGAGCAGATCAGTAAAATCCAATGGTAACAAATGAAGTTGACTAACCACACACAACACACACAACACACACAACACACACAACACACACACACACACACACACACACACACACACACACACACACACACACACACACACACACACACACACACACACACACACACACACACACACACACACACACACACACACACACACACACACACACACACACACACACACACACACACACACACAAGCCTGGAAATGACGCAGGCTAAACAAGCGACCCCTCACGACAGGCACATTTTGAATATACTAATAAAAATACTAATACTAATAAAAATGAAGGAATCTCTGAAGGATGGCCTGTCAACCACTCATCTGATTTGCTGAAAACATTGTACCTAAATTGCTGAAAACCCAAGAAAATTCAGTGATGACTGAAGTTGTTGAGGTAAGTAAAAGAGCAGACAACAAATAATCTACACAATGCTCAAGCTACAGTAATAGATCACAATTGTGTCATGAATTGTGTCACAGGCATTGGACATCACCACAAAGCACCGTTAACAATTGTACATTTGTATCTGCACACAAGCACATCTCACCGTACATTGATTTGCAACAACTATTTTGCATTAACAATCATCTTTTGGAAATGTCTTGGGGTAACATAATAAACTAAATAAACTAATAAACTATTTCTTTTTCTTGAACAGGTGAGACAGAAAGAATGAGCTAAACCACTGTACCACACAGAGAACATAACATTCTTCCATGCATGTTCCCTATTTCTGTGTATAGGACAGACTGGAGGGTTCAGTTGCCTTCTGTTTTTCTCATCTAACACTGGTGTATTGGAGTTTAAATCAAGAATTGGCTTTTGTGATTATGCCCTGAAACAGGCTAAAGAACAATTCTGCACACCACAATTATTGTTCTGGTTGATAGATAAAGGGCAGATTAATAAAGTTCTTTGACAGTGTTGTTACCAAAGAGGCCTATTAATCTGCCCTTTATCTTTTGCAGTATTTGAACTTATTCTCATATGTTTAGGACATTATCACTGGGATCAGAATGAACATGGTCCTATATTATTCATACTGAATCACTGTTTTTGTGTGTCCCTTGTAGTGAGCTTTGCTTGGTGGGAACAATATGTTGTATGAAACGTTGTAAAGGTGTGGTAAACCAGTTTAGAAATGTATCAGATAAAAACAACAATGGAAATTGGCTTTTTATTGTCCTCCAAAATGTCTTATGAAGCATGCAGTTACATAGTGAGGAAATAGGAAGTGGCACAGTAGTTTGGTGAAATTGACAAATAATTGGTTTGTCAAAGCAAGAAATGTTGGTACTGCTGGCAAGAATACTGATCAAGTGGATAATCTTGTTCTCCATAGAATAATTCATATGACCCTCCTCATCCGTAAAACCATTGTCAGGTCAAAGTTTCCCTGAAGAAAACCTACATCTGGATTTGTTGTGGATATTTTTGACTTAGAGACTGTATCATAAGGCTTTCTGTGACTCTTCCATCAGGTCAGTGGTCCCACAATCAACTATCAAAATGGGCAGACTGTTTTCATAGTTACTGAACCCATTAATTACCATCCATCCATCCATCCATCATCAATATAATTTATTCTTTTAGGGTTGCAGGGTCCATTCGGCAAAATGTGAGGTATACCCTGTGTAGTCTATTGTAATTATGTAGTAGTTTTTGTGTTTTTACTATGATGTTATTTAAAGTTGGTGTTGCTGAGGATTTAAGCTTTTTGAACTGTTTAAGACCATTAATTCCTGCCCCAAAGGTCCAAACAAACATAGTATGCGTTGCCAAGCAACAAGAAAATGTATCAATGGATTTAAGCCTACCTCGACGGACCATTGTAAATAGTGCGACTTGTTTGGCATGACATCGGCTCAGTCACGACGGATCCCTCTGCTGTATCCTGAAGTCTTTTCCTTGAGCAGGGTAATGTATTGCAAATAGGATGTTGTGTAGAGTGCTAATCTTTCTGTTTACACCTCAGGCAACACAGCATTTGCTTTTAGTGACTGCAGTGGAAATGTTCACTTGCTCAACTTTTGCAATCCAGTTCACCCTAATACATGTTAAATGTAACATAAACAAAAATACAATGTATATTGAAACAATTCAAAAGAGGTTAAGAGCAGGTATGGCAACTCTGTGACCTATGTGGGAGAACGGTGAGAGTGTTATTCTCCCCTGAAGTTATGGGCTATGTTTTCATTAAGTGCTTCTGTTCCTTTCGTCTCTTGTCCCAGCAAATCTCATTTGACCAGCTGTGATTGTTACAAGGACTCGTGAAAAAGTCAAGAGTCAAGGTCAGGACCTAATGAAAATGATTTGTATTGGCATTTCCAGCACCAGACTTAATTTAACATCTAAATAACTCACCGATACACCCGGTGCATAAAGCACAAGTTCAAGTTCAACCTGCCTCTCATGCAGTCGAGCTTTCAGCAACATTTCAAAAGTACTCAAAGTCTCGACAATAGGCTCAAAACATTGTTGTGACATAAAGTGCAGTTAATAGTTTTGCAGAAATTCAGTGAGGGCAAAGCGGCCGAATGAATGAATGAGTTACTTTCAAAGGGTTACAAAGATACCCCTCATACAAACAGAAAGACCCATGATTTAGGTGTCTCTCACACGTAAAAGGAATCCAACATTACATCGTTCTTATCCACTAAATTGTTAACTAGAATAATTAATATGTCAATGAATTAACAACATAACAATACTGCTATATTTGGATTATGTTGAGAGATTGTATCAAGTCATAATCTTATGAGAATTGTAAAGAACTACATGGAAACTGCAGCTGAAAATAACCCAAGCCAGGAGAAGCATCCTGTTTCACTGTGTATTTTATTCACAATCCTCCACAAGGAGAAATGTGGATGAAACCACGAGTTATCATCTATTGTACCTTGTAACTAGAAAGTGTGGTTGCCAAATACATAGTGCAGAAAGCTCTATAATTAATATGTGGATGAATACACTGGAAGATTAAAATTTGTAATTTTTAAATTACACATTACCGGGAGTGGGGGGAATCTGAAATTTTAAAGACGTACCTTGTGATACCTATACAAAACAATATACTGTACAGAATATACTAGACTTGCACTATCTGCAGCATATTACCAGACACTATCTACTGTACCTATGTATCTGCGTAAGTGAATATAATAATCAGAATTGAGGATTAAGTACACAATATTACAGTAAAGACTTTCACATATTCCGCTGGGTCACATAGCAAACCACAACCTTAACCTTGTCTCCAAGAAATTACAATGACGTTACTAATTAATTATACCAACTTTGTTTTGAAGGCACTCAAACTTGAAATGTATATTTTCCCAATCACAGCATGTTTTAGTTTTCTACGGCATGCAGCATTTGGGGAGGTGTTGGCTGTTCATAGAGCTGGAGTTTGGCAGATCAAAAATGATCCTGCATTTGGGTAGTTTTCAGAAACAAAATCCCTTTTGTTCTAGGAAACATATTATGCTTTATCAGTTTTCCGTTCCTCTAGTGTGTTATTAAAGTTTTTTTGTGTATGTAAAAGATCTGCAAAGTTGAAATGCTTTCCCCGACAGAAAAGTGGCTCGGCTGGCATACCCCCAACAAAGCCAGGTGTAGCGAGAGTGGAGGCCGACACTTCCTACATGTGCTGGAAGCCATTGACCAATAACAACAGAGTGGGCCAGTTGGCCAATCAGAGCAGACTGGACTTTATCGGGAAAGGGGGCCTTAAAGAGACTGGAGCAAAAACCAAGTGTTTCAGAAAGAGAATACTATGTCTCCTTTAAAGTAAGGAAAAGATTTGTAATTTCAGTTAAATGTTCATAAAACCTAGCCCGTGTCACACTTGAAGACACTTTTGACTTTTTCAGTATTAAATTAAGATCACAATTTGTGGGTTGTGGTATTGGTGGGTATGATATTTTTTAAAGTTTACTTTGTAGAAAATAATTGAAGGGAGTGGTGTTGGAGGTGAACACTGTGAGCAATACTGGCGGCTCTCCCGGAGCTGATGACATATACTGCCGTGAGGAAACTGTTAATAATTGCCGTATTATATGAGAACTTGAAGAAACAATTATCTAAGGGCATGCTCACATCAGGTTTTCATTACACATCAGACCCAGAAAGACATTTCAATAAAATATCACATATTCCCCAGCTTTAAATGCCTTATCTGGCAGTAACTACACTATTAAACCTTTAGAGCACTACAACGAAGTTGAGATTTGCCATATCAAGGAATGGCCAGCTAGCGTCCTGCAGTTTCCTGACAGCGTCTGTAACCTGTCCCTTCTCCTAAGTTCTGCCATTTCCCTGCAGCAGATGGACAGTGAGCCCACAGAGAGCCAGTGTAGCATGCAGGAAACAGGCCTCACCATGCAGTAGAGCAAGCAGCGGAGGGAAAGTGGAGCAGAGCAGGCTCACGTTCTGCACATGCTCTGCTAGTCTTCACTCCAGATGTGCATTGTTGCTTATTTAGCAGTTTACCTTAAAGGGGCAGTAAGCGATCTTGGAGAGGGCATGTCTCTGTCTTTGTTGTTGATGTGATTTCCCTGCTTCTCGGGTATGGGAGTCGGACGTGCAAACCACTACGCCATAACCACGGCGCTGCTCCACCACCCGCTAGCAGGTCTCTTAAGGTGTCGACGAGTGACATGTTGTTGGTGCAGCCTGCACCACTTGTTTCGTTTCGATTTACAGAGCCTGGGCTGAGCTGAAAACAGATGAATCACTCTTTTTTGGTGCGCAAACACAGAACCGACAGTTGGGGGACGGTCAGGAAATATTCGCTGATTTTTACAAAACGTGTTTTGCTTTAGAATCGTTTACTGCCCCTTTAAGTCTCTATGTTAGACAAACAGGGCTGCTATTTATTGTCAATACACCCCAGCCCATTTTATTCTAGACTCTCAGCTCACATGGCAATAATTCAGGCTTTTAAAACTGTATTCGTGACTGCTGACATTTTCTTTTTATGTCAGGATCAGCTTGCATTTCTTGTAGTTATTCAATGTGGCGCTTTACTCTGAAAGACTACCTTTGTGACCTTTTTGCTTTTCTTAGTGTTGAGCCAACTTTTGCTTGTTGTAAAATGTTGACTTGACAGTTTTGTAATAATACAATTCAGATTGTGCATGCAAATGTTCATAGTGCAATGCTGTGAGATAGGATAATATGAGAAGAAAAGACTTGAGAAGCAACATGATTGGATTGAACGATTAAGATAAAATGAGATTTTTTGAAATAAAACTATGTGGGATGAGATTAAGAGACAAAAAAGAAAAGAAAAATGAGATTAGACTGAATGACAATATGAGATGTGTAATCAATTGAGCAGGTCTCGGCTATGTTCATAGATCAGAGGTGTAGAACCAATCTTTTCTTCTAAGTAGCCCATATTCTACCAAGTATTGAAATGTCAGTTATTATATTTTAGATGAATAATCTATAAGATTTTTTAGAACTTTGCCAAAGTTTACCAAAACAGCAGACCGCTCCTCAGCGCTGCTTGAGGCTATCATGGTTGAGGCTACATTACATTACAATACCAACAGAGGTTTTAGTGCCTTTCAGCACATTGTTTCGGTTGTAGAGCCTGCACCTTTTCTAGTTCAGCCTCGTTGCTCTCATGAAGCAGGCCATTGTGTCAAGTAAAACGCCAAGATAAACCTGCCCAGCGACCAATAATGTGTAATGTGAGGCATTAATGTTGTAGCTTCAGTAATCACATTAAAGTTGCTAATCAAAAAATGATCTCATTGCTTGCATTGCTCTAAGTTCTTTAATACTCTACATAACAGGAGGACAGAAAAACAAATCAAACGTCCCTTTTCATGCGCACTGAAGCAAAACTCGTATCACCTCCTGTGACGTGACTGAGACCTTGGTTCGAGTTCATGCAGAAGGACGGGACTAAAATGGCAGAGCGGTCCAGGCTGTCTTTTATCAGGTGGAGATATGCACATTACTTGCACAACACATTCTGTAATGTGTTGTGCAAAAGGACAATAAGAAAATGAAACTGTGCCCAGGCCAGAAACAACTGTCCACTGCCGTGACCATAATCAGAACATATCAGAATTTTATTTTGAATCATTTATAGTGTGCCGCCAGTGATGTAGCCTTGTTCTCCAGCCTTGACACAATTATTCTGTAAAGTGCTGTTTGGGCTGAATTTTCACAACTTTGCTGCTCGGCTTTGTTATATTAAAGGGAGATTGTGTGTCTGTCCTCCTTGGGCAGATGTAAGTTTTTAAATTACACTGTTAATTGGCATCTCAGGCGATGATACGGAGCAATGCAAAAGTAGTGTAACTAGTAGTGGAACGACTTATTTTCTGCAGTGAGTAATTAGGTGAAGTAAGGCAATACTTTTTTTTTTTTTAAGTAACTAGTAATATGTAACACATGACTTATTTTGAGTAACTACCCCAACCTTGCCAGCGACAGACAGACAAAGTTAGAGACTAGCTGGTGTAGAGAGACTGGTGCAGCAAAATACTGTATTTCCCTCAGGACTTGGAGATCTCCAGTTCTGTAGGTGCATTTTTGATGAACAATCACTGTGAGCTCTAGACTCTGTGACAATCACATTGTGTTTCCTGTGACTGCCTCACTATGAATGCCAGCCTGTGTTTCCTCGATTCAATGCTTTTAATGTAAAGTGGCGCCAGGAGGAAATATTGGTTTTGCATTAGTAGAAAATGCATTGAGCTCTGATATGGTGTTTGGAGAATGAAATGGCAACAGTGAGACTGATATCAGTGGGATGAAACTTTCTGTGAATTCCTTGCATAAAGGCAGATGATTTAAACCCTACACTGGAGTGGTGGACCCATGTATTCTAACAAAACTATCACATACTGTAGATATATTTACACAATGTACACACTGAAAAAAAAATGCTGATCACTAGTAGCATTCATGAAAATTAGAGATTGTTTCTTTTAATTTAATCACACATCAAATGCAAATGGAAATGTTTGAAGGACTTGAGAGCATTTGCATCTGAGGGTGAGCAGATGAACCAATCGACAAAGGTCATTACTGTTGTCACAAAATGAGCATTTTTTGTCAACACACCAGGATGGCCTACAGTTCTGTCTATGAATAAACACGTGTCCTTGTGTCTCTTTACAGTCGCTCCGCAGAGCTTAGCTCGGCTTTCATCGAACTCACCAGATCACAGAACGAAATTTCTTGCCGAGGATCAAATGAGTGATGTAACATGACTATGAAGACATTGCCCACCCTTTGTTTTTCTTGCTGCCCTACTTTTGTCAAATGGTACCGAGGGAGACTAGAGGTAGCATTGCAGTTATTCAAGCTCTTTTCCACATATAAGGAGGGGGGGGAAGAAATACTTTGAACTCTGCAGGAACAGCAAACAGATGCTAATGAACATGATGTTCTAGTACAAGCCTCTGGCAACAGGATTAAAACAATTTAAAGAGACGTAAGGAAGAAGGCGATATCCACATGAGCAAAGATGAACACTGAAAAAAATACAGTACGGATGATGTCTACTGATCATAATTAGCCTGGTTAGAATTACAGACAAATGATCTCCCTTATTTATTGTTTTAATATGACAGTGATCCAATTCAAATATAATTTTTCATAATTTGATTCCCAGTTATTTTGGCATAGTATTCATTTAAGCAGTTATTCCTCGAGGTCAATAAGTGAACACATACTAAATGAAAATTTAGGATTCAAGATATTTTCAACTCTCAAGCACTGAGTCAGTGACCATTTGTTTATCATCAAGGACATAATATAATGGGTTTCAAAGGATCACGGTCATTTGTTCGTGGCTTTGAGAAATGAATTGAAAATATTAATTTGTAGCACCATCACATCGATAATGGATGTAAAAAATGTTCTGTAATTATTGCGTGGCAACGATAAAGACTGTATCTTATTTATCACCCATGTTGTCCTCATTTGATGTCAAGAGTTTTGACCAGTAATAAAGTGAACTGGCTGTTCCTGCCTTCCACACCAGTCCCTGTAAGAGGAAAGCCAGGTGTAATTGGTTATTTGTCTGGCATAGTCCATCTGTGGTGGACTGCGATGGATGCAACAGTGAAGGATGAGGCATAAAATTACATACACATGTATACTGAGGCAGGCAGCCAGCTAGAATTGGTACAAAAGGTTGGAAAATGTCATGAGCTGCGTCTTGGTGTAGCAATAACAGGCAGTAGCATAGCACAAACAGAGGCATGAATAATGTATTCACACACACACACACACACACACACACACACACACACACACACACACACACACACACACACACACACACACACACACACACACACACACACACACACACACACACACACACACACACACACACCCACACACCCCCCTCCTCAAGTAAGCATGCACGCACGCACGCACGTGCACACACAACAAATCACGTCAAATAAATGCTTGATTATAATGTATGAAATGTTTCTGATCAGTCAGCTGAAAAACTAATTTCATTTTCTCATTAGAGGTCCCTGCCTGAGGCTCATTCTCATGTCAGTGTTTATTACTCTGAAAACAGAAAATTAAAATCATCAGCTTGGTCAGAATCAGCGCGGTGAATCACTATTTACGACTGAGAGAGACAGAGAAAGAGAGGGACAGAGAGAGGGGGAGAAAAAATATATTAAAAGACTGGACAACAATTGAAGGAATATATCTAATTTTACTGTGGCAGTGGATTTATAGTCAACATGACCTTTCCTTCTCCAGAGATTTGTTTCTATGCAGTCATCCATCATGTTTCTAATTTGGCATAAGGTACAGTAGGTTAGTGAATAGTTTCCATTAGGTTAGTGAGTAGACTTTGGCAGGTTAATGAATGGGTTGCAGTGCAGAAATTATAATATAATATGAACATTTGAACAAGGACCAGAGTTTGGCCATTTTTTGACTCAATGAACTGATCTTTAAAGAGTCAAAATGTAATTAAATGTGTTCAATTCATCATAACAGATGCTATATGTCACCAGACACCTTGCAGAGAAACACACTTAACTCAAATATCCTTTATAAACTACAAAGCAAGACCAACTAATATCAAAGTACAACCTGAAGTAAAAGGGTTTAAAATTGTTTAAGCTATTTACAAAAAATAAAACCAATATAATCAGTGAGTATTACATTTGTGGGTTATGAGGTTTACAGTATGTATTTAAAGCAACAATAATCAATATTTTGACTTTAACATGGGGTCAAATGATTTCATGTAAAGCAGGAGTCTTTCATCGTGATCAATCCACAGAGAATTATCATCCATCTGTGCAATTGCCCTCGGCTCGATGGGGCATTTAAGCATCTTGCGGCTCACTGAATGGTTTTGAGGCCAACAACTCTGTTGCTGTTTCCAGCTAGATAGCGATAGATCCAGACATTTCCTGAGGGAAATTATATTGTGAGTTGGTGGAGACAAACCTGAGCTAAAAGGAGAATGAGTATCGAATTTTGATTTGCCAGGTGGCTGAAAAGAAGCTTTCAAACGAATGCTTACGTTGGTCCATATCTACTTGATGGGTGCACTGGTATGTCAGTGTTGTGTCTACAACTTGTTGTACCACCTCCAACGGGCTAACCCATCAATTAATTCAGCTTTTGTTGAATTTTTTTTTAGGTATGTTTTCATTAACGGCTGGTGAACACGCTACACCATATTAGAATAGATTCACAAAAGCCAACACAACCTTTGGTCAGATTTTGACTTGTGCCAAACAGTCTGCCAATGTGTACATTACAGCAACAGTTACAACATATAACTACATTTGCACGAGCGTGTGGCTCCTTTTCTGAATTTCAGGATTTATTAATTTTTTGAGTACAGTTAATGCAAGGTTTTACCCCAGATCCAAATCCCCTAAAGTGTGAAAAAAATTTTTTTTGTAAGATTAAATAAAGATCAAACCATGTGTTACTCCCTGGGGGGTTGATTAGGCTACACACAGTATTTGTTTTTAATAAGGTTTACCTTACCTTACACACCTAGGCAAACAGATTGCAGAAATGTCTGTTTTTCCAACACTGTTATGATTATTTTATAGTCTATGAATGGAAATATTTAGCTGCATGATTATTTCCATAGAGAGAAACTGAAAATTATGTATCCTATACTGTGTTACTGAATTTCAACAGCACATTAGTGATTTAGCCCTGAGTGCATTGTTGTACGCTGCAAAATTGACATTTATACATACAGTAGCTGAAGTTAAAAGAGTCATGCTTCCCTCTAATGAGGGACATGTCTGCACTGTCCTACCGAGAATACTCTGACTGCTTGGTTTTCCTAATGTAAACTCAGGAAACTAAGGCATCTATCATTAATCTAAAAAATATTGTGCTGGTGAGAAAAAACATTTTTTCACCTGAATGTACTGTAAAGCCTATCTCTGGTTTTCTGTCTTATTATTTCACTGACTCATAACTTGGTGTGTGTTTGCCAACTGCTCTGCCAAGATATTCTGACCAGTCTGTATATTGCCACTTCATGTTACCGCTATAAAGCAGCAGAGCACAAGTTCTACTCTCATTAGCCTAACATCTGTTCTCACCTGGTCTGCTCTAATTGTTGTCTGTGGGGATACAACCAAGTTTCTGTGGGGATATACCCAAGTTTTCATTATTTTATCATCTAATCAACTGAACAAAACCATGGAAAGTGAAATTTAAATAAACAAGGGCAGGGTCACTCTTTTCCTGCCAATGCTGATTATTATGAATCCACGGCTGGTGATAAAATGTCAGTGCTTAAAATACTTCAGTCATGCAAGTCAGTATCTTTAACATTTTGAACATGTTGACCACAGGATGTTTTTACAAATTCCTCAGACATGATCATACAATATATGGAGTGAGTATTTCACTGAGACTCAATAAGCCCATGATATATTGAGGGCTCTTTGTACTGTATAGAGGTGCAGTCAGCCAAACCTCGCTACAAACAGACTTTATTCCACATCACAGAAACATGTGTCCTGACCTTTCCACCAAGACCTTTCATTTATTTTCTAATACACTTCCCCTTGTGACTGACTTGGTTCTCATAGTCATAGAAAAGGTCAAAGCAAGAACTCATGTCTGATGTCTGCCTACTGAATTAGCTGTGTCCCCTTTAATTTCTCCAGAATCAGACCTCACCAGTCTCTTTGATTGTACTATGTATTCAGTGCCCATGCATAGTGATCGAGCTGTATATATGAATATGAAAGTATGAGGGCAATAGGAAATAAAGTACTGATTTTGTATTTATAGAGGGTCGCACTGTCTTGTAAATCCAACTGTAGGATTATCCTAAATAACAGTTATTTTGTTTTGAAATAGGTAAAAGTTATAGCTCTGACAAATAAATATAAATGTTATCAACCTTTTTAAGTGTATCAATGCAATGATGTAGTGTCCGTGTCACTCTCCACTTCTTTCAGTGAGTAAAACATAAAAGGGCTGCAGAGTGGTGCATCTCTAATGCAAAGCCCATTCATCCAAAACACAGACGTCCCTTTAATAACCCAAAAAGAATGAGGGGCTGTGATTATCCATTAATCAACAATGCCATCGCAAGCTCATTTATATTGCTATGGAGCGAAATCCTGAATTTAGGACATTGTGAAGAAATGACCCCCTTATGCATGTGAACAGCCTCCGAGAGGGGAGGCGGTGGGCGGAGCATGTCACAGAGATGTTGATCGATGATGCTGCCTCGGATTATGAACACAGAATTAGCACATTAGGACTTGTATGATAAATAGACCAACCTCCAGCCGCTCCCCTAATCACCTCAAAGGGCAGATAGACAAATTGACTGAACTCACAGCTCAAGTGAAATTTCAGCTGGCCAGCATGTGTTTTCGCATTTTTTTCACCTTGACAGTGCTCAAGTCAAGATTAAAAAAAACAAAAAACAGTTAAATAGCTGTATTGCACCAGTCACTTTTATTAAACCCTCCTCTGCTCGAGTATAAACAGTTCTACGATAGAGAAATGGCTAATCTACAGTTATGTGACAGGCATGTTTGAATAAACTGCGTGAGCTTACTGTCCTGTTAGCAACCAAGCTAAAGGGGTTGCAGGCAGTTTCTTCCCTTCCCTTTGCAGTGAATTTAGCTCAAAGTCCCTACATGGCCACATTTCATTTTCAAATCATTGCCAGATTAAAACAATTCTCAGCGTATTTTCTGGGCGTGTGCTTGATTGCCATCTCTGTGTTAGTTTTGTTGCACCTGTTAGGCTAGGACAACCGTTATCCTTCTTATTATTATTATATGGAGTTCTGTAACCACAGCATATTTCCATCATTGTATCAGCACAACATCATCTGGAGCAGTGGCCTGATCAGATCAATAACTTGTTTACTGCAAGGATCCAAATATAATTAATTATTATTATTATTAATAATAAACCTGCATAGAGTCAAACTCATGAACACCAGGAGAGCGTTCAACCTCCACACATAAATGTGTGTCTTTGCGAGAGCAGTTGTAACCTCCATATTAGCTTTCTGTAATGGTGGTGCAGGAGCTGGACCCAAATGCAGAGTGCAAATAAAACTATTTGAATAAATTGAAAACAAAAAACAGACTTGCAGTCTCAAACGGTACAAAAAACAAGAGCAGTAGAGAGATAAAACAGAACAAACCAGGGAACCAACTTGGCACAGGAGACATCAAGGAACTTCGACAGAACAGACAGGTTGCAGACAGGGCAGGAATCCCAGGTTGGGGTGAAAATCACAGACGAACCGACAAAGACACGGGGAAGCGCAGAGACTAAATAGACACAAGGTGGGCGTGGCTAATTGAACACAGGTGAGACACATTAGGAACAGGTGCAGACAATCACAGGGGCGGGCGACACAGGCAAAGAAAAGTGAACAGACAAAAGACGGGGAAACAGGAAGTGTGGAAAATCACAAGGAACATTATTTTAAAATAAAACAGTAACCAACAACAAGGGATCAAGAAACTAATATGACAGATACACAAGGTAAATTACAACAAGGCAATAATAAAATAAATAAACGAGCTAAAGCATAAGATCCTTGTGGATCATGACACTTGCTGAAGCTTTCTTATATTTTTCATATACAAAATGCAAATTTTCATCACAATTATTCGTTGAGATGTAATCTGTTTTTTTGCCCAATCATTTACTCTGGGGCGATCATGATGATTGTTTTGTGGGGGAAATATTTCATCAACCTTTGGTTGACTTGATATTAATTTTCACAGTGACAATTCGTGGCACTTTGGCGAAAGGAATGACGTCGACACTAGTCTCAGCTGTACTTTGTGTTCAGTGCTAATTAGCAAATATAACATGCTAACATGATAAACTAAGACAGGGGACATGGTAAATAATACAAATATTAGTACCTGCTACACATTAACATGCTAGCTTCATCATTACTAGTGTGTTAGCACCGTCACATTTAGTAGCACCGCTGCTACTTGTTTAACTGTTTCGATAACTTTTAACTTACTAAAATAGATTTGGATGTAGCATGATTTATTTACTTTCCAGCTTTTATGTAAAACTTTTATATCAGAGCTAGAGCTTTTTCAAACCCCTCCTAAGCGATATGTTTTTTTGAATATTTCTTTTTATATTTCAGCTTTACAGGTATATATAAAACTCTGACCTGTGTCTTCATATGTCCACGTAACAAAACACTGGTGCACATAATAAACATTAAGGCCCCATGTCCTTTTAGGACTAAAAGGACTGTAGGTGAGAATGTGCTCAGGGTAAGTGCAGACCCCTTGCACCCAGCAAGACCCCAGCTCCGCTGCTTCCCTCCCCTTTAGCTGGCCCCTTCACTCTCCGCAGGCAACCGAACAAAGAGAGGACCCAAACAATGGATCACTCTGAGAACTGAATGGCTTTGCGGGTCAAGCACTAACCCCCCCCCCCCCTCTTTGACAGAAACACAACCCACACTTGTTCTCCTGAAGAGAGGCTGACCCTCCCGGCTAAGAAATAATGAATGCTGCCTGGGCATTAAACTGATAAAACTACCGGGACTGGAATCAGTTTGGCAGACAAATCACCTCCTAATGGCGCGAGGCTGGAGCCTGTCTTCTGTCCCGTCTCTCCCCTCTTCAATACAAGTCTACTGTACACTGACCAGGCATCCACACGGCCACGCTGAGGTCCTCAGAAGAGGCCACAGCTCGGGACGTGACATTTAAGAGCAGCTGTCCAGGCAACGCTAATTTTTTCCTCTTTCATTTCAATTTTTGCTTCTCATGCTTTTCATGACATGGTGTTTGAAACACAGTGGCGACCAATGTGCAGTTATTTGTTAGGCAAATCGACTGATCAACTGCCACAGAAGCTTCTGTTTGCAAATAGAACTCCGCCTACACCTCACTGCGTCAGGGTCCAACCACGAGATTTGCATGTTTCATAGTCAAATTGCTTACAAATGTATCTGCAAAGCATCTGCAGCATTTAATTTGTCCTCTTCATTCCTGTACTTTCCCAGCATTCGGAATATCAGGTAATGTAACTCATTAATCACATCATTGAAACGTGAATGTAAACATGATTTTCTTTTTCTTTTTCTTTCCTGTAATTGTCTGAAACTTCGCTCCCACATTTACTTGTTTTATGGCAGAGAACACACACCCAGCCATCTGGCAGTATGAGGTGAAGGAATTATTTTACTGTTATAAATTATGTGAAAATGCAATTAGATCCAGGTCTGTTCATAGTCAGCATAAGGAACGATAAGATAAAACTTAATTATCCCCATGGGGACAGTGGGTAAGATCATCATCATTTACTATTCCCTCCCTCCCTTTGCTTCTTCCTCCACTTTATCGCTGCTGCCACTCAGTCTGCCGTTTAACTGTTGTGCTGTGTATCAGGTGCATTTGAGTTCCTGTCAGCTTTGTATATGGCTGCGGTGACACGTCTATGTGACTCAAGCGGTGGTTTTTACGGCTGGCCGTCTGCATGGGCAGCTGAGGTCTGGAGGCATGCAAGCTGTTGGGTCTTTCACCTTCGCAGGCAGCCCCTCCCCCCAGGTCAGCGGCCATACATTAGATCAAGCTAGGCCTCACAGGGTCGAGGACCGGTGCCAATCACACCACAATGCAGCGTAAAGCAGGGGAGGGCGAAAACGATAAGCCCCGCTGAAGCAGGACCACGTGTATTTTTCATCCGAGTATTCCAGTTCCATGTTTGTTTCTTGGGACTGGCTCTTAATCATTATGTAATTATTGTAATCATTACTTCATATCGTTTTCGGTGTAATTTGTCTAAACTGTGGTCTTAATTAACTGTCTGATGTCAACAGGCGGGAGCATAGGAAAAATTGTATAGGCTGTCGTCATGAGTCCTTTCATCGATTAGTTGATTGTTAGAAAATTGTGTGGCAACACATTTATTGAGTAAAAATGTAATGTATGTTTGCTGGCTTTTTAGTCATCTATAATAGTCATCTATAATAGTGGAAAGAACATCTACTTTGGTAATATACATAAGTACTAGTTTTCCATTTTAAAGTATATTACTTATTTCAGAGATTCTTTGCAAATTCACATTTTACATTCGTAAAACACTCTGCTTTTTCTACCTTACAATTCTTACAGTAAAATATTGTTCATATACTAATACATCAATTATAATAGACCATTCTACTTGTTGTGGAATATATGTATATGATGGTTTTACCAGATATAGTGCTTGAGTAAACGCTCTAAATACTTCCACCCCTGTTGGAAATATTTTGGGCAAAACAAGATATTCAAATAAGTGAAACTGGGCTCTGGAAATTTGCAATAAGCTTTTATTTCACTGTTTTCTGCAGTTGCAGGATCAAGCAAAATAATCCCCAAATGAATCTTCAGGTTAATTATGATAATTATTTTTAGTTAGAGCCTTAACATAATCCATAACCCTTTTACTGGCAACAGGCATTGACAGTATAAAGAATAGTAAGAGTGTGCAGCTTCTGGATGACCTGTGTCCTGTGCTACCTGCAGCAGCAGCCATACACTGTGAAGAGACTCTATGGCTCATTTGCTCGTGCTCCTGAGAACTGACTGCGTAAAAGAATCATCCTCAGCTTGAATCTGCTACCGCCTGATCCGGCACCGCTTCAAGTCTGCCAGTTCCGCAGACTTAAACGCCTCACGTTTAACCCCTTCCCTGTCTCTCTGCTGGATGGCGAGAGTAAATGTTTTCCCTCGTCCTCTCAAATGAGTAATTCTTGGTGTCCAACTTGTCTCTAACCTTTTCCTACTCCCTTTTGTTTGGCTTTTGTTTGGCAACAGCTGTTATCATGGATTTCTTTCTTTCTTTTTTTTCTTTCTTTTTCGGTCAGCTGTGATTGCTCCGGGCAAAACAGGAGCAGATGGTGTTTTGCTATGCATGAATGGAGCGTTAGAGGAGTTGGAGTGAATAGGCCAAGTTTTGAATGGTGTCTACACAGCACCTGCCTCTTGTAGCAGCAGGGACATCCTAGTGGCATGAGCTGTCTTGGCTTCGCTGGCATCGTAAGGGATGAAAGAAAGAAACAGAGGGGGAACCTTGTTGGGTACCGTCCATATTTATTGATTTTCCTGCGAGTCGTGGCATAATGTGGTGTACAGTCAGTTTGAGTTAATTGGATGTGACACAGCGTGCACGTGTAATCTATCACTCCGGTCTCCTGGTACACTTTATCAGTTTTGTTGCCATAGAAACATGTTGGCTCTGTAATAGCCTATATTAACAGGCTAAGTAAGTTGCAATAAAAGGCAATTTCAGAGTTGGGACCCTCTGCTGAACACAAAGCCTATAAAATACTGATGAAATAAATCGGAAAGTGGCAAGCGGGGGGAGGGCGGGCTGCATTTTGCATTCTAAAACCAAACACAGTCCAAATAAAAAAGAAACTGCTATCATTTCCACGCAATGCAGCGACATCTGTCAACCTCTGGGGCATGATGATCCATCACAATAAAGAAAGCTTTCTCACATCACTGACAGCTTGCTATGCATTCTTTTCCCCTCAGATCGACTGTGTAAATCAACAGAGAATAAACGCTCCACATGCAATTGGTCTGCTTCAATACTGACAAAGCACAATAACACACTGAGCTAACCATAATAATCTGAAACAAACCAGCTCCTCACATGCACCCTGGTGTTATTGTTATGGTGACAACCACTTCCAATAAACAGTTGTTCTTTGGGCTTTACATGTTTACGCCGCGACCTTCATGACGTCGACGGCAGGATTATAGTGGTTTGCCCTCGGTTCGGCCTTTGCCCTACTTCCCGTTACACACTCAAATATACATAGAAGAATCAGTGGTATTAGCATGAATCTAATGATCCATGAGGCACTTTTAAAATAATTACAATGCCGGTACCTCAAATATATTACTATCATCAACTGCAGCAGCTTCTCCTGAATGTGTTGCCAGAGTGGATCTTTACCGTTAACAGCAGACCTTTGCCCATTTCAGTGATCGACTGATCATGACCACATATTGCTAGAAGACAGAGGATTATTCATTGCCATTAACAGCTGCCTGCAACGCTGCCGCTGGCTTTATCACACACATGAGTCGAGTATCCAATACGCGGTCAAATATATACGAGAAAGGATGCATCAGAATTTAGTGGCGTGGTGCAAAGGCTGACAGAGGTCATAAGACAGAGGCAGAGCAGACTTAACATAACAGCATTCAACAAAAGAGGGGGATAAGCCCGAGGGGCCGAATCAGTGTCACCAAGGCAACAGCGTTGCATGGAAATCCAAGGTTGGACAATGTGTGAGTAAAATGTGCATTTGTGAGTTTGCATTTTGCATGTGCATGCATGTGTGGACCGGCGAGATGGAGGGAACAAGAAAAGTGCATATTACACTTGAGCTTGAGTAGCACATTTATTTTCTACTGCCGACATCATTTTCCTGATAATTCGCAAAAAAATAAGCAGTCTCTTTAATTAAGTGCTAGTTTAACACCCCAATTCAAAGATTTGGAGAAGTTTATCTGAAGGCTTATACATGGGTATACTAATATTTATGCTAGTTCCCCAGAAAGTACTATTCAATTTGCTCAGAGGCATCGTCTGTGGCGCTCCTTCAGTCGGACGGGTCAAAAGTTCTCCAAACAAACGTAACCATTGGTCAGGGATGTCAACAGTTGGGCCAGCCAACAGCAACCCCCCCCCCCCCCCCCCCCCACACACACACACCCCCAAACAAAGTGCACTATTCATCTCAGAGGTCAATAGTTCTCCTCAATGAAGATCATCATCGCAAGGTCAAGAATTCCTTAAACGTAGTCAGCCATTTGACTGGAGGCATACTTCCTCCGTGTAAACAAGGCTCGGCGTTGGACTTGTAGGTTCAGCCGTCTCTGCACTCCTCCAGACCAGGTCTCATCAGCGATGAGGCCGGTTGTCTTTTCTTTTTCTTTTTTTCTTTCCCTTAAGGCAGACAAAGTTTAGTGTCAGAGCAGAGTAGCAGGTCCTGCATCTGTGACCTGCGTCCAGACTGTGCGATTGGCTGCAGCGTGGGTCTGATGGTCAGATGGTCAGTGTCAGCAGGGCTTTTGTTATGCTCACATTGTATCTGTGCACTGAATCGGAAAACAACAAAAGAGCCAAATAAATCATTAAAAATACCGAATCCCCTAGCCTCCACATCTGACTCCTTAGTCATCCTTGGCACAGTGCCGGGCAACTGACCTCAGTGGGGAGGAGGAGGACAATTAGGTCACCTCATGATTGCATTACTCAAATGACATATTAATGTCATAGTGCCCTTCATGCGTTTCATCAGCGTCGGTTAATGATGGGGTGAGAAAGAAAGGAGAGCATGGGTGATATTGATTGCTTCAAGCTCTTATGATCATATTGCACTGTGAAAAAAAAAACGAGGTCTACCGCATGAGGCCGGTGGAATTTATTTGTTCACCTATTCAAATTAAACCAATCTCCATTACAGACAGAGCTGTGTATTATTATCCCTGTAAATAATGTGTGTGTGTGTGTATAGCAGTGTTTTGAAAATATCTGTAACCTTTTTATTGCGGAGTCCCATAACTCCAACCCTGGCTGTGAGATATTTGTACACACAGTGACCGCAGTACTGAGGGGTTATGGAATAACAAGGAGCTCCATGCATTATTAATGGGCTCTGCTGTGAATCTGTTGAGAATAATAACAGCGATTTCCCAGAGCCTCATTACTGTGTGTTTTTAAAGCATGTGTTTGGTATCCATGGACACCCGCTTTCACATTCTCCTCTTCTCCCCTTGTATTGAGATTCAGGTCATGCACGGCACTTGCTGTTTTTAATTTTCATTTCATCATAAGCACTTTAAGACTGTTGCCAGCACTTATTTGCAGTTTTCCTGCAGACCTCTTCACTCGGGGTTCTGACAGGACAGATGCTGCAATTAATCAAGGCAGAGAAATGGGCATGGTTCTCATACTGAGCTGAGGAGCCAATCACTGCAGCAGCAGCAGCAGTGTCAGGCCTCGGCCCAAATTACTAATGCTTTTCTGAAACCAACTAATTGAAACCAAACCAAAAATGTAAAAAATTCTATCAAGCTGCTATCACAGAAGCACAGGAGCAGATTCTCGCTTCTAATTTGTAACTAACATTGAACTCCTGTTTAAAACGTCTCAGCTGCCTGAGGAAAAAAAGAAGAAGAAAAAAAGGAGGCAGTCTCTGGGCCAGTGGATTCACAGCCTATTGTGAAGATATGATAATTATTGTTTGCCTGCCTTCCCTCCCCCGCTCACCATATTATTCAAGGGAGCTCAGAAAACCCCTGGGGATGTCTTGGAAATGAAGCGATTTTGAAGGGAGTAAGAAAGAGGCAGAATCCAATGCACTGGTGTGTGAGACGGGGACTGTTATTGAGACAAGTACCAGTTACATGCTGACCTTGTCCAGTATCAACGCTGTTTTTACACACAGTTACAATGGACTTTCATTCAAATCACTGAGGCACAGCACGCACTAAAATAATGCCAACATTACCGCTCATATATCCCTGCAAAGTAGTTTTCTCCCTCTCGTAGAGTTACTCCATAGAAAAAATACAAATGTATTTTGTACAATCTCTTCAAGAAATGAGTGCTTTGAATATTTATCAGTGTATTCATTTTTAATAGCTAAACAAGGGGATGTGAAGAGATGCCTCGTAAAAGTTATGGCTGGTATAACTTTTGAAATAAACCGATTCCTTCAAATAAATATTTTGTGATTGATAGTTTAATTTTGAACAGCGACACAAAGAAATATATAATACTTCATACAAAATTATGGCTACTATCATATTAGAGATGGAACGTCTCTGGATTCGAATTCATGGCCCAGCAAAAACCCAAACATTAAATTACGTTTTCCTGACGTCGGCTGAAAACATCTTTTCTAGAACTCCATACCGATAAGCATTTATTCTATGGACAGTCTCAAGAAGCAGTTGGTTTGTAAGCAAAATACAAACAAAATGAATCGCTGCTATTGTAACTCATAAAAAAGTATAAAAGAGCAGAAATGCACTATGTGATATAGCAATCCACAGGTCATTTAACAATGTTTTAATTAAAGCCTCACATATTAAAACTTTACAACAGGTGATATGAAAAATGTACAACATTTTCTTTTTTTTCCAGGGACTTCTATACAGCTGGCAAAAATACCTCCGGTGCCTTTTCAGTTGGCTTTGGCAGTGCAACAAACTGGCTCTGCGAGTTCTCTTTTTTCCTATTTTTTTTGTTAAACAATGAAAGTATCAAGGAGCAGAGTAAAAATACATCAATCCCCAGACCATCGTTCTTGATCCAGAAATTTGTATTTACCATAAAATATCCCCTTTGTTACACAGAATAAAAACATAATTTAATTGTTAAACATCTGAAGTGAAAACAAATAGATTAAAGAAGAATTTTTTTTTTAATGGAGGTTGCCAGTTTTATGGTTTTTGGGCCATTCACCTGGAGGGTAGATTACCAGGTAAAGGATGTCTCATCTCGCCCCACTCTACAAAAACATGTACAGCAGATTACAGCTACAGTTTGATGATGTGATTACATAAATGATTTATGGCAGTCTCCGTCTCCGTCTCAGTCTGTTCAGTCATTCGTCCAGACATCTGCGTCCCGAGACCTTGTTCTTCATGACACTGTCTGCATTTGTGATACGGTGTAAATGTATGTTCAAACATCACGGGGCTTTTCGACGTGTGACAATTTCATTTGATGATTTCCTCCATGCCATCGTTACATCTGCAAGAATTGATTTGTGAAAAGAGAAGGGAGGGTTGGAGTGAAGAAAGTGTCATTATATACTGGCCAGTGTGGGAACAAAGACTTGACGCGTGGGTTACTGGTGTCCACCAAGGATCCGGTGAGTCATTCAGTCCAGGCAACAGCTGATAAAAATCCTTTTGTTCAAAACGCATGCAAAATGTCCTTTTGCTGCGGTGAGCTGACAACTCTGGCCTCATAAATAAAG
Source organism: Scophthalmus maximus (assembly GCF_022379125.1). Taxonomy (NCBI): domain Eukaryota; kingdom Metazoa; phylum Chordata; class Actinopteri; order Pleuronectiformes; family Scophthalmidae; genus Scophthalmus; species Scophthalmus maximus. The sequence continues at coordinate 20,543,288 of NC_061518.1, read as the reverse complement.
CTTTATTGTTAAATAAAACAGCGGAAGACGCCCGTCTTCCAACATACTGTGTGCCCAGTCAGTTTTAAATTGACAACCGAAAGACCTCACAAACAAACAAATAAACAATCACTGGGCACTCGCCCCAACCGGCTTCATCATCACAGCTCAGCCTATTTTATAGACAAAACCCCAGCTAAACATGTTAAACTGCTGTACACGCGTGTGCATATCCGTCTATAACAATGGACAAGTTCTTTGTATAACATTCTAAATCTTACACACTTCTTAAGTGCAACTTAGAAAAGCAACGTGGAATGATGCTTTTATTTTATTCCTGTTCTTTGAGATAGGATTTCCATTTGGCTCAGTAAATGCTGACCTGGGACAGGACCTGAGCGTGGGCCTGGATTTGGGAGGGGTGCGGCTGCTGCTGCGGGGCTGGCTGGGGGCTGCCGAGCGATGCAGAGCCGGCCACTGAATGGGGGGTGCCGGGGGAATGCTGAGGTGGGGAACACTGGGACTGGTGCTGTTGCTGTTGTTGCTGTTGTTGTTGTTGTTGCTGCTGCTGCTGGAGATGTTGAATCTGCTGCTGATGCAGCTGATGCTGCAACTGCATGTGCTGCATCTGCATCTGCTGCTGCTGCTGCTGCTGCTGTTGCTGTTGCTGTTGTTGCTGTTGTTGCTGTTGTTGCTGTTGTTGCTGTTGCTGGTGTTGCTGCTGCTGCATGTGGTGCTGCTGCAGCTGCTGCTGGAGGTGGTGTTGGAAATGCTGATGCTGCATCTGTTGCTGGATCTGCTGGTGATGCATCTGCTGCTGCTGCATCTGATGATGCTGGAGGTGCTGCTGCATCTGCTGCTGTTGTTGCTGCTGCTGCTGGATATGCTGCATTGCATGCTGCTGCACCGGCTGCATGGGTGGACTCATCTGAGACACCGCTGTGGACTGGGCACCAGCCACCATGCCACCTCCGGCGCCCATCTGGCCAAGCAGCTGCGGTGGCATCCCGGGAGACATGTTTTGGTGGGAAACTGTAACCGAGGTCACAATCTGACTACCTCCTAGTCTCATCTGCAGAGGTTTCGGGGCTATGGCCCGCGGAATGCCTTGTTGAAGGACCTGGGATGCTGATGACATGGAAGGGTGCTGGTTGAGTGGTGAAGACAGCACCAGGCCCGGGGACAGGCTGGTGGAGGCCAGGGTCTGCTGCACTGAGCGGATAGTCTGGGCCTCAGCTGATTCTGCTGCCGCCTGGATGGAGAATCAAAATATCAGAAATGATCCACAAAGTCAAGGCTTACACCGCTGAGGGATGCGTCCGTATATGCTTGTAAGTATATGCATTTTCTAGACCATAAAATGCCTCGACGCTTTCTTTTATTACAAGAGATCTTTCTCTTAATTCAGTGGATATTGTACCATGAAGAATTATATTCACTGTACTGTAAACATGTGTAGTGCATCTGCACCCTTTTTTCAGGTGAAAAGAAGAAGCAGGTCCTCACCTTGGAAACCAGGCTCGCACGATATGCTGCAAGGGCTTTTAAGTATTCTTTTTTGGCAGCCTCCGTTTTGCTTTTGTATACCTGTGAGGACAAAAAAGGTAGATGTGAATGGACAAATAAATGGACTAAAACCTAAGGCAACATACACAACAAACAGACACCATATATAGTTCACAAACATTTGTACATTTGTATTTCTGTATCCCTCTTATCAACAGATTTGTTCGAATGGTCTGAAAAACTATATTTTATAGTACCTGCTTCTGCTCCTCTCCCAGACCATCCCACATGGAGGCCACAATCTTGGACACTTCTCCGAAGGTTGCGTTGGGATTCTGACCCTTGATGGCGGCCTGGGTGTCTCTGAAGAACAGGGCATAAGCTGACACTGGCTTCTGCGGCTCATTGGGATCCTTCTTCTTCTTCTTCTTGGGAGTCTTGGGTTTCTTTGTGGGATCTATGGGCGCTGGTCGCTTCTCACCAATGACCTGTAATGACAGCAGTTTTTGAGTTGAAATTGTCTTTTAAATCAGCAGGTTATTCCCAACCATTCAACCACACAATCAACTCCTCTTCCTCACCCTGTTGCCGTCATCCTGGTCGTCTTCGTTAATGGAGCTGGAGGGGGACGGCGTGGCCGACTTGCTGGCCGGCGGAGATGGCGAGGTATGGGTAATGTTGGGTCCGCCCATGTTGAGGCTCAGCTGTGTGTTGAGTTGGGATTGGTTGATGGTGGTCAGCTGATTCCGTGATATCATCCCGTTGGAGCCGTTCATGTTGATGATGGACTTCATCACCATGGCTGGGTTGGGTGGGTACTGGCGAAGGTGGCCCGGGCCCACGTGCTGTGATGCACAGGTAAAGAGAGACAGCAATCAGATACTATTTGGTGACATTTTACTGACCCATGATCCTCTGCTGTCACAATGCTGCACAAAGACACCTCTGTACTTACTACGACAGCCTGCTGCCCAGTGTACAAAGATCATGCAGCTGTATCCCACTACCAGAGAGGAAATCGGGTCATTGGATTCTTTGGATTGTTGTGTGGCAGATCACATGTCACAATGTCCTGGGTCTTAAATGTCTCTATTACAGGCCATGATAAATTAACTCGACACCCGAGGAGCTGGCTTTATACAGGCAGTAATTGATGGCTACACAGCTCAGCTGATTCTTTCAAAACTCCATTGTATGGAAATCAGCGACAGTTTTTGACTGCCCAGTCCCTGGAGGGAAAAGTGGACTCACTTCCCCGCACGGTTGTACATGCCTTCAAATTCCACAATGTAGTCGCAGTTTGTATGTATGCAGCTACATGTCAGTTCAGTTTGAAGTGGCCACAAGCCTATATGCTTGTAAAGTTACAACTCTGTGAAAGAGGAACCTTTCATAAATCATGTTCGACCACCTTATAGTGGAGGGAAAAAAAAAACACTTCTATATAATCAAATCCATAAATCAACCAGTTGAAGGTATGAAGCTTAAGAGCTACGGACGGCTCCCCTCCCTTCGACCATCTAGGGTATAAAGTAATACGATTTTTAAAAATATCCACTTTTGTCCTGGTAAAACATCCAGTTCTTGAAAGAGTCTTAGCGAAGGTGTAGGCAACATGTTTGCATTGATTGTGGTGAGGATGAAATTACGAGGCCTGCCAGCTCCCCAGAGGGAAGACTGATCAGAGAGCCAGTGGAGCTGACATGGAACAGAGGAGGGGACGTGCACACAACAGAAAAGTTGATTTGTTCTCCCTGGATACATCCATCTGGTATTCAGCAGCACAAACTCAATCTCTCCTAACATCAACACATCATAAACCCACGCACCTGGCTTTATTGAAAGAACCTTATGAGTGCCCGCCTTGAAAAACAATATTGGAACACCTTTTCAGACAGAAACATATTGGATCTACAATCCATTTCTTTCTCATATGCCACGTCTACTGCTTATCATAAATACAATCTATGAAGTGGGAGCAGATTTCTATTTACATGTGCAAGGAAGATTCAGCGAAAGGTGACACAAAGTTGGAGAAGAAATTGAAGAGTTGTTGTTGTGATTCTTCAAAATGGGGAGCATTTCAGTTTTCTCACAAATCAGGGCTGCGATACAAAAAAGGCTGTGACCAAATGACACATATCTGCAACCCGCCATGTTCCAATTGCTATTGTCATCTTCATTACTGAGAACACGACAGCTCGCGGCTTGCCCTCTACTCACTGTGAACATCAAAGACGTGCACACTGAGCTCATTAATCCTGGCCATCTGTATAATAACACTTTTGCCCAATCCCCATGATGCCCTTTCGACTTAGAGAAATGACCCACACTGCCATTTGTTTCGAATATGGTCATTTCTTCTAAATGCCCTTTGGATGTTAAAAGTATGCGCCGACGACCACAGTTAAAAGCTTAAAAAAACATAATATCGCATCCAACAGTCTTCCTTTACCACATATTACAGCAATAATTGGAGTAGCAACAATTTTCGCCGTTTACTTCGTGTTACGTCAATGAAACATCAGCTTAGGCACATCTGAGCTGAATGAAAAGATAACGGCTAATAACACACGAGCGACAGAGATCATCTTAAATAACAGTTGCCTTGATTGTGAATATGAATCAGGTGCTGGGATGTTTATTTATGTCCCTCTGACTTCTCATTTGCATTTTGATTGCAGTATTGTCAGCAGTCACAGCAGACATCAAACCAGATATTTTGATAGTGATCGTAAATCTGCAAGTAAGTCCTTATCTTGAGTACACAGTGGCCAGATGTGCCCTCCTCAGTCAGGATTGTGTGCGTGTGTTTGTCTTCTCTTTGTGTTTGTACGTCAAACGCTAACACGCTGAAATCTACTCTGCAATCAATAAAGGTCTTTCTTTTTGCTTTTAATGTCACAGCTGAAATAGCATCAACATATTATCGATAACAATACGCTGCGAAAGAAGAAAAACATTAATCTGGGCTTCATCCACTCTTAACACAGCAAACACTCCACATGCAGTCGCATAAAGCGTTTTGAAAAGATGAGAATGAATAAAACCCCACTTTTGACAACGTGTGAAACCTCTTCCGCTCTAAACGAAGGCCAATAAACACAGAGGCTGGACTCAGAATGCGGCATTATTCATTCGCCACCTGATAAAAATCTCAACACTGTTAGGGACCCGTCTGTTCTTAAAGATATTGGAAATCAGAATTTGGGGGTGAATTTATGAACAGTGGCACTATGTACTAAGCTGTAACAGGCTGAAAAGAATGTTAACAAGTTCAATTTCCATTCAATCAATGCTAGAGCTCTTGGAAATGTTCCATGGCAGGAGAGGGGTAAAATCATCTATATGGTAATTATAAGGATGAATCCCCCAGTAACTTTCGCCAGCATGAAAGGTCAGTCCTATTAAAGATAGTTTATCAGCACTCTGCACATATTCCTTTACTCTGCTTCTAAACGGAAACATAATTTTATCCCCCCCCCCCCTTCATTTTCTGCAACCTGCTGAAGTCTGTGCTTAAGCCAAATGAGAAAAATGGAATTGTGAATGCTGGTAAAGGCTATAATAGCATGAAGATAAATTGTTTTTCTTTCCCCCTGCCCTGTCTCGGTCAAACACACTTCTCTCTCTTTCGATTTCTGTGGTGTGCAAACTCAGTCCATCTTTCTCCCCAACCTCTAACCCCCACTTATATACAAATCTCTCTCCCTGTTCTCCCCCACCCTCCGAATGTGAGGCCAGGAGGTTCCCTCCCCTTGGTCCGCGACAGCCGCTGACCCATACCTCTTTCAACCATTTCTCCTGGTGCATTATGGGTATTTAAAACTTGTCCAACATGACATCATTTCATTTTCAGAGCTGCCTGAGAAAAGTAAATTACAGAATCAATCATGCAGAAGGTCAAGCTGAGTCTTCATTACAAGCAGTGCATGCCTGCATGAATATCTTTCATTTCTGACTGACCCAATATGTCACAATAGCTGTCAGTCGAGGGAGAAAAGAAGAAAGAAACGGAGCGGGGGAAAAAAAAATCCACTCTCTTAAATTGATGTACAACTCATGTCAGTGCTTCTTGGCTTGGAAGGGAGATAAGAGGGCAGTGTAGAAAAACATGCTTTCTGCAACAGTGCTCACATTTTCCATTTGATTCAGGATATAGTGGTTTCTGACCAGTCAAAACCAAGGGCATTATACTCACTGGTAATCTCCACAACATCAAAGCATATCAAATCATGTGAACAACAAACTGCAAATGGCTTTTTCAGCCTCACTTTCATCTTGTATGATGCATGTGGTCCAAACGCTGCCTCGTGTTGGACATTAGCATATCTTTGCTGCTGTAGAGCTAATGACATGTGAAGCTGCCGGTTTGTAATGAAAAAATATATAATGTGTCACCACATTGTGGGAGACGTAATAAGGCAGCAGGCTCGTATCTCCTCAATATTGATTTTAACATGTAATACAAGTGGTTGACTACTGTAGGTTTTCGAATCCAATCACGGAGGACACAGAGCCCATTTCGGGGCATCCTTACATGTGTCAAGAAAAAAGCCTAAAATGTGGCAAAGGCACCAGGTGTTTTTTGAAATGGAACCCAGAGACCCTTGCTGTGCAGGAGGGGGGAAATCGAGAAGAAATTGTGAATAAAGCAATACTGGCAGCTCTAACTCCAGTACTATTTGGCACTATTGAGACTCAATCACAGATCAGGAGGACACATGCTGGGAGACAAAAATGAGAGTCAGAAGCTTGTTAGGAGAGCAGATTAAATAAATAATGACTTCAGACTCGGGGCTTGCCAGGCACGATGCAGTTGAGAAAATGTACTTCTCTTTGTAGAAGCTCGGCATCTGTGGCCAATTTGCGAGACGCGCGCTGAACGTTATGGGGACAGGAATTAGCAGAACACTTGGCAACGCAATGACATGGAAGAAGCTTTTGAAAATAGCCCAGGTACATTCACTGGTTGGGTTTCTCATTAAGTTCTGATAAGAGACAGGCTTTCGCGCACACTAAATATTCTCCAGCAGTAAGCTCGCACGGAGAAAGAAAACCGGGACAAGTGTTTGGGAAATATGAGCATGGTGGCTTGATGAAAAATGTAATTGCAATAGTGCACGGTTTATTTGTTTGCCCCTGCAGCCATAACAAATAACACAAAATGTAATCATGTATATAAGGTTGTCATCCCTTTATCAGTGTGCTGACAAAATGACAAAACACCCCTCTAAGAGCCTTCGTAAATCATTGTCTCTGTATATAGAATGCACTGCGAAAAAGCACTGTTACTTATCTCATTTAAAAGTTGCGTTCTCTTTTCAAGATGGAAATAAACCCTCAGATGAATAGAATTTCCACTGGCATTGTCACAAGACTTTTGGGGATCAATCCCATTTACAGGAAAAATGAAGGGCCACCACAATCCTTCCTGCGGTACAATGTGTGATGACTGATAACGAGTGAGTGGTGTGCCGACGACAATGCCACGAGGCAAGGAGCAGAAACCCATATTCTCCCCTCGGTTTTTAATAGAGTCTCTGCACAATCAGAGACATGAGCCATGCAAATGGTGTTAAAGAGGAATAATGTTTGAGAATCAAATCTAATCCTCCAGCAAGTCGTGAGAAAAGTCGGGAATGTAATTGTGTCAAGGTTCTGTTTCTTCCAGATGTAGAAAGCTTAACTGACCATGAAATGAAAATTCTTTAGGCAAAAGCCTTCTGGGGCTCACTTACTGTATGCGGCAGGGATATTTTAAAAGCCGCAATTATTTTACATGCCAGAAGCATGGAAGCAGGAAAAGGAGCTGTAACATTTTATAGCCCCCTTCCCATATGGAATGTAAATAAATATCTCTAATATCAGCGGGATTCAACAAATGTGTTACAGAGGAGGGGGGCCAGGGGGTTTGATACACAATTCATTTATTCACACAGTTATAATAATCATGGCGCCTCTTCTGTGCTTTGTGGTTCACAAAGCAAATTCAACATCACTATCATCGTCTCTCAGCTCATACCTTTGTCCTTTCGTTTCTTTTCTCCTAAATGAATCTTCCATTTCTGTAATAGCTCCGTAAGACAACTAGTCAGCCAGTGACATTTCCATTTTTCCTCCCCAATGCCTCTTTGATTGTGCCATTTAAAAAATGCCTCTCCACCCTGAGACAACAATCTCACAATCTATGGCGCACGGCAGTATCAACATAAAGAGAGCGATTACTTTGTCTACTGCTCCGTGTTTGACCATCTGTGTCAGTGGATTAAGCTAAAACTATGTTAGTCAAGACCCCACTGGGAGGGTGACTCTCTCACAAAGACAAAGCCGATCCTAAACTCAACACGAACCACGTGTCCTTTCTGAAGACCTCATGAGGCGTTGGACAGAAACATGCATCAGCATTTAAAGCATACAACAACAAAAAAAAAGCCTCATGAATTAAATATGAGCATATGAAACGGTGTCACCTTTTGGTCCCACTTTCACTGTCTTTCTGGGTCTGAGTGCGCTTTGTACTCTACCACCCCTGCACATCTGCTCACCTTACTGAGGAGATCATTCACGCTATGTGTGCTTTTTACTCCTTGAAAAAAAATAAAGATACCCACAGTAAGTAACATAATATCATGACATTTACGCGATGTGATCATATACCTTCTGTGCTGTAAACAGGGCCAGATGCTGTGCCAGATGCACTGACAACAGGAGGCACACCAAAAACTGTGAAGGTGAAATCATGGTTCGGGGAAAGCGCTCATTTAAGGACGTTATGCTTCTGGCATCAGGGGTCTCCAGTAGTATATACTTATAAATCATATATCTAGGATTGGTTAACACATCTGGCACTGCAGCTACAAGTGGGACACACGCCGGAGGAGTGCTAGTGCAGGATTTTGTGTGTTGACAAATGAGGATTTCTCTAGTCGCAGCGAATAAATAAACTTCTTGATTTACTACTTGTATAAATGCATGGGAGTGCTCACCACAGGTTGCCCGTTGTTGACAGACATGGCTTCCTGGTCCATCATGTTGCGTGAGATGGTAATGGAGGGCAGCTCCAGGCTCTGAGGGGGGAACTGGGGGATTAATGGGCCCCTGTGTGGACCCGGGGGCTCTGGCATTGCTGAGAAAGGTGAGTCCACGTCCGACAGACCTAGACCGGACTCCGTCTCTGGTGGAGGCGTAATGGGAGGAATCTCAAACTCCTCGTCACCCAAGCTGGGCGTATGAAAAGTCTGAAAGGGAGAAAGGAAAAAGGAAAGTCATGAAATCCACAAACACAACGCGCTCGCTGAGATGGGCCTTATCTAACATGCCGGACGGAAACCTTCAGGGATTAAATCAGGCAACTTTGTTTAAGAGAGGGAGTGTTTTAGTGGAGAGGTAATACACTGTCTGGGAGTGCACTAAGATGTAACATCTACTAAACCTATTAAAGTCCACTTTGAGCAAAAAGAGGAGGGGGGAGGCAAGTGTGGAAGAAGATGTCAAAAGCAAAAATATCAAACGGCAATCACAGGAGAGAGAGGATACATGATAAAAGCCCTTAATCTTGGGGATGGAAGATGTTGGGTTGAAGTGCAGTGAAAATACACGTCACAGGGAGATGGGTTTAAAGAACATTTCCAAAGATTATTACGCTTGGCCAAAAGTGTTTCTTTTTGTTCCCCTTGCTCGGACCCTTAAATCTGCTCATCAAACAGCCTAATCCTTATGCCTTTCGAATTAAAGCTTTTGGTCACACTTAATTTGCTTATGTGCCTTATTGGAGATGGGACTGTTCACCTACTTGGGTCTTGTTGTCAAGTGTACATTGCATTAAGCTAGACTCAGGAAAGGCAATGTATTCATATCCCCACAATGACCACTCTGCTGGTCCACGTAAATGCCGCTGTTATCTGGGGGCTGGTCTTGGCTGCTGCCGTGAAGCCAACGAAAACCTCTTCAAAGCACGGGTCTCTCACCAAAAGTGATACGGTCTTTACTGCTAGCACTGCTTGGCAAGCATAGTCGTGCGGTGCTGAAATCATATTAGACACCCAGTGCTGTTGGAACATCCTGTTGAAAATGCAACAAACCGAAGGCAGCTCTGCTGTGGGACCTTTTCGGGTTGATCTCAAACACTACTCCCTTGTCTTCCTGTCACTTTGACAGCAGCGTTTTAGACCCGTCTCTGGCGACCTCATCAACAGTTTCTCACTCTTAACAAAATGTGACAACATTACAGCACATGTAGAGCATCACAGTTGGCCTTGTCACATATGACTCAAACTCCTACCTCAGCAGAGGTGAGGTTCTACAAATCTCAAAGGAAACTACACTCGACAACAGAGATAACCAGGCCTGTCTTCCATGTCTTCCTCGGCTCCGTCTCTGTCTCCGGTAGAGGATTGAATAACAGAAGGGAGACAATGGAGGGAATATGCCAACACAGCCCTTGATAAGGGAGTATTAATGTTCTTCTTCCTTGCTTTAGCACACAGACACTTGAAACTAATTCATTGCCTAGTCAGGGCAGCTGTCTTGACAAGCACTGATGAATTCCTGTGGCAGAGGCAGCTAATAGAGTTTTCAATCCCACCCCTTTTCCGTCTCTCTTCCTGCTGCCTAACACCGTCTCACTTCTCAGCGCTTGTTTCACAGCTAGAGAATCCGTTCTCCTTTCAGAAGGAGCTAAGGTCATATTCATCACCCCTGGCCTCTGGCTTGCAGAGTGCTGAATAAATCACGTGCACCTTCAGTAGCAACGATTCGCCTCTGTTGTCATATTGTGCTTGAGTCCTACTCGTATACATCTGGAATGCAGTTCCCAATAATGCCTGTGCAGCAACATATGAATAGAAATAACAAAGTTAATAAAACAGAAATGTCATGGACATAAAGTTCCGGTAGCATGTGGAAACGCTAAGAGCTCATCCATCATCTCGGTCTTCATTCATCATTTTTTAACTCTTCCCTGTGGAGCAGGGTCAATCTCCACATCGGACTTGAGATCTATGGTGCCAGTCTCATCTGTATTATATCATGCGGCAATCTGAAAGCACTTGTACACTATAGTATAATCTCTCTTACCGGCATCAGACCTGCCTTGGCCTCCCCTTGTCCATTGCAGTGAGATAAACAGCAAAGGTAATTTGGCCATATCTCTCCACATGAGCAGGGTAGCTTTTGAGGAGGACACAATATCACTATGGATACTATTTGCTGCTTCAAGTGGGTTTCCGTTGGTGTTATATTGTCTGAGGTAAATTAGGGCAGAACTATATAGGCCACTGGATCCGAACGGCATGGTCCACCATGGCCTGAATTACCGAGCCATCGTAGAGATTTGAGGGAAACGTCAAAGAAGAGGGCTGGCTGAGGTGAGCTCCTCTGGTAGGAGACAAGCACAGGCATGACTTTGACCTTTAAGTGAAACACGGACATGTACTAGGGGGAGAGGACGGCTAATTTTTTGTGTAAACTACTGACAGTGGAGGATAGAGAAAGATTTTTGTTTTTAAAATTCAGTTTGCAAGAACAAGATCGGTATCAAAGACTGTGTTTGTGTGCTTAGCCTCTTTTTGTTTAAAAAATAAAAAAAGTAAAACTATACAAATCAAATATCTGCACCAGGGGCAATGATAATGGAGACATTGTGTTTGTGTCCGAATTGGGGGGTAAAGAGGTATGTCAGCAGTCTGTGGAGAAAAGGCCCTCTCCCCATGGAGGAGGTGCCAGACTTTACTGGAACCCACAGAGTGTTACATTGTTGCACACTGTCTGGTGTCATTTCACATAAAGCCAGTCTAATTCTGCACCAGGAGCAGCTTAGGGGGCTCTGATCTTAGATTAAGAGATGCACAATCCACTTTCTTTGCATCAGCAGCCTGATTATCCATTTAAATTGTTCTGAAAAGCTCAGCAGAGCCAAGTGCCAAGCCAGATGCTGGATTGGGATGTGCAGGCATGTACGTCTAAAGGGGCCGGGCAAGGGTGAGCAAAAGAGAGAGAGAGAGAGAGAACGGGTTGTGTGCATGAGTCTTTCCATTGGCAGTCACAGGTTTCAGCGGTATGAGGGCAGAGCAGAGCTTAGTTACAGAGAGGCCTGATGTACGCAGCATGAGCACCCTGTCCTCAGTGTCTACTGAAGGCGGTACACATGGACCGAACTGTACTGTGCTCAAAATCGATTCTGGGATAATGTGTGAGGGTAGTTAATTTGGAATAGTATAAATTGTCAGGTTAACTGATATATACAGTCTTCCTTTCATCCTTAAGTATAAGACAAGGACTGAGACTAATGCCAACATGGTGATATGCAGCCGGCGAAATGTTTTGTATGTTTACCATCTTAGAATGGTAGCAGTCAAGGAATAGTCAGAAGAGCATGATCATTCTGTAGTATATAACTTCTGGGCACCATTAATATATGTACCAACTTTTATGAAAATCCATTCATTAGCAGTTGAAATATGTCAGCCTGAACCAAAGTGGTTGACCGATAGACCAAATGCAAGACGGACCCATCCCTTGATATAAAACGTATGAGGATACAGAACTGACAAAATGCTAGTGCAAAAGGTCTTTACAGTACAACGCGTTGTGGTAATCAGTATAATTTGGCTTATATAGAGTACATTATTTTAACAATATGTCATTAAACCCATAAAACAATGTTCACAATAACAGAAACGCAGGGAGATGACAAGGGGATATGTATCAGTAAATTTTCCCTCCAGGCACTTTATCCCTTTGCTGCCTCGGTTAAATATGAGGACAAAGAGCAAGAAAAGGCCTTTCAGGCAATCTTCCCAGTGCTCCAATAAATGTAGTAATGCAATGACTAAGACTTGTTAAAGGCAGCACTATGCAATTACTGCATATAATAGGCCTCGGAATCAATCGGGGCAGGATTGAGGATCCAGTTTCAAATATCTAGACAGGCAGAGTGCAGCTACTCAAATGACAACATCAACCATGGCACCCCCTCATCAACATTATTTCAAATTTGGATCATTTGTAGTCCATTTCTACATATTTATAGTTCATTACACGTCTGTAATTTGATTGGGAACGTAAAGTGATACATCTGAGTGGAACACAATCTCGCCGTGCAGTATCCTTTTCCCTGAGGGAAGCAGTCAAGCTTTCCCTGCTAGGATGTATGCTTTAACCAGGCACTCCAAGGTCATCTTATCTCATCCTCTAAGTGCATAAGGTAAATGATACATCGGCCATCTAAACAGCAAATACAGGTCTGCTGTTTGGATGTAGAAGCATTCTGCCTCGGGCTCAAACAAAATGTAAATGTACAGTGCTGTTGTGAGGAATCTCAAGGATAACAGGTTTATATTAGTGTGTATATAGTTAAAGGAGTAATTCCGGAGGTAGCAAAAAAAAAAAATTGTAAACACTTTCCTTCTTTGACCCGAGTCAAAGCCTTGATGAAAACATGTACAAGAAGTTCTAACAAAAAGACAACAAACTGTATATAAGGGAAACTATTAAACAATTGAGGAAGGAAATAACACCTTTCCTCTTACAAAAGATTTTCATTTAAAAGTATTAACATACACCCTTAGTCAACACAGCACTCTTGGGATGTTGCTGCTTCAGTCTACATTCACACTAAAATGTTTTCGTTTTTTAAAAAGAAGCATTTCTGTTACATTTACACTTTAATACGGAGAGTTTTGGAAACGCTGCCAGTCCCGTTCTAGTGTGAAAACTCTGGGTTGCTCTTCAGTCTGGATAAGCTCCAACAGGGACTTTTGGAAACAATGAGGCAGACGCCCACTTTTACCTCCTGATAAGGTCGGACCAGTCTCAACTCATTTACCAGTGGTGAACGCAGCATGGATCCTCGTCCTTGATAACAGTCATCGGAGTGAGAAAAGAAATCACAGTCTTACTTTTCACCGTGGCTGTTCCTCGTTCACAGTATTTTCTGCAACTAAAGCAAACAATTGCAGAAAAGACAATCTGCTTCCTGTTACCACTGGCATGCACATGCCGAGTGTGTGTCAACGGTCATGTGATGCATTTTCAAGCGTGTTAATATAGAGCAGGTGTTTAGACATGTATTTGTGATGCTTTACTGTATGACAAAAAATACTTAGATTCACTGACTTCATGAATCTTGTGTTATTGTTACACTAGGTATGTTTTCTTATTCAACATCATGTCAGATTTGTCAAAGAACATGGAGGTTAAAATACTGCTGAGAAAACCTGATACAATAAAACTTGTTTTATGTGACAGTGCGAACGCAAGGCAGCATTATAGCTTTTGCGAAAAATCTTTCTATGTGGGCTAAACATTTGAGATAATCCAATTAATAACTCAAGACTAATAAAGATAATTCCTTCCAGACATAACTTGAGAACGAAGCGTAGCAACACAAAAAGTAAAGAGTGTATCTTCATAAAATACATGAAGGGTGCGTGCCCTCTGGTTTTTATTTGAAAACAATAGCTAAGCAAATGCGGTGGCATAAATTTAACCTCGCTGTCAAACGTAGCTTTTCATCATAGAGGCCTCATGAAGCAGACTTCCTTTCTCATTGTACCCTCAGCCCGAGGCAGCCGCATTAAATAGATTAATATAGCATTAAAGTGGAGGGACCGGAAACTTCACAACTCAAAGTGGAAGCCACTTTAATCTCAGTTCAGCTCAGGTTGCAACAACCAATGCTCTGGACACTCCATCGCTTGAAAAAACAGAATCTACGCATCAGACTTCATCTCCTCCTCTATCCTTCTAAGCACAATGCCATCTGTGCTTTAACACTGGAAACAGTTGTTCCTTTTGATAAAATGCAAATGAGCTGGGCTGTTTTTATCAAGGAGCAACCCCCCAGCCACCCACCCACCCGCGAACCCAACCCCTCCCCCCGTTCCCTTACTGCCACAGTGGGCCCTCACAGCTGGGCGCTGAATGCTCTCCGGGCAGCTTGTGTCGGCGTGGTCCCCGCTGCAGTGGGCCTCAGCAGCCCCGCCGATACAGGGAGGATGCGTCCACTCAGTGTAAATGCGGGGCGAAATCAAACTCCTTCCGTGACACCCTGTGGCTTTGTGAGGCGGCCACTTTATGAGCATGAGGTCGCGCGCTCCGAACACTTCGGAGCTCGAACGTCACGGTTGCATCCCAACTGCTCGACTGGCATGGACCAGGCAACGATAAGGCTAACAATGACATCTAGCATTGCATTTGGAGCTGCGCAGTGATGCCTCGCTGTGGGTTTCGAATCCAGATTGATTGGCCCGTTTGAACCACAGAGGATGGCGGGTATTTTTGGTGCACTTGTCTCTAATGACAGGGCAGCGGAGTGGGTGGAGGGGCAATAAAACGGGTAAATTTAGCACACTGTTAGGACATCTATGGCTCGGAGAGGCAGTTATTTACCTCCAGAGGAACAACTATTCCCTTCTTTATTTTAAAGCAGCAGAACAGTACACAGAGTCATTACAGCAGCTCCACAGCCAAAGATTGTCGGTGACATTTCATTTTGTGTAAGTGCCGGCAGACGGAGTGGCTCAGAGAGTGACAGAACCACAGGATCTCTTTGGGCTCCTTCGTTATGGCTTTAAAAAGAAGGGGGAGGGTGAAAACAGGTGTTTACATCCTCAGCTTCCCGAGGTATCACTTTATCTCGGAGAGTGCAGTCGGGTCACATCAGCGTCAGCTCTGCGACGTTAAGTTACTATGAGACAATAAGGGGCGAGTCTGTAGCCCATCTATTTGTGAGCTCATGGGTTTGTGTGGGTCTCAGGCAGCATTTCAGGTAATAAAAATGATGCGGTCTATAATTAAAATGGAGACATTTAAATCAGAGTTTCATTATGGATATTTCAGTGGGCTTAAGTGTGTAAATCATAGGGCTTCTGCTTCAGGATATTGTCTTTTTTGTCTTTGCCCATTGAAATTTCCGTGAACAGCGAATCCCCAAAATATATTCATAAAAGAGGAGAACCATTTGTATACAGTACATTTTAACTAAATGGAGACAATATTCATCTATTAGTATAAAGTAAAATTATAATTTACAGCCCTGGCTGTATTTACATCAGCAAGGATGTTTGCATCAGTCGAATTTCCTATGATCAAAAGTAAATCTACTCTAATAACCGAAAGTAAAGTATACTCACATCACCAGCAGCCAGCAGGGCACCGTTCGCCTCCGCCATGTTCATGTAGTTGTTGTTATTCTGGAACTGCAAAAGACGAGAAAAAGAGGAAGAAAAAAAAAAAACACAATCAGCCTTCGAGTGTCCAGATAAGATCCAGTGTAACCGGCCCTGCCTCCCGTTCATAATGGACACCTGTCACTCAAACAGATTGTCACACTCTGCTGCGAATGTTTACACACCGAGTTAACCCCCTTTTTTCTCGACGTGCACTGCCACTCCGCCGTTATTGGGACATGACAAGAGGCATGGGAGAGGCCCGGGCCAATTCAAAACCAGGGTAATGAGAATCTGGCCGGGCTATTCAGCTCTTATGGGATGGCAATTAAGGATATGTTTGCATCACAAAGCCAAGTATCAAGATGCAGTGGCAGGTTATTAACTTCAAATAACCTATGGGAGTGGAGTGATACTGAGGGGAAATAAGGAGGTGGAGTGTTTTTAATACGGGTGGAGTTTGGTTGAACAATTAATGTAACTTATTATTTGACAGTTATCCATGCTCACAAACATCCTACTTAGCACAACAATAAAATGAGAGCATTTACCTGTTGATATCAAAAGTGATATGAAAGTAATAACAAAGCCGATAGCAGGCGAGAATAGTAGAGTGTCTTACTGTGAGACAGCTGATAAGCTATTAAAACCCTGTACTTTGACACAAAATAACATGTTTTCACAACACCCCCCCCCCCCCCCCCCCCCCCCCCCCCCCCCCCCGCCCCCCCGCCCCCCTCCTCCCACACACATAGCCTGCTGGCAAAATGGCAGCCACTTCCTTTCTTCGGAGACACAGCCGCGCTGACAGGTAGGAACAATGGGACATAGAATGAAGAATTATGGGCTAGCAGCTGGGCCCAGGAGCACAATGCACCTCTCTGTGAGTGAGGAGTGCAAAAACCCAGCCTACACGCCTCGGAGGAGGAAGAATCGCAGCGCAGTCGCGTCTTCGCGAGGTTCCACGGAGAGCGCTCTTTGCTGTTCTCAAGAACGCTCGGCAGTGATCCCTTCTTTCTGTGTTCATGACCAAGTCGCTCTTTTAAAACACTACGAGTGATGAGGAACTCCAAAGGATGTCTTCTTATCTGAGCAGAAGCCAAACAATGGTGGAAACAAATTAAGATCAGGGTGAACTGAGGACTACATTAATATATTTTCGACCCCTTTTGTGTGTGTCGTTTTTTTTTCTTTCTCTGTTCTCCTTTTTCTTCTGAGTGGTTAGTATGCGAATGTAATTACCGAAAGAGCTGCTGCTAATCAACCGCGAATGGTATCCATTAATTAGTCTATGCCCCGGAGAGGGAGTGGGGAATCAGCAGCAATGTTAACAGGGTTACGCACCAATGAGAGGGGGAGCCACAAGCTCTGCCAGCAGTTTGCTGAAGCAGGTGGTTTGCGCTGTCGGGGCCTCTGGTGCCGTCTCACCTGGAGCTGCCCCACTAAACTACATCTGACTCGCAGCACTGGGGTTTTACATGTTTGCACAAAGGCTGGCGCCAATATATAAAGACACAGACGCGTGGCGCGCACTCGGGCTCACAAGGCGTCGGGTGACAAACATCTGTCCACGGCTGGTCCTCCTTCACGTCGCGGCTGGGTGTAACTTTGAGACATGACATGGTTGGGTTACGTCAGCTACTCGGCTGGTAATTAACCTTATGCCGGGCTTATCTTGGAAGTGTTACTCCGACCCCCCCCCCCCCCCCTTCTTTTAGATAACAAATTGAAGTCTCAGAGATATCCCTCTCTATTCAAGCACTAGGAACATTGTTCTGATTGTGGGGGGAGATAGGACTTCGTGCAGTGCCGTCTCTGTTTCTTCTGCCCCTGTCTCCCTCCAGATGTGAGTGTCATTTTTCAAGAGAGCCGACCATTGCGCTTCACTGTAAATAGTTTGCTCATAGTTTGGGGAAATCCCCGAGGAATACGGACAGTTTTGTAATCCTCTACTACAGATGCTCGTACACTTTTCTGCCCGTTGCATGAAAAGAAACGGTGAGAGGTTTTTTTGCAGAGTTGCTCTGTCTCAAACTTCTTGACTGCATTAAACAATCAACTCAATTACTCGTCGCGTTACGCATCGCTGGTCAAAGCGGATGACAAGTTCACGAGCATGGAAGTGTTTCTAAATCAGGAAGCGACGCGTCGTGAGAAAACAGACCGCCACACTGAGAGGTATGGCTGAATTGCACACAGTAAGAACGGACACTGATCCGAATCAAATTAGCTTCATCGGAGAAAACAGAATCGAGTTAAGTCCAAGTGCTAATTACTAGCGTGGAACTCCCTGGGCTCCGTCTCTGTGAGTCATGTCTTCTTGTGTTTTCAGGGCCCTTTAAGAGCAGCTGCAAATCTCCTCTGAGAGCTGCGACTAACATCCCAAGAAATGTCCCCAGCCACTGGTATCAATCTTCACCATTAAAAGCTGTACCGTGTTGCGGCGCGGCGGCGGGTTTGGGGGCCTCGGTGGACGACCAGGGCAGGGAGTGGAGATTGTTATTGTTATTCCCAATTAATTTTTTTTTTTTTTTGGAGAGGGGGGGGAGGGGGGGGGGGAATTTGCGGTCATGTCCGCGGCAGCGCCGATTGAGTCAAATGCCAGATGAAATTAAGTGTGATTGGAGGGACCGCGCAGCTGACGGTAAGGCACCGCGCTAAAATGGGTCAGCGCAGACAATGAAGGCTCTGTAATTAAAATGATGTGACTTGCTAGAAGAGAGTTGCAGTAGCCATGTGAGGAGCCAAACAACCATGTGCGTGTGTGTGCGCGCGCGTGTGAATGGAGAAGTATTTTGGAAACAGAGATTTAAGGCAAAAGGAAAAGTTGAGGGAATCTAAGGACTAGAAATCACAGGACTTATGCAGGATAAATGCTCCTGACACACAATAAACTGGCCTTAACTGTCTTGTAAAGCACTATAGCAGCATCTCGGGCAGTGATGATAAGTACATTCAGGAAACCGGCATCTCACCTCTTCACATTTTCAAAAATCAGCCATGCACTTCTAGAAGGGAACTGATTGGGCGCCATAGAAAACTGAGCTTTAAATTGCTGTAGGAGGCTTTTATTAACAGAGTGCGTCCACAGTTAAGGGTGCTCTGTAATATGAGTCGAAGTGAGAGCCAGACATGTCGACATGGCAGAGCAAACAGTGGGCACTCAGTGTTTTTATTTCTCCTTCTGCACCACCAGCACATTTCTTCAATAACTGTTTAACAGGAGAGAATTAAGAGCTTACATGGACCATGATCCTGATGTGAAAAGACTCCACTGTCTGCATAATTGCAGGCAGACAGAAAACCAAGCGGCCTCGCAGTGAATGGGATGAATATGAATTTCGGGATTTTTTCTGTAAATGCACAGCCTTTCTCGATCAAGAGAATAATTCACGGGTCCTCATACAATTAACATTTAAACAACCAACATCAGCATACACTGTCTATTTTTTTTTTTTTTTTTTGACTGAAGCAAATGTCATTTTGATGCTTGATTTTTTTTTCTTCCCCGCCAACATTTTAAATCCCAGGGCAGGAATATTTGTATGAAAGAATGTCCAACGGGAAATAAGGTTTTTTACAGCTATTATAGCATACAAAATTATGTCAACCTCAGGGTGAACACAATATTGCACCAACATGACCCCATCTCACCCCAAGTATGATGGAGCTACCACACAGATCTTATCAGTAAACATGAACTGGACAACCAAGATCCACCGAATCCATTCCACCTCTGCATGCATACAGATGGCAAAAAAACATGCACTGGTTTATATTTTTTTTAATCCGAACATTGAAAACGGCTCAGTCAATGTTTATGAAATGGTCAATTAAATAAAGAATGGCTGGGAAAATGTGTGTGATGACACAGCATTTAATACTGTATATTTATATAAAAAAGAATGGGAAATGTGTTAATGCATTTTCAAATTATCTCTAGCAGACTGTTCTTTGGTTTTACAGTGCAGTCAAAAAGTCACAATACCAGTGCCGTGTGTCAGCAGGTAACCAAATTGGACACATTCTTTCTCCCCACTGAAAGCCACCAAACTAATTCAATCAAGCGCCCGGGCTTTTCCAGAAACATATCAACTGCTGACAAGCGATTTTGCAGTTCAGCCTGAGCCCAGTAATCACAGCCTAGCATGTGTTCTCTGGAACATGACACTTGTGCTAATATGGTCTCCAGTGGTTGCACTAAAATACAGCAAAAGCACCAGCGTTAAAAGTCAACCTCCAATCCCGAGAAAAAACCCACAGTAATTTGCTTTGTATTATTTTATGCAATTTCCTTCAAAGCTCGGCCTACCGCCAGGTTGGAGCCTCTCTTTTAGTGAAGGCGAATCGAGAATCAAAAGAGCAGCTATGTTTTCCTTTCCTGCAGTCCTGGTCCATGTCGTAGCCCCATGGAAAAGTTATCTTCTGATTCCCGAGGTGCTCCTCACCCAATACGTACTCGTTTACAACCCCATTCAGCATAAACACTCTGCAGCCGCCTCTCTGGTAATCACAAGGCCTATTCACACGCAGCGGGCCGCCGTGCATGCAGTGCCGAGCTGACATATATAGATATATTCCCTCCCATGTGTGCAGCAGTCAATTTGTAAAGCGACTCCACAACACAGCATGTCCACACAGTCGGCTCACAAGCTGTGTTCTGATCTGCAGGCCGAATCGATTGGTAATTCAGTTTGAAGCTGAAATCATTACTCCCCCAGCCCAGCACTGTCTTCCACCATTAGGACTGCTGGTCCTCAACTACACGAGGTAGCATCGAGGGAAGTTTACTGTAGCATCTCGCTCTTCCTTTGCCGCTCAGTGTGAGTATCTTCACAGTCGTGCAGAGCATCCGGCATGAGCAAAAGTCTCAGTCTTATCTGAGATCTGAATCATGACAGTTTTGTTCAGTGCTGTGCACTGATGTGTCTCTTCAAGACAAAACCTGAAGGAGCAGTTTAAACTCATGTGGACAACACATCCGGGTGTGTGTTTGCTCCTACAAGTGCTATACCTGTATGAGGCTCATGTTCAAATTTGGACCTTTAACTTCTGGAAGATGTCCACACTAGGGTCTCTAAAATATGAGAGCATGGCACTATAGATGGAGGTTGTCCTGAGCAAAGCCAAAAGCAGAGCCTCTGTTTCCTCAAACTACACTACAGGGTACATGAACATTACAATTATGTCATGGGGCATGAAACTAAGTTTGCATATCCAACCAAAATTACAAGCTTAACTATCATAATAAAGGAGAAACCTTAAGCGATTTCACAGTTCAGCAAATATACATTATGTTTTTTTTCTTTTTTTAATTTCCCAGTCATTATAGCAGTGTTGAAAGACAGTAGAAAGGGAAGTTATAGCTGGTGCGTTCAGCATATTCCTCAGGGCTAGATTTATATTCAGCACTGACACGGTGTTTAAAAGTGATAACATGGAGACGCAAATAGACCAGGGTGAAACAACATTTGAAAGATCTTTGCATTTCTTTTCAAATGAGGCTGGGTGAGGTCAAAAGCTGCTTGTCACATGATATGAATTTTTAAAAAGATTATCTCCCTAATGTCTGTAACTGCACTGTGGCTCTTAAAATGAAATTAACCTTTGGGATTTTTTTTAGCATGCAATATTAACCAAAATCACAAATGTGAACCTCGTGGTGGTGCCAGATGACAGACTGTACAAATTGAATGACTATCCTCCCAACAGTTGTTAAACAGTTTCAGTTTGGACCCAAGTGCCACACCATTAGCATGGCTAAAACTCGTATTTTCTAATTGTACATTCCCTATTCATTTGATATTTTAAATCATTATCAAGACTTCAAAAAAAAAGAAAAAACATGGACATTCCAAACTTCTGTGATCAGGTTTTATGTGTAAATGTCGATTTAAGAGCCAACGTTGTGACAATACAGTAACACATTACCACTGTGATTCTGTAGCACCGCCACATCCAATGCCAGCATGTTACACAATGGAGCTAAAATACACTAAGGTTCACCATAGCTACTGTTTTCTCTAAGGCCTAAGACTTGCAAATGCTGCCAAAACAAAGATGGTCTCAGCATTTGTCATAATGGACCCGTAGTCTGAGCCCAGTAGTCTCAATAATATGCAGGTCAAGTCTGCTCTGTACTCTCAAGAGCAAATCCGAAAAGAAAGCACAAGCTAAATGGGGTGCCATCTTTGATCTGGCGGGGTGCAAAGCCATTGGCCCAGAGCCACAAAGGGGCTTAGACGATGGAGAGGGCCTCAGAAACATAGTTTAGCTTTCCCACAATGGCTGCTGTTGCATGGACACACGGTTCTTGAGGAAGCAACATGAGAAAGGCTTGGCGTGGTGGTGCTGTCTTGCTTTTACGGCTAAGCCATGTCTCAAGGCTGTTTACTCTCTGCAGCTTTGAACCAACTCCCACTCAAGATGGAATCAGTGGTGTGGATTTGAACCAGGCTTCCTCTGCTCTGCTCGCCACTCTTCTACTACAGAGCAGGAGGCTGCTGTGGGGTTAAGGACGCAGGCGACTAAACATGACACTGTTAAAGGCAATGCAGGAGAAGAACAGCATTCAGCTTTTGGTGGAGCTAGAGTTGATGATTGTGCTACTTCTCTTGGATGGTCGGGTGCCTATGAGCTCTGGGACTTGGAATCACATAAAGCTCTGTCGAAAAGCTGCTGGGAGTGGAGTCCTCTCTTATTGCTTTAGCAGCACAGATGCATTTTTCTATTCCCTGTGTGCCCTTACTGGCTAATACACTCATTATAACCGGCTTTGGGAACGTGCACAGCTAAGAGCTTTTAGTGAAGGACTCGACAAAATCCTATGTTTCTTATCAAGTAATGGGAGAAAATGGAAACATATGAATTTGTGAATTAGAACAATTTGTTATGTGATGCATGTATAGGGCATCAAAGTACTGAAGGTGAAAACATCAAGATATTCAGTCCAGTTAATTATTATTGTAGAGTACAGCATTCTTTTAAGCTTTATTTAATAGTATCTGACATCAATAAATGTCATTAGAAGTCCACATCTTAGAAAATGAAATATTCTCTTTCCAGTGGTTGTGCCATTAAAACAACCATTACGGTTCACGTTAAAATGTTTACAGCCATATGTAACAGTGCAGCTGCTTAGGTGTTAAATGTTTTTGCCGTTTCGATCCAGTAAAATATTTTTAAGACCTTACTGCTTGTGCTGTGGCAATACTTTCCAGGTTGGTGTGCAACCTGTGTCTTTTCTGTTATTCTTACCATAAGTCCACAGTAAGCACAAACCGACCAGTTGTTCAATCTCTATAAATCTGAAAAACACAAACTGCTGAGCGGTGACTCATATATCAGTCTATTATATACTACAGGGCTGACTGTATTAAACAAATGGCTAGGCCTGCAGCTGGAAAAGAGAGGCAATATAGAGAGAGCAGAGGTTATTGTCTAATTTAAATCTTGGCTGCTTTCCCAGAGCTGTACCACATTCCAATTTGTGGCTGTGTTGCTTGGCGCTACTGACAGAGGTCCGGCTGCAAATACTCTCGGGCTCCTCTCCAGAAATGTGTCTCCAAACTGACAATCAACAAGTTGGCAGAGATTAACGGAATGACTGGGGCAAATTAGGTGAAATAATGAAAATGCACAGATATGGATATTGTGCTTTGTGCCCATTCTGCACGTGCCTTTTATTCTTTTTTAATCCCCCACTGCGGTTGCAATAATGCATCTATAATCATCGTGACTTGATGTGCAGCAACACGGGCTCATCAAGAAAGCCGGCGAACTGCTTCTGCGATGTCTTTGAGTTCCATAATGCAACGGCAGCTGGAAAAGACATCTGTGAAAACATAGTAGTTACCTAATGGTTGAGCGGGCTCTTAGAGGCAATTAGCTATTTCAAGCATTTCCTTGGCATACTATTGTCCGTTCGTCTGCGAGACTGACAGCACACCAGGACATCATTAGCAAACCTGACGGCTGTCGTGTCGCAGACATTGTTTTTTCTCGTGAGAGCAGCCGTCAGGCGAAGTGCTCCACTAATGTTTTTAACAGTAGTTAAACTCAAAATGTCACTTTAACATTTCATTCTTCAAAAGCGGCCGCGAGATTAAGATACCGGCTTTGAATAATTACAAACACTACGCTTCAACTCTGATTCCATATCATTGCACTGACATTTAAAGAGATTGGGACCAAAGACACACGACACGTCTTTTAGTCATAATGCCAAAAAATCATTCCTCTCATCTATATAAAGCGAGAGGGGGAGATCAAAGACACGCAGGGACCTGGAGGTCTGTTCAAGTGGTGCTTTAAAAGAACAAGGTAAGTTGTTGGAACGTGGGAAAAAAAACCAGTAAAAAAGCTCTATATGCAAGAATCTATTCTACTCATGCCTTTTCCTCAAAACTTACGTCAGGCAAACCAATAAAAATCCAACCAAATCTTGCATGTGCAATATATGTACAGTATGGATAGTTAAATAATAAATGACTGTCAATCATCCCACACTTCCATTCCCAAACAATCCTATATGCATAGGATAGTCAGACTAGCTCCTATAATAGAAATCTTGAAAGAAAAAAGAAAGGCCAAATACATTAATGACTTTTTTTGTTGCTATTTTCTGACTGATATTGTTATTATGCAATTTTTTTGTTGCATTAATGTAATACTGATGTAAGCATTTCTAAATGTTGCTGTTGTGAGTTTGAGTGATTCGGATTCAGCAGTTCCTTCCACCAGATCAGCATAAATCTGTGTTTTTCCTCAAGATCCTTACTTTATTTACATTGATGACAACGTCTCAACCCATCACACAATGTTAGAGAAACAGCAAAATTTAATTGGTTCTTCCCTCCCCCCTGCCCCATCCCTCCAGGTTTGGTGCAAATCGGTTCAGTGCCATTTGCATAATCCTGCTGACAAACAAACAGACAAGGGTGGAAACATAACTCCTTGCTGGAGGTAATAATTCATTGAATGTACACAATGGTTTGCCTTTGAGCTTTGGCACGTTCTCCCAATATTACCGCACATGAGTGTAAAAACAATCAGCCCTGAATCTGTCTCTTTTTACAATTGAAAATAATTGCACACATTGTATGTGTACAACCCTCCTTTACAGCTCTATAGATTTCCTTCTTTGAGCACAGCTCCCTCCGAACACTTATCCTTTCTCTATAGTGCAGGCAGCTAAAAAAGGCTAACATCTTCTGTATTTGAGCCTTGACCTCTATCTTAGGATCACACTGTGAGTTTCTCCACTGAAATAAATGAGAGTACTGCACAGTCTGCTCTGCACTCGCACCTTCACGAGCACATGTTCTCCCATCACTCCTCATTTGTCTTCATTAGGCTCATTCTTGACCAGGTTCTCCAATTCTCCGCCAACGTAAACGATTTGCAGAGAGCATCAGAACGTGTCATATTGTAGCTCCTGGCATCTTGTTATGCATGTGCAAAGCTGACTAGCAACTAAATGCAAATAACTTAATAGTAAAATGGTTTCCCATGTCCGTCAAGGTGCAATGAGTCAGCAAACCCTGAGAGACAGTCGTCGCGCTGATCCAATTAATCAATATATAAACAAAGCCCGTAATGACAAAATCAGTGATTTCAACAGGGGGCACTGTGCTGTAAAAACAGACTGCAGCTTCGAGTCGGAGTGAGGAACAGAATTCCCACTGTCAACTTGTCATCAGCTAATTTACCTGGAGCCGGAGGGGGAGATTCGCCGGACACATAGGGAGAGTTAATCTCTTCATTCATCGTCGCTAAAGAGATTGGCCCAATTAGCTCGCCGCATTGACTGACAGCCCGCGTGTTTGCTTTTCTCACTCAAAATGTTCCCCCTTCCCGAAATCAGAAGTCGTCCAGTTTATGCTGGCTCCGGCTAAAGTCTGGAATTATTTGAGGGGACTGTACAATAGTGAAATAATCATGATGTCTTTATTCAAATCTGTCGAGTCTGAAATATTCACCACTGCAATTTGCTGTGACTGATTAGCCAGTGGAAGGGTTGCTTGGGGATAGCTCTCCAGAGCTCTGTAATTGAGCGGATTTGACTTGAGAGAGGGTTTTCTTCTGCTGATAACTACACACATTCCCTTTTTTAATGTACTTTTCTTTTTTTAGCCTCTCCTTAGAGTCAGTGCACATCAGAATTACAACGCTTGGAGAAACAGCTGCACACAGAACTGTATGTAGGACAGTTTACATGTCAATTGCTGTCCCTGAAATGTGCCTCCACGTCTTGTGTCTTCTGGTGATTTACCACAATAACATAATTTAGCCCAGAGACCCCTCGGTGCTGGTCGGCCTGGTCACTGCAGAACTGTCAGATCAAGAAACTCAAAGATCAGTGACGATGACCCCGAGGACTGCCACGGTGGCCTCCGACATCCCACAATACATTCAATACAGACACGGTTGATGCAACTGTCTGCGTACCTTTAGTAATTTTTGCATTACAGGCTATTAAGTCTTTAAAAAACGATGCAGGCATTTTGCAAAATATTACAGGGATTTCATCATTTGGCATCTTTTAGATCTCTGTGGTGGGCAGAGTTGTTTTGATCAAAGCAGGGGTATTGCTGGAACAGCTCAGAGTGGTATGAGCAGGAGCTTGTGGCGGTTAATGTTAACTAAGGTTTGGTGAGATTTGGGTAGATGTTGTTTCATATTGTCATTTTAACATTTAGCATTAGTTTGACATTTTCACTAGTTTCCACAGGATCACCTTGAATCGTCGGGGTAACCTTCCAGTAAATATCCTGTTGGACCCGTGAGACTAATCATATATATATACTTTTATGTGATGACCTGTGATATTTTGACTAAAGCATGGCTAGATGTTGTAGCTGGCACATACAGTATATGCGAGGGATTACAAGGCTTAAGGGGGATGATAAACAATGCACTTAAAAGGGTAAGCCATCAAATTATGTCTAATAATGAGCCGTTTCATTATAACCATGTGCGGATAATTATGAGATTAATACGTCAATCCTGGTTTTGGCAGTTTCTGCAGCCAGGAGTGGCTAAATTCACCACAGTCCTTGTGCCACTGCCGCACAGAAAACGGTTGTCCTCTCTCACATGAAATCATCATTTCTTTGGTACAGAAAACAAAAGTGAGATGCTGTTATTCTTCTCCAAAACACGACACGGAGGCTCTGGGGCATGATGTGTCATTGTTATTCAGTGCTCACTCACCTACACTTAAAACATGATCCTTCTGGATTTTAATTAAGCACCAAGGTACCTCCCAGGGGGTTCTGACTTGGCAAAGGAAACTACTTTGATTTATGTACTACTTTGTTGTTCCTGCTCGAAGCTTGCCTGTTATGGGAGACGATGGTGATGGATTTAAGAACCAGAGCAATTATTCTTATTTGTTAATTAGTTCCCGTTAGGGGTGTATTCCTCTGAAAATAACAATAGCCTCCAATAGTAAAGCCAAACACAGAGCTGCCATCTCTCGAGCACATAACAATCAGACCAATGACTATGTTAGGGCTGGGTATACTGGGACTCATGCTTGTAGGATGGACACATGTTCATACACGTCCAGCTAAATATGGTGACAATTCACTGCAGCATCACCTAAAGCTGATAGGAATGCAGCCCCCCTACAGCAGAAAATATAATATATCAGCAATTTGCAAGGCACTACAGTGTGGCATTTCAACAGCATTTGTATCATGTTAAATTAACAGCAAACATTATTGTAGCTACAATATATATTATTATAAAACATATTTCAGTTTTAATTTCTATTTAGAACGTAAATATATGATGTTATTGTTATACACATATTAATGCGCAAAGAACATAACAAATAAAAAACACAAAAGTGCAGCTACAGGAAGCTGTATTAAGATTGAGTACCTTTTAGATCAAACATATATGCTGTAGGTGTTCTTTGCTACATTGTTGCTTCTCTTTTGAAATAGGTATTACTTACTCAGTAATTGTTAACCATGGACAGCAGCCGGTTTTCAATATAAAATGTAAAGTACTGGCAAGAGTATAATCCAGACGGCCCAGGTGTACAATGTGCTGCCGTTTTTAATAACCGGCCGCATGCACAGCAATAAAAGATGACAAATACTCACTGGTAATGTAATAATGTTCAGACATTTTTTTTTCTTTTCTTTGCAAAACCTGGTTATAAAATGCACTATAGCTGGTAATAGTGTTAATCTAAGAAATAACATTTTTCTTCCACTTGTAATTCATTTACCACAATATTAAAAATGAAAATATGTCAAAATTGCTCTTTTCTTACAACTCCATCATGGCCTGCCATGCCACATATCAAACATTCACAGATGAAAGCCGCAATGGAACACATGCGCCATGATGAGGGTTGGAAGTGATGGTCAGTGACACAAGAATGGTTTCAGACGCGGACTTTGTACAAGGTCTGCTCTCCTAGATGCATATCAGAAGCTAATGGAGTCTCGAAACTACGGGGGTGCAGTGGGATCACTACGATTAGCTCGTGGAACTGCTGAAGGTCACCACTGCTGAGCTGAGCAGCCACAAACCTTCATAAAACCATGCAGCGTATCATTATTTTCAAAGTGTTTCATTATGGACGGTTAACCTTGGCTAACTCCGACATAACACTTTAATCAGCTGCCTGTAATGCCGCTGAAACAGTATAATCATTCAGCTTCTCTGCTTGTTTATCAGCGGGAGACACACACACACACACACACACACACACACACACACACACACACACACACACACACACACACACACACACACACACACACACACACACACACACACACACACACACACACACACACACACACACACACACAGAGTGGAGACTATTTAATAAAAGAGAGAACCCTTTCCCCAAGGCTGTTCAGGTATTTGTAAAGTTACACCAAGAGTCAGAACCTCCAAAGACGAGGAAGTGGATCGGTTTCCCTGGGAGGAATGTCATTTGAAAGAATAGTCAGTGGCTGTCCAGCGAGAGAAACCCTGCCAATGCTCAGGCCTCACAGACCTTGATCTTGTTTCTGCTGCTGCCATCCCACAATACGACCACAAGTGAGAGACCACGGGCCAAGACGAAACACACACACACACACACATCACAATAAACAAGGACGTGCTGTGAATGAGCCTTGACTTAAACTCCTGAAAATATCAGAAGTTGCCTCAAAAATGCCATGGCCCTCTTTTCCAATCCCATCTGAGGTTTCAGGGACTGGACCTTTATTATGTGGCTGGAGCTTTGACTGTGGCCATGTCCATTGTTTCCTTTTGATCACGTAACTGAACAAAAAATTGACAGATTCATTAATACTGTGCGATTCTCAAGTTACCAAACATCGCAAAACTAGTGATATTTCAGTACAGCTTGAGAGCTGTTCATTCAAATGAAGGCAGTAGCTGTGTAATTATGGCTAAAAGAGTGATAAAATGAGTGTTTCCCAAAATTGTCATCTCTCTGATAATCTTCCCCTGACAGCGTCCAGTCTTGACAGCTAAAGCATGATTAATGTTTTGATGGTCATAACTCAAAGTTCTTGGTTAGGACAGGGGTTATAATAATAATGCTCTCAGATCAATACTGAAAGATGTTGGTGTCTCCCGTCTCATGCCTTCAAGTCAAGTTTGCACAGTCAACACCTTTACCCAAATTCCTTATGGTAGGAAATTATAAAGGTTGTGAAAATAGGTGTAATTTGTGAGTGATCAGAGAATGGCAGAAAATTAGAGGGCAGACATAATTTAAAAAAAAAACATGAGTAAAAAGTAACTGTCATTTAATTGCTGTGCAGAAGGTATTTTATGTGACATTGGTGTCTAAGAGGGATACGCATTTCTGACAGACCAAGTACAGGGAGGATGTAAAGGGCAAACATTCTTCTTGGAACAGCTGTTTCATTCTCCCCGGGGACTTAGCGCTATAATGAGACAGTCCTCCATCAGTGCGCTCCATTGAGATCTTGATATCACTCAAACTGAACATAAACTACGACAAAAAAAAAAAATACTATTCATGGCAATGAATAATCCTTTCAGTCTAACGCATGTATGTAAAAAAAAAAAGATTAATTTAAACGGTGGCAGGGTGAGATGGCAGTTTTCCAATGCTGGGAGACTATCGAAGCTCATTTAGGAGGTAGCGTAGCTTTATAGGCTGCAGTATTACTGCTACGGCTCAGATACACATGAACATTATCCAACTGCCACAAGCAGTTTACAAACGTACATGTTAAACTCACTGAGCATATACCAGCATTAACAGAATCATGTGAAAAGGGAGACGGTGACCTATCTTATTTATTTTACCAGAAAGCAGAATATACGTCCGTATTATTAAAAAAAAGATGTTGTTTTAAGTAATGCTTCCAGATTGTGCTGTGTGAAAAACAGATGTTTATTACGTTAGTCTTCACTGAAACCTGTGGCAGTTAGCGCCAACGTGCCATCTACATCACCATTCAAATGATAAGTCCTATTTACCCTCATCATTTAAGCTCTTTGTCCACATGGTTGGAGGGATATTTGCACACCTGCTACTATTGTCAGTCCTTTTACAACAACCTGGTAACACGCTGCATTATGGGAATGTGTGATGTTGGCAGGGGGCGGCTGGAAAGGGGCCAATTAATCACGGTGTAAAATGTAATACTACACACACATGTACTGCCCATAATGAGGCAGAAAGTCATATTCAATACATGGTACAGTTGCTGGAACAGTGACTAATATTTCTATGAGTAGGCTGCTTTTGCTAGAAGGGTCACAGCCGAATCAAACCTTAAAATGAAACCCACACACAGCCAGTCATTCCAGTTTGGTTGACAGGACTCATTTATGTATTGAAGAAAATGTGATTCCGCCTTCACCGATTGGAAAGTGACTCCAAAAGAAAAATGACAGTAACAGCTGGAGGAAGGAGTCCGATACATCAAGTGGTTAGAATTCAACTAGTTCGGTCTACGGAATATCACGCATGACTGTGTGAGAGGAGGAGGATATTCGTCAGTGGCCTGTGCTCCTTGAAAAGAGCCAAGGGCTTAAGTCGAGCAAGTCGAGTTAAAAGGAAAACAGCAGCATGTTTTGATACAGCTCTGTGAGCCCATTAAGAGAATTGGACATTAGATCTATGAAACATGGAATGGGTGCCTCTTTGGAAAGCTTTAAAAAATGAATGTGCCTTAACAGCGAGGCTAACCACTAAAGGGACACAACACTTATTGAATCAGCCAACCAGAAGTGATTGACTGGTCCCTTTGAAAACTGCTTAATTCACGGTAAAAGCAGTTTTCTGGGGCACGGGGAGGATTTTTTTCCCCCTTTCCTTTTAATAAGTCAGCAAGGGTGAGGCTGTCAGAGATGTACTGAGCCAAGCCCAGATTAAAACAGTACATCATGGTGGAAATATATCTCTTGTTCGATTCAAAGGAGCACAGTATTCACAGAAAAATAAAGAGAGTCCTTCGTCTTTCTCACGGAGGAGTTCAGTCTCTGTGTGGAACAGTGACTTATGGATGTTTTATGGTTTTGTTCACAAAAGTACTCACAAAAAAAAAACCATTCGTCAAAATATGGCTGAAAACAACATTGCAGCTGATGCCTTGTGTGGATAGCTCAACTGCATATGGTGAAATAACCAAAATTAGAATAATAAAACATTGGAATTGTGAATGCGTTAATGTTAATGGAGCAATACATAACTTTTTCTGGAGATGAGTAATAACGCAAGCAGCGATTAGTATTTAAGCGACAGAACACAGAACAGTGTTGATCTGATGATCAGAAATAAGCTATAAAAGACATTGTGAAGACAAAACGGTGATCAATTACAGAATACTTAAATAGCCTTTCCACACGTTTAGGACTACAACTGGATACATGACTTCTAACTAACTTATAACTCCTCTATTAATGTTTGACTTCCAATGTCAAAACGAGCTATCTTCCCTCAGGCACTTACACCGTTTGATGGATGGTGCAGCGACACCGTGTACATGATCAAAATCCAATAACAAATGTGTTTCTCCTGTGCATTCATCCTCTTTGTATCACTGAAGGAGACATGTTTTTTTTTTGTTGTTGTTGAAACAGTCATGGCGCTGCACAGTTTCTGGACAGAACAGGCTGCTTTAGTTCAGCGGGGACCAACCGGGGCCAGGGTTAACCCTCTAGGAAATAACTTAAAAGTCACACACACAAACAATTTTGTGTGGTCTGCCTAAATGTGAAGCACACTGAGTGAGGCACAAGATGTAATGAAGAAGATTTACGAGCAGCGCTGGCAGGATTACACGGGGTCTTTACGACCGCTGATCTGGGTAATGGACTATGTATAAGATTCCGGAGCCCTATTGTCGCATCCACCTCATAAACAAAGCAGACAACCTGCTCCTACGTCTGCTACAAGTTCAGAAACTGGTAAAACAAGTTGTATTATATTGACACAAAATTCAGCGTGACTCACTGTAGCGGGTGATAACGCACGTGCACCCGCCGCCATATGTCAACATCTTAACACGATCAACAGAGTGCAGAATTGACAGCTGCGATCGTGGGGTGCCACAGGAATCAGAAACTACCGCGCTCACGGTTTGATGAGAAGCCCTATTCCGCGTCTCCTCTTCAGAAACCCTCACCCATGAGAACACTAGGAGCCCGTCTTCATTTCAGTTTCCGCCAATATGTCTCTGTCACCCATGTGGCTTTGAAGGATCATAGCAACCGCCTTAAACATGGATTTCCTGTCTGACCTAAGTGAGGACACAGTGTGGAAGAAGTGGAATGGTGTGCATGTAGAAAAGGTGATCATCTGCTCTGAGGAGAGACACGCCAGTGGAGCGATCGGTCGGACGGAGCCGTCGGTCTTAGATGCAGGAAACTCCAAAGTTACAGTGTGCAAGTGTGTTCGAGTGGGCAGACTAAAAATAACACACTCAAATCTCAGTGGGGAAATTAGGCGTTTAATAAATCTGTTGAACTACATCTCCTGACAGGCTACAAGCAAAAGACTCAGCAAAACACATCAGCTATTCACTTGTTGGACACTTTAACATTTAACGTGCACCTCGGAGTCATATCCATCAACGGGTGGGTTTGACAAAGCAGGCGGCCTCTGAGGTTAAACACACACACACACACACACACACATACTTTAAGTTGTGTTTGGATATGTTTAGAATGTGTGTGTGATGAAATGGCACCAGCTGTGTACACTGGAGAGATGTGCACAAGGCCCCTGGTTGAGCAGAGCGTTAACCCCTTCTCTGCCAGTGGAGCAGCGGGGACGGCAGACAGAAAAGAAGCTTGGCTCGCCAAGGTTTGATCAGAACGATGGGTTCGCTGCAGTGAGTAGTCAGTAATTCATAGAGATCTTTGCCCCCGTTCCTCAAAACTCTGTTGCTTTTGGTTTGCCTTTCATTTGCATGGGTCAGTAAGGGCCACATGAACCATGAGTTGGCTTCTGTTTCACCTAGAGCACATTTTACAGGCTCTATAAAGTCCTCTGATAATTGCAGCTGCCGTCCTACATCCTCATGTAAAGTCTTTCAGTGTGGACGACTTCCTAATTATTGTTTTCATTGTCAAGTCTTTCATATCATGATATCATGGGATGATACAACACAAAGTAGATAGCACAGTACATATACTCGAGTGCTTTAACTATGTTCCGTATAAAATGTCTAAAGATGAATATGAAGAGGAATAGAGAACGTGTCCTACAATAAAATTGTGTTTCTTTAGCTTTTTGTCATAGTTGCTGGACATAACAGCAAACATACGATATGTAGCAACCTTGTCGGAGATTCGAGGGCAGAGCAACTGGTGTTTCAGTATACATTGCAACCAACCAAACTATTCAATGTTGCTCTAACAAAATGAATCTGTCAACAGAAAGTAAAATCGCCATCACATTTCATGCTGAACACGAACAGGAGTGGTTTTCCACAAAAGCAAAGTTGTTCACCTGATGAGATCATCGAAAGTGGGATATGGTTTCATGAAAATCTTAAGGATTATAGCTTTAAATCAACAGAAGCCGTCATTGATTCAAAATATGTTAACTTGTCCTTAATTGGAATGCTTTACTAGGCACCAAAAGCTTTCAATTTATTTTTGTAAGTTTCCATTTCCAAAGTGCCCTGAAGCCTCTTGTTCACATGCCTCTGCAACGGTGCAATACAATTACTCGGATGTATGGTTGATTCACAACTACAAAGAATTATGATTATGTCTCCGTGGTGGCTGGTAGGAGTCTTGCGAATGAACCTAAAGTGCGAGCACGAGTGCAGGTGAAGAGTTTGTATTAACATCTGTTGGTGATTTCAGTCTCTGACTGGAGGTAATGAAAGCCCACACTAAATGGATACTGTATCTTAAACGTTATTAAACCTTTTGGAAGAAAAGAAAAAAAAGAAAAGACCAGATGGCCATAAATATGGGAATAACACAGGGTCTTTTTCATGGAACCATTAAAGTCAATCACATTTGACTTTTACAAATACCCAAACCAGACTAATCCAAACAACTGCTTGGATTTGGTTAATGCCGTGTCTGACTGAGGAGCCTGGCCAGAGAAACCACGTAACTCAGACTGCCTCACATATGATGCATGCAGCTCTCATTTGTCAAGTTCC
The DNA here is from genome assembly GCF_022379125.1 of Scophthalmus maximus. Taxonomy (NCBI): domain Eukaryota; kingdom Metazoa; phylum Chordata; class Actinopteri; order Pleuronectiformes; family Scophthalmidae; genus Scophthalmus; species Scophthalmus maximus. The sequence goes on along the minus strand of NC_061518.1, from coordinate 20,508,985 downwards.
GTCTTCTGACATTATATAGAAGTAGCCACTAACATTTTCTTTAAGCTACCAACAAAAAGTCAGTAACAGTTGGGGGGGCCTTGGTGGGGATGCTGTCCGGCAAAACTGATCTGTGCTCAACCCTTAGTCAAGTTAGTAGAAGAGAAACGGGCCCTGCCGTGACGGGCCCTGTCACCGACCTCCACACTTTGAAAGGTCTGTTTCTGTGATTTTTTTGAACATTAAATGCAGTTTGCTTTGAGGAGTTTCGGAAAAAGACGAAACAAAAGTCCGATTCTGTCATATTTCAGCAGAGCAGCTACATTCCTTGCCGAATATCAATCATCTGTGTGGAATTGTGGCATGTTTCTCTCCGGGACCGCTGCTTCGCCTTCATCTGGGTGCCAAAAAGCACGCGGCTTCATTAGTCATGACTGCAGCACCTAATTAAGTTTGTGCCACTCGTTTGGATTTTTCTGTAAATTTAAAAGAATCTGTGATGTTTTCAAAGTGCCTCTGGGCCCCTTCTGTCTCTGTTGTCATTAAGATTACACATTTCCGGTGCCAGGGAGCATTGCCTGTTTTCAAATCAAAACTATGAATCTCCCGGAGGTTGTTTTGTGAGGCTCTAGTCGTGTGTGACTTGTAAGCACGCCACATCTTTTGGCTGACTAACCGCTCGGCATTGTGCTACCTTTCAGCAGGTTGATTCGAATATACTGGGCGGCTTGATTTGAAAGATGCATGCGAAATAATCTATTTGTTCACCACGGGAAGGCTTTGTAGTTGGAATGAAACACATGCTTTCTACTCTCCGTCTCTTGTCTCTCCAACATAACTGCTGGAGATCCTGCATGAGCTCCTTCTCACCACCCTTCCTCTCGCTCTCTACCTCCTTTTTTTGCATTGTGGCCAATTACTGTTGCAGATGGAAAATTTCACTTGACCTGGGGAATTTTATGAGCAGGAATAAAATTGCACTTCGACTCCTGCACCCGATTCAAAGGCAATGCAGTTAAAATGTCTCATGGCTGATGAAGACATGATGAAATTGGGCACATATGACAACTTGGCCACATGACAAAGAGCTGATGAAACAGTGAGAAACCTGGTCACTGTTTTTGAACAGCATCAGATTGCAAGGGCTGAATAATTTGGGATTGGGTGGTGTGTGTGTTTGTGTGTGTGTGTGTGTGTGTGTGTGAGAGAGAGAGAGGGGGGGGAGGGGGAGAAGGGGTGGGGGAGGTAGAGGTACCATTGTTTAGACTTTTTAAACACCGCACGCCACTGTTGTGTGATTTGTGCCTGTCATAGTGATGTTCCCTCTCGCCGGGGCACATGGGAGTCGGGCTGCTGATGGATCACTGGCCCAATAGTTCAAGTGTTACATCACCGACAAAACATCACAAACCATCAACAGTGTTTTTACAATAACCCCTCTCTCACATTTTTTCTGAGTCTTAATAAACTTGCTGGGCCTCTGCAATGTGTTATTATTAAAAAAACAACAACTCATAAACAGTGTACTTGTATACAGACGTAGTAAAGTGTATAAAACTCCTTTTTGCATCTGGGAGTGAGTCCAGAAAACTGTGTTGACAGGCTGAGGGGTTTACTGATGCCGTGTTTTAAGATGAGTGCGCACAACACTGCACAATGCTGACAATGAACACATTCATAACAGAGCAGATTACAAGTGTGCCGTCTGTTTCTCTGTGAGTCAATGTAGAGACATGTGGAGTTGTAAACTGATAATCAGGGGGTTTCGTTTTAAACTCTGTGTGCAACACCGAGGAACAGAAAGCCAGGGGGAAATACTCAAACTGTAAAGTGCAAACAGACTATGTGGTGTGAGTGTGTGACTTTGACATTATTGTGCGTTCGGGCAAAGGAAGGAGAAGAGAAGGACACTTGAGACTTCTACACGCCAAAGGGCAAACAAATGTTTCCCCGACATGTTTGACCATGTAACCAGGATCAGGGTCGTGCAGCGCAGAGTTTATTTGACAACAGATTCGCTGCATCACCCTCTCATCACATTTGATTCAGTGTGGGCAGCTGATGCAATGGTCCAGCGCCGGTTGTCGAACATGACAGTGTGGAGTTGTGGATCACATCACTGAAGAGTGCTGAGAGTTGAGCAGTGCAATGAGACAGGTCGGAGGCAGACAGAGAGTCACCGCACTTCCATTGTCCGCAGTAATACACAACAACAAAGTTTGTGGCGGGGGGGGGTTATTCATTAGGCAACTTTAGAGAGACCGTGGCTGGAGTCCGCGTAAAAAGGGAAGTGGACCAAAATGGAGGCAATTGTGGTAAATTAGCATATGACTTAGTTGTGGGATTAATTTGGAGAGGCTGCACGAGTCGGACACTTTCAGCACCAGCAGCAGCCTGGTCCGAACTGGGCTACGGCGCAGGGCGCAGGGCGCACGGCGCACGGCGCAGGGGGGAGGCTTCCAACTCACCTTGTTGAAGTTGTAGTAGCCCAAACAGTGGGCAAAATCCAGGTTCGGTGGATCTCCTGGAATAGAATTCCCACCAGCAGTCGGATAAAATCTTACATCCATGGTGTGAGTGTGTGTGTGTCGGGGGCGCGCAGCTGCAGCTGTAGCCCACTGCACGGTGCGCAATTTGTTTCTGCCGTTTACAATCCAGGCGCGCAGGGAAGGAGACGGAGAGGGACAGGCGGCGAGGCTGACCCCGGCTTCTTCTCTCTTTTTGAAAGGGGGTAAAGCAGACACAAGCTGCGGGTAAAGTTGCGATACTCCTCTCCTCACGCCGATGGAGCCCACGTGCAGTGTGGACCTAGCCCGGTGGAAGCTGTGGCGCAGGGAGCCGGAGACGCGGTGTGCCCATGCACTTACACACAGATGCTGCCGCCGCCGCCGCTGCCTCTGTATACAAAGAAGCCACGAGACCGGCGACTGAGCGAGGGTCCACCTCCTTCTCCTCCCCCCTCTCCTCGCATGCAGGAAACGGGAGAGATACGAAAAAACTCTGGATAAAGTGGCGACGACGAGCCAAGTTAAGTCCGCACGTCAACGCCCCCCCCCCCCCAAAAAAAACAACAACAACAACAACAACGCGCGTATTTACGCACCGAGCGCGTCCGTGTCCTCCTCCCGGGCCGCGGCTCTCACAAGTTCATCTCTCCTCCAACTTGGACAACTGGAGTTTGGCGAGGCAGTGTTTCGCTGGGAGGAAGCTCGCCGGCCGGCCCGATACCATCTGCCCCAAATGCAGCGCAGCCTTCGGAGGGGTTGTGGCGACACACGCGAAACAAACGGCCCGCAGACGGTGCAGTTAGTGACCGCGGTGTAGTGCGCGCAGTGCGTCCCGGTGCAGCCTTCGGCTCTGCGCGCTGCGGTGACGAACGGCCGAGGTGTGCGAACAAGCCGGCCCCTCCCCACACACGCTCAGGCCACGCCCACGACCACGCAGCATTGGAGTCCATGTGACAGGTTGACATGGGATGATTCACGCAAATTCTGCCGATTCGCGTGTGCTCCTGTGCACATTTTCTTTTCATCACCACCAGTCCCTTCATGTATTTTGTCTGTGTTTTGATTTGGAAGCGGAGGCACAGATTTAGGGGCCTGCGATATAATCGTTTTCCTACCTCCGTGTGACCTGAATGTAATGCACGAGCGGCGCAAGTGAATGGGGCTAACTTTGAAAAGGGCCAGTCCAGTATCACGGCGTATCAAATAATTTCACAATTTGACCATTTCAACATCAACAGTTTACATTTCAATACATTTAGCACCTGCACCGCCAATGCTAATGCTAACCTTAGGCCGTATGTTAAAAAAAAACCTCGACGGAGTCACAATGGGTTCCGACAAAAGTGAAGCCGATGCCGAACCTTTATTCTCTCGAGTGACCAGCAGGGGGCGACTCCGCTGGTTTGCAAAAAGAAGCCGGTTTCTATTGAAGTCTATGAGAAAACAGACGTCCTGGACACCTTTCTCTTCGTATTTCTTAGTGTCCGCGAGGTCTACGT